>NC_134353.1:41095352-41442852 GCF_048569485.1 Anomaloglossus baeobatrachus | reverse complement strand
ATATAAGTCAAGCCTCAGTAGATTATAAGGTGTAGTCATATAATAGGCCTAAATTTCAATTGCTTACCCAGTATGGAGAGAGCGTCGCAAATGCGTCGCTAATGCGTCCCACAGGTCACAGAACCCTTCCTACCAACGCGCGTTTCGCGTCATATGTCTCAGCTTCCTCAGGGCTTAGTGGGGTTGACTAAGCACTCATCCCATCCAATTCCTGTTTAGGGTCTAGCAATTGGGATATCTAGGGTCAGGTATCTGGCTCGGCGCATAGGTGTAAAACCTATCCCAGGGACCAGCAGTAGGTTTGGTCACGGGTCACCATCTTCCCTTTCCCTAGGACACAGGGTTTCCCTTCCCTTTCGCCATTCGCTTGATACTTCCACATACCTAGCATGACACTATAATTCTTATTATCACCTTCTAAGGAGCAGATGCCAGTGATTCTTTATATTGAAGTGTAGCATCCTCTAACATATCTCAACCTTTCCGTCATCCCAATACTCAATGTAGAAAAAGCAAAATTACATAACGGATTGTCAAAAAGTTTACAAACTCAGTGCGCAATCTGGAACATTGTCATCCTTTTTTATTATTTCTGGATACTTTTGGGGTTTTCTTTCAGCTCCTCAGCCTTATCTGGTGTATGAAAGCGGATCCTTAAGATTAGTTGTATCTTTTTTTATTAGATTGCTTAAGAATAGGATATAAGAATGAGCTTCGAGGCAAATCATGGGCTGTATGGAATAGTTTGTTGTCTTTTCCTTAAGGGGATCACATTAGCGATCATGTCATTAGCACTAATTTCCTTGAGATTGAAGAGGTTTTCCGAGATTAAGAAAAAATGACCAGTCGGGGGGGAAATATAATAAATTAATAAAGGAAGCGCTAAATCCCCTACTGCCCCTCTCTTGTTGTACCTTGATCCTAGACCGCATCGTAACGACATTTGTACGATGTCTGAAATTAAATTAGCAGCCATAACAAAATCAGCCTACTACCATGACCCCATAGAAAAGTCCATTTTCAATAGAGTCATGGAGCACCCCACTGAGTCTGGGGAGTACTCGTCACCGGGCCGGTGGAGGGTCAGGGGATGTCGTGGGTGGCCCTGCCCGGCTTTGTGACCCCGAGGTGTCCGCAAAAGGGAAGGTGGAGAAGGATGGTGGGATGATGAGGGTATTGGAAGTAGTAGTTGTCTCGTGACACCACCTGCGGTATGCGGCCAGGGATTAGCCACCGCTGCGGGTGCTGTCCTCTGGGGCAGATGGTGTCACAGCCGGGATGATTCAGCTCCCCACAGGTAGAGCTAGGGCCCAGGGAGGATGATGGGGGTGGTAGTGACCGTTGGCGCTGGAGCGCGGGCCACCAGCGCCCGCAATGGAGGTAAAACTCATCAGATGTGGTTCAAGGTGTCTACTCACTGTCCGGTTGCTGCGCTAGGAGTGCTGGTCTCTGCCGTGATAAGCCCCAGGCAATCCCGGATAATTCGGAGGTTATTACCGGTGTTCTCACTGTGTGTCCTTTCTGGATGGGGTCCCTCCAATCCCGTGGATGGAATGTGGAACTGGCTGCAGGTGTTTCCTGCACTCTCCGCAGACCCTGGAATGCCCTGTAGCTGTAGAGAACCTGGGCTGAGCTGCCTGCTCCAAGCCACGGGTCTTGCAGTGCTCCAGAAGTGTGAGGGAAAAAAATGCCTGGACCGATGTCCTGACTGTGCTCGGGGCAAAACTGACTAACTGTGAAGATGCTCCTTCCTTTTCCCCAAGTGGTGCCCGCCCCCCAGGTGGTTGTCTCAGTGACCAGGAAAGTCCCATGCCTCATGATGGCCACCCCCCTATCTACCCTAGGCCAACCCCGGTAGGAAAGCACCTAACTGTGTGTGGATTGTGAATGTGAGAAACCTCTTCCTTACCCGGGATGAGTACTGCACCTTAAGTGAGATGCAGTTCCCTGTGGCATCTGAAGCCTCAGGGGCGCCACAGTCACGGTTTCTAGAAAGTTTGTCCTTTGATTTTTTTTTCCATGTTTGCTGATTAGCTGAGAGTGTTTGAAGATAAGATGAGCATAGAAAATTGATCAACAGCCCCTTCCGGAGGTCCTATATTGATAATCTAAAGGAGTGATAGCTGCTCAATAGGACCCTAATGTATGATCCAGATCAAACAGCAATAAACAGATTCAGTGTGGCAGTGTCTCACTAAGTATAGGGAAGTACCATGTGTATGGTGACAGGGAAGGCAAACCTTGTGTCTAGGGAAAGGGGAGATGGTATTATGGACATGATTATATGAAGATACCCAAAATACAGGACAAGATGGCACCCATATTTGCATTCAGAGATATTTAATTACACTAAAGAGTACTTTACACACAACGACATCGCTAACGATATATCGTTGGGGTCACGGTGTTCGTGACGCACATTCGGCGCCGTTAGCGATATCGTTGCGTGTGACTAAAAGGAGCGACGATCAACGATCGCAAAAACGTCAAAAATCGTTGATCGTTGACACATCGCTCCCTTTCATAATATTGTTGGTGGGGCATTCCGCTGGTGTTCGTTGTTCCTGCAGAATCACACTTCGCTACGTGTGACACCGCAGGAATGACGAACATCTCCTTACCTGCGTCCACCGGCAATGAGGAAGGAAGGAAGTGGGCGGCATGTTCTGGCCGCTCATCTCCGCCCCTCCTCTGCTATTGGGCGGCCGCTTAGTGGCGCTGCTGTGACGGCGAACGAACCACCCCCTTAAAGGAGAGACTGTTCGGTGTCTCCAGCGACGTCGCTAAGCAGGTATGTGCGTGGGACACTGCCATAGCGATATTGTTCACCCCCATGACGAAACAGTGACATGGGCGGGTGCTATCGCGCACGACATCGCTAGCGATGTTGAAGCATGTAAAGTACCCTTTAGATTGTCTGAATCTTTTCCTAGGTACAGGGAAGTACACCGCAAATGGCGAAAAGGAAGGGAGACCCTGTGTCTAGGTAAGGGGAAGATGGTGACACATGACCAAACCTGCTGGACCATGGCTCCCCTGACCACCCTAAATAGATCCCACACCTATGTGCCAAGTAGGGTACCTGACCCTGGGCTGGCCCTAGAATTGGGCTTTAGGTAGAGAATGGAAGGAATGTGCGCTTAGTCAACCCCACTAAACCCTAAAGAAGACATAGGGAATACACACAGGGGAAAGCACATCAACAACATATCTCCAGGAAGACTCAGGGAGGAACCGCAGTTTCTTCAGATGGATACAAGACTAGTGCTTGCATCCAGGGTCTCTGTAGGTTTCTAAGTCAATCACCAGCAAACAGCAAGGGGAAATGAGAGTATTTAAAGACACAAGGGAAGTGCTGACGATTAACAGCTGAAAAGCAAGGAAAGTTGCAGGGTCCTAAAGAGAAAAGGATAAACCCCAAACAGGGAAAAAGGAAAAGTCAGGGAGAAACTTGTTTAGCTAAAGGTAGCGACCTTCTACAGCCGGACACCACAGGACTGTCTGTCAAGCGTGACACACCCGTTACAGGCCGCTCCTATCACTTTAGTTGCATTACTATTGACTACTTGTCACTGCTTTTAATTATTTTTGTTTTCTTCAGCTCATATATCCATATAGCTGAATAAAAAGGAATTATGGAGCACCCCTACAAAGATTTGGGGAAGATGACATGATGTTGAGAACCAAGTCTAGTATAAATAATTGGAGATCATTTTGTCCTGTGAGCCGATCCTAAGAAAACACAGACATTTCTACAAATATTAATTCTAAGGGACAAGCATTACAAACTTGGAAATGTCCCTGAAGATTATTAGTGTTTCATGTCTTACAAGGAAAATCTATATTTTAAAAAGAAAATCTTTTCAATATTGATGTAACCGTCCATAGTGCAATAAAATAAATAACATACATAGGTTATGAGCAAATTTTTGGCCTAAAATTTGAGCTAAATGTCACCAGAATAGTTCCCCATTGTGTGAGAAGAGATACAAATCCAGCCTATTTAAGGATATACAGTGGGAAAAATAAGTATTTGATCCTCTGTCGATTTTGCAAGTTTTCCCACCTACAAAGAATAGAGAGGTCTTTCATTTTTATCGTAGGTAACTTCAACTGCGACAGAATAAAGAAAATCCAGAAAATCCCATTGTATCATTTTTAAATAATTAATTTGCATTTTATTGCATGAAATTAGTATTTGATACAATAGAAAAACAGAACTTAATATTTGGTAGAAACCTTTGTTTTTCAGTTACAGAGGTCGGACGTTCCTGTAGGTCTTGACCAGGTTTGCACAAACTGCAGCAGGGACTTTGGCGACTCCTCCATACAGATCTTCTCCAGATCTTTCAGGTCACTCCTCCATACAGATATTCTCCAGATCTTTCAGGTCACTCCTCCATACAGATATTCTCCAGATCTTTCAGGTCACTCCTCCATACAGATATTCTCCAGATCTTTCAGGTCACTCCTCCATACAGATATTCTCCGGATCTTTCAGGTCACTCCTCCATACAGATATTCTCCAGATCTTTCAGGTCACTCCTCCATACAGATCTTCTCCAGATCTTTCAGGTCACTCCTCCATACCGCTCTTCTCCAAATCTTTTAGGACACTCCTCCAGGCAGATCTTCTCCAGATCTTTTAGGACACTCCTCTATAGAGGTCTTCTCCAAATCTTTTAGGACACTCCTCCATGCAGATCTTCTCCAAATCTTTCAGATCACTCTTCCATTCAGATCTTCTCCAGATATTTCTGGTCACTCCTCTATACAGATTTTCTCCAGATCTTTGGAGGTCACTCCTCCATACAGATCTTCTCCAGATCTCTCCTCCATACAGATCTTCTCCAGATCTTTCAGGTCACTCCTCCATACAGATCTTCTCCAGATCTTTCAGATCACTCCTCCACACAGATCTTCCCCAGATATTTCAGGTCACTCCTCAATACAGATCTTCTCCAGATTTTTCAGATCACTCTTCCATACTAATCTTCTCCAGATCTTTCAGGTCACTCCTCCATATAGATCTTCTCCAAATCTTTGGAGGTCACACCTCCATACAGATCTTCTCCAGATCTCTCTTCCATACAGATCTTCTACAGATCTTCTCCAGATCATTCCTCCATCCAGATCTTTACCAGATCTTTCAGATCACTCCATACAGATCTTCTCCAAATTTTTCAAGTCACTCCTTCATACAGATCTTCTCCAGATCTTTCAGGTTTTGAGCTGTTGCTGGGCAACATTGAGTTTCAGCTTTCTCCAAAGATTTTCTAATGGGTTCAGGCCTGGAGACTGGCTAGGTCATCCCAGGACCTTGAAATGCTTCTTACGGAGCCGCTCCTTAGTTGCCCTGGCTGTGTGTTTCAGGTCATTGTCATGCTGGAAGACCCAGCCATGACCCATCTTCAGTGCTCTTACTGAGGGAAGTAGGTTGTTAACAAAAAGCTCGTGATACATGACCCCATCCATCCTCCCTTCAATACGGTGCAGTTGTCCTGTCCCTTCTGAAAAAAATCACCCCCAAAGTATGATGTTTCCACCCCCATGCTGCACGGTTCGGACATGTTCTTGCGATTGTACCATCTTTTCCCTCCAAAGATGGCGAGTGGAGTTGCTTCCAAAAAGTTCTACATTGGTCTCATCTGACCACATGACCTCCTCCCATGCCTCCTCAGGATCATACAGTAGATCATTGGTGACCTCAAATGGACCTGGGCATGTGCTGGTGTGAGCAGGGGGACCTTGTGTGCCCTGCAGGATTTTAATCCATGATGGCATAGTGTGTTACTAATAATAATCTTTGAGACTGTGGTCCCAGCTCTCTTCAGATCATTGACCAGAACCTCCATGTAGTTTTGGTCTGATTTCTGACCTTTCTCAAAATCATCCTCACCACTTGAGGAGAGATCTTGCATTTTATCCCAGACCGAATAAAATTTCCAGCCATATTGTGTTTCTTTCATTTTATAATAATTGCAGCAACAGTTGTTGCTTTCTCACCAAGCTGCTTGCCTATTGTCCTGTAGCCCATCCCAGCCTTCTGCAGGTCTACAATGTTGTCCCTGGTGTCCTTAGACAGCTCTTTGGTCTTGGCCATGGTGGAGAGGTTGGAGTGTAATTATTTGTGTGGGAGCAGGTGTCTTTTATACAGGTAATGCGTTCAAACAGGTGCAATTAATTACTATAGGTAATGATAAAAAAATTGTTTAAAAGAACAGAGAGTCCTCAGTGGTTGATACCTTTTAATGGCTAACTGAAAAGATGGTAATAATTGCAAGCTTTCGAGACTACTCAGGTCTCTTCATCAGGCATGGTATATAGGTAATGAGTGCAGAGTAGGAGCTTCTTAAAGAAAAATTAACAGGTCTGTGACAGCCAGAAATTTTGCTGATTGGTCGATGATTAAATACTTATTTCATGCAATGAAATGCAAATTAATTCTTTAAAAATCATACAATGAGATTTTTTGGAGTTTATTATTAATTCTGTCTGTCACATTTGTAGTGTATCTACGATAAAAATTACAGACCTCACCATTTTTTGTAGGTGGGAAAACTTTCAAAATACTTAATTTCTCCACAGCATGTAGGTAAGTAATGAAAATCCAGCAACTGCGTCCAGTAAAATAAAAAACTTCGACTTTTATTTCAACAAGGTTAAAAGCGATAAAACCGTTTTCGTTTCTTTACTTATTGTGGCTACACATGCTCCCCTACGTCTCTCCACCGTTTATATATGAGGATATGACATTTATATAAACTTCACTGAATATACGGTTTGGATTGAGATATTATTATGACTCAAGACACTTCGCACTTTGATGATGATTTTTTCAATGTCAACAACCGCAGTCGTCTGGACAAGGCTGCTAATATCTTTATGAGCAAAAACAACCGCATTATCCCTGAACAACAAAATGAACTTAACTCCCTCATGTGGGAATTGGAGAAACTAATGACCACACGGCTTAAAGTATGGTGGGACCACAAAACCTTATCGGCATACTCTGATAACTCCATGATTCCTAGAGGGTTACGTATCAGAAAACGTCCCACCACTGATTATGGTCCTGATTTTTTAAAATCTTGGGATGCGGTTTTATCTGAGTGCTCTCTGAAATTGATACAACTTATTGTGGACAAAGAAAGTATCAAATTGAAAGAACTAGATGATCATATAAAGAAAATAGAGACTGATTTATCCAATTTTTCCACAAATGAAACATTTGGGACTTTAAAAGGTAAAATTAATATGAATTTGTCCAAATTGGAGGATGCCATTACTACCATCAAAGAGAAAAAATTTAAACGCGATACTGTGGACTTTGAGAATAATCAGGTATATAATTGGCCTGCTAACAGGATCAGACGTCCATTTGGACCCAGATCAATTTTGAAACATAATAATAACAAAAAATATAAGGACAATGGTACCAGAGTCAGTTTTTCATCAACAGAGATGGACTCGTCAGATTACACCACAGATATATCTGATTCTGATGCTTCTATTGCTGGTAATTCATCTGCACCTCAATCAGGTAGTTCAAAAAACTACCCGAGCAAGCCTCAGAGAAATTCCAAAGGAAAAGGAAACGACTACGAAGAGCAGGATCTAAACATGCCTATAGACGGAATGCATCACCACCGCACCAGACGGGGGAAATATTGAATGAATTACATCTCACGGTTTTGAATTTGTCTGCTACTATTCTGACTGATGACCACATTGCGGTTTTGAGTAAAGGACTTAATTTTGTTCCCACTACCAGATTTGATGTCTTTGAAACTCTGCTCGATGTTAACAAATTTATTCGCAGGTTAACAGTAAAAAAACATTTTTTTGATGAAAATGATATTGATTTGCCATCTAGCAATGTTGATGATGATGTTGCTTTTGTCCCCACTTCCTTTACAGAACAGATCTCTCTGCAGCATCTACGTGATTTTTCTGACTCTGGGGGTGTTATCCAAACACTGCAGGATAGTAATTTTTCCAGCAGAGTTCCAAACACTAAATATTACCCCATACAATCCAAATGTCAGGCTATGGATGATTTTCAAAACGTAGTTGAAAAGGAATTAATTGAACTTTCTAAAACTCATGTTAATATTAGATCTAATTTATCTGCTGCTGAGAGGTCTGCCTTGCAGGAACTGCGGGACAATGACAATATCATCATTAGGGGCTCTGATAAGGGCGGTTCAGTGACTGTATTAGATATTGGATTATATGAAAGGGAACTTCTTAATATGTTAAATGACAATACTACATATAAAAAAATCCCAAATAATCCTACTGAAGTGATTAGATCTGCCCTTGTTCGCATTTTGGAGGAGGGTTTTCATCTAGGCATATTAAATCAGTAACAAACTGAGTTTCTTAACCCTGAATTTCCTTCCATACCGCTTTTCCATGCCCTGCCCAAAACCCATAAGGGTCTGTTCCCACCCAGTTTCAGGCCCATTGTGTCTGGCATCAATTCATTGCTTGAACACCTCTCTGAGTGGTTGGATGTCAGGTTGCAGGCTCTGTCTCATGTGTCACCCAGCTATATCCAGGATACTAAACACATTCTTAACCCCTTCAGCCCCCGGGCACTTTCCGTTTTTGCGTTTTTGTTTTTTGCTCCCCTTCTTCCGAGAGGCGTAACTTTTTTATTTTTCCATCAATCTTGCCATATGAGGGCTTGTTTTTTGCGGGACGAGTTGTACTTTTAAATGAAATCATAAGTTTTACCATATAGTGTACTGGAAAATGGCAAAAAAATTCCAAGTGCGGAAAAATTGCAAAAAAAGTGGGATTGTACAATAGTTTTTGGGATATTTTATTCACCGTGTTCACTATATGGTAAAACTGATGTGTGGGTATGATGCCTCAGGTCGGTGCGAGTTTATAGACACCAAACATGTATAGGTTTACTTGTATCTAAGGGGTTAAAAAAAATTCACAAGCTTGTCCGAAAAACGTGGCGCACGTTTTGCGCCATTTTCCAAAACCCGTAGCGTTCTCATTTTTCAGGATCTGAGGCTCATTGATGGCTTATTTTTTGCGTCTTGACCTGACGTTCTTAACGGTACCATTTTTGCACAGATGCTAAGTTTTGATCGCCTGTTATTGCATTTTGCGCAAAATTTGCGGCGATCAAAAAACGTAATTTTGGCGTTTGGAATTTTTTTGCCGCTACGCCGTTTACTGATCAGATTCATTGATTTTATATTTTGATAGATCGGGCATTTCTGAACGCGGCGATACCAAATATGTGTGTATTTTTTATTTTTTCAACCCTTTAATTTTCAATGGGGTGAAAGGGGGGTGATTTGAACTTTTAGGTTTTTTTATTTTTTTTTAATTTTTTAAAACTTTTTTTTTTACTTTTTTTTTTTATTTTACTAGTCCCCCTAGGGGGCTATTGCGATCAGCAATCCGATCGCTTTGCACAATCTGCAGATCTCAGCTACAGAGCTGAGAACTGCAGATTTGCTGCTTTACTTTCAATGCCGGCTGTATTCCGGCATTGAGAGGAAGTGACTCATGTTAGCCACAGGCGTCATCACATGACCCTGTGCTACCATGGCAACCGCCGAAAGTCACGTGATCATGTCACGTGACTTCCAGCGGGGGCGGGGTAAGTCACTGTCATGGCGGCGCCCATATACATTTCGCTGCCAAGACTTTGGCAGCGAAATGTAAGGGGTTAATGGCCGCGGGTGGAAGCGATTCCACCCGCGGCTAGCAGGCACACATATCAGCTGTTGATAACAGCTGATATGTGTGCCGATCGCCGCCGCCCGCCGGCGGCAGGGGGCGGGGCTTACCGGAACACGATCCATGACGTATCTAGTACGTCATGGGTCGTTAAGGGGTTAATGTTTTTTCAGATTTTTCCTGGCAGAATCAATATAGCTGGGTGACCTGTGATATTCAGAGCCTGTACACTTCCATTCCACATGATCTTGCTATTCTTGCCCTAAAACATTCTTTACACAAATACAGCAACTATTCTGATGACCTTCAGTATTTTATACTGGAGGTCACTAGGTTTTTGCTGGAAAATAATTTTTTTGTATTTTTGGGTGAATTCTATATCCAGCTACAAGGCTGTGCAATGGGTGCTTGTTTTTCTCCATCACTTGCAAATATTTTTCTTTCCTGGTGGGAAGAAGAATATATTTTTTCTGTCAATAATCCCTTTATTAAAAACATCATTATTTTTTTGAGATACATAGATGATGTCATCATCATCTGGGATGGAGACACTCCTTGCTTGGACAATTTCATGTTCTATATCAGAAATAACCCTTACAATCTCAGGTTTACGTATGCACATGACTCAAAGAAAATTTCTTTTTTGGATGTGTTTTTCTCATCTAATACTGCTACTCAAAAAATCGATTGTACGGTTTACAGAAAATTGTCTGCTGGCAATTCACTCCTTCATGCCCGGAGCTGCCACCCCAAACACGTTGTCAATAATATACCCACTGGGGAATTTATTAGAGCTAAACGTTGTTGTACATCTGAGGCTGCTTTTGGGGCTGAATGTGATCGAATTGCCAGCAGATTCAAAAATAGAGGTTACTCTAGTTCAATTATAAAAAAAGCCATGGACAAAACCAATGAAAAAAACAGAGATCAGTATTTGATGAAAAAAACCTTTTCTGAAAAAACATCCTCCAATTCGGTAGTCTTTTCTACTAAATTCAGCAAAGAATATTTTTCTATAGTTAATATTGTAAAAAAATTCTTGCCCATTTTGACTATCGATAATACCTTAAAAAACATTCTAGGGGATGGTGTAAAGTTTGTTTCCAAAAGAAACCGCACCATAGGTTCGATTTTGTCTCCCAGTGACCACCTGAACAAAATTTCCCAGAATAAAAACAATGCAAGAACGTGGCTTTCCACTACTGGGTCCTACAAGTGTGGACACAAATTATGCGGTTTGTGCAAACATATGTACAATACAAAAAAAATTTTTCTTCTACATCAAAAAAGGAATTTAATATTAAAACTTTTATCAATTGTGGATCCAGTGGGGTAATTTATTTGATTACCTGCACCTCCTGTGATGTACAATATGTAGGTAGTACAAATCGCACATTAAGACGCAGGATTTCTGAACATCTCTATGATATAAAAAACATTAGTAGCAGAAGCCCATCAGGTGCCTCCCAGCACTTTATCAATGTGCACAGTGGCAATGTGGACTCCTTCAGAGTCAATGCTATTGAACAGATTTTTTTACCTAAGAGAGGAGGAAATCCTGTGTCTATATTGCATTTAAAAGAGGCAAAATGGATTTTTGACTTAGGCACTAGGATGCCCTTTGGTTTAAATTTGAGAAACGAACTGAATAACATTTATCAAAATTGATCATTTGTGGTTCGCTATAGTTTTTTTCTTTTTTTTTTTTTTTTCTCCCAGACCTTCCAGTTTTCTGTTTATATTGTATAGTGATTAATCAGTCTTTATTCCACATATGGGTTGTGCTTGGTGCATGTTTAGCCAATGTAATCAGCTGTCCAGGTGATTGGTTGTCACATGTTTCTTTTTGGCTATAAAACATTTGTGTGTTCACTCATGATGTTAGATGACTAAGGACATACACTGTCCGAAACGCGTCTTCCTTTCCATTCATGTGAATTGGTTTTATCGCTTTTAACCTTGTTGAAATAAAAGTCGAAGTTTTTTATTTTACTGGACGCAGTTGCTGGATTTTCATTACTTACCTACATGCTGTGGATTTGCCTTCCATCCGTGCACCGTCTCAGGATCACATCTTTATATTGGGGTGAGCTGGACTTTTTTCTTTCTTTAATTTCTCCACAGTAGCTACAAAAATATACTAAAATTTATTTACTATAATACTGCCCCTATGTACAAGAATATATCTACTATAATACTGCCCCCTATGTACAAGAATATATCTACTATAATACTGCCCCTATGTACAAGAATATAACTACTATAATACTGCCCCTATATACAAGAATATAACTACTATAATACTGCCCCCTATGTACAAGAATATATCTACTATAATACTGCTCCTATGTACAAGAATATATCTACTATAATACTGCCCCTATGTACAAGAATATATCTACTATAATACTGCCCCCTATGTACAAGAATATATCTACTATAATACTGCTCCTATGTACAAGAATATAACTCCTATAATACTGCCCCCTATGTACAAGAATATATCTACTATAATACTGCCCCTATGTACAAGAATATATCTACTATAATACTGCCCCCTATGTACAAGAATATATCTACTATAATACTGCTCCTATGTACAAGAATATATCTACTATAATACTGCCCCCTATGTACAAGAATATATCTACTATAATACTGCTCCTATGTACAAGAATATAACTACTATAATACTGCTCCTATGTACAAGAATATAACTACTATAATACTGCTCCTATGTACAAGAATACAACTACTATAATACTGCCCCCTATGTACAAGAATATATCTACTATAATACTGCTCCTATGTACAAGAATACAACTACTATAATATTACACCTATGTACAAAAATATAACTACTATAATACTGCTCCTATGTACAAGAATATAACTACTATAATACTGCTCCTATGTACAAGAATATAACTACTATAATACTGCCCCTATGTACAAGAATATAACTACTATAATACTGCCCCCTATGTACAAGAATATAACTACTATAATACTGCCCCTATGTATAAGAATATAACTACTAAAATACTGCCCCTATGTGCAAGAATAGAAGTACTATAATACTGCCCCTATGTACAAGAATAATACAACTATAATACTGCCCCTATGTACAAGAATATAACTACTATAATACTGCTCCTATTTACAAGAATATAACTACTATAATACTGCCCCTATGTACAAGGATATAACTACTATAATACTACACCTATGTACAAAAATATAACTACTATAATACTGCTCCTATGTACAAGGATATAACTACTATAATACTACACCTATGTACAAGAATATAACTACTATAATACTGCCCCTATGTACAAGAATATAACTACTATAATACTGCCCCTATGTACAAGAATATAACTACTATAATACTACCCCCTATGTACAAGAATACAACTACTATAATACTGCCCCTATGTACAAAAATAAATATAACTACTATAATACTACACCTATGTACAAAATATAACTACTAAAATACTGCTCCTATGTACAAAAATATAACTACTATAATACTGCTCCTATGTAGAAGAATACAACTACTATAATACTGCCCCTATGTACAAGAATATAACTGCTATAATACTGCCCCTATGTCCAAGAATATAACTACTATAATACTGCCCCCTATACACAAGAATATAACTACTATAATACTGCTCCTATGTACAAGAATATAACTACTATAATACTGCCCCTATGTACAAGAATACAATTACTATAATACTGCCCCTATGTACAAGAATATAACTACTATAATACTACACCTATGTGCAAGAATATAACTACTATAATACTGCCCCTATGTACAAGAATATAACTACTATAATACTGCTCCTATGTACAAGAATATAACTGCTATAATACTGCCCCTATGTACAAGAATATAACTACTATAATACTGCTCCTATGTACAAGAATATATCTACTATAATACTGCTCCTATGTACAAGAATATAACTGCTATAATACTGCCCCTATGTACAAGAATATAACTACTATAATACTGCCCCTATGTACAAGAATATAACTACTATAATACTGCTCCTATGTACAAGAATATAACTGCTATAATACTGCCCCTATGTCCAAGAATATAAGTACTATAATACTGCCCCCTATACACAAGAATATAACTACTATAATACTGCTCCTATGTACAAGAATATAACTACTATAATACTGCCCCTATGTACAAGAATATAACTACTATAATACTGCCCCTATGTACAAGAATATAACTACTATAATACTGCACCTATGTACAAGAATATAACTACTATAATACTACCCCCTATGTACAAGAATACAACTACTATAATACTGCCCCTATGTACAAAAATAAATATAACTACTATAATACTACACCTATGTACAAAATATAACTACTAAAATACTGCTCCTATGTACAAAAATATAACTACTATAATACTGCTCCTATGTAGAAGAATACAACTACTATAATACTGCCCCTATGTACAAGAATATAACTGCTATAATACTGCCCCTATGTCCAAGAATATAACTACTATAATACTGCCCCCTATACACAAGAATATAACTACTATAATACTGCTCCTATGTACAAGAATATAACTACTATAATACTGCCCCTATGTACAAGAATACAATTACTATAATACTGCCCCTATGTACAAGAATATAACTACTATAATACTACACCTATGTGCAAGAATATAACTACTATAATACTGCCCCTATGTACAAGAATATAACTATTATAATACTGCTCCTATGTACAAGAATATAACTGCTATAATACTGCCCCTATGAACAAGAATATAACTACTATAATACTGCTCCTATGTACAAGAATATATCTACTATAATACTGCTCCTATGTACAAGAATATAACTGCTATAATACTGCCCCTATGTACAAGAATATAACTACTATAATACTGCCCCTATGTACAAGAATATAACTACTATAATACTGCTCCTATGTACAAGAATATAACTGCTATAATACTGCCCCTATGTCCAAGAATATAACTACTATAATACTGCCCCCTATACACAAGAATATAACTACTATAATACTGCTCCTATGTACAAGAATATAACTACTATAATACTGCCCCTATGTACAAGAATATAACTACTATAATACTGCCCCTATGTACAAGAATATAACTACTATAATACTGCCCCCTATACACAAGAATATAACTACTATAATACTGCTCCTATGTACAAGAATATAACTACTATCATACTGCCCCCTATGTACAAGAATATAACTACTATAATACTGCTCCTATGTAGAAGAATATAACTACTATCATACTGCCCCCTATGTACAAGAATATAACTACTATAATACTGCCCCTATGTACAAGAATATAGCTACTTTAATACTGCCCCTATGTACAAGAATATAACTACTATAATACTGCCCCTATGTACAAGAATATAACTACTATAATACTACCCCCTATGTACAAGAATATAACTACTATAATACTGCCCATATGTACAAAAATAAATATAACTACTATAATACTACACCTATGTACAAAATATAACTACTATAATACTGCTCCTATGTACAAAAATATAACTACTATAATACTGCTCCTATGTAGAAGAATACAACTACTATAATACTGCCCCTATGTACAAGAATATAACTGCTATAATACTGCCCCTATGTCCAAGAATATAACTACTATAATACTGCCCCCTATACACAAGAATATAACTACTATAATACTGCTCCTATGTACAAGAATATAACTACTATAATACTGCCCCTATGTACAAGAATACAATTACTATAATACTGCCCCTATGTACAAGAATATAACTACTATAATACTACAACTATGTGCAAGAATACAACTACTATAATACTGCCCCTATGTACAAGAATATAACTACTATAATACTGCTCCTATTTACAAGAATATAACTGCTATAATACTGCCCCCTATGTACAAGAATATAACTACTATAATACTGCTCCTATTTACAAGAATATAACTACTATAATACTGCCCCCTATACACAAGAATATAACTACTATAATACTGCTCCTATGTACAAGAATATAACTACTAAAATACTGCTCCTATGTACAAGAATATAACTACTATAATACTGCCCCTATGTACAAGAATATAACTACTATAATACTGCCCCCTATACACAAGAATATAACTACTATAATACTGCTCCTATGTACAAGAATATAACTACTAAAATACTGCTCCTATGTACAAGAATATAACTACTATAATACTGCCCCTATGTACAAGAATATAACTACTATAATACTGCTCCTATGTACAAGAATATAACTACTAAAATACTGCTCCTATTTACAAGAATATAACTACTATAATACTGCCCCTATGTACAAGAATACAACTACTATAATACTGCCCCTATGTACAAAAATAAATATAACTACTATAATACTACACCTATGTACAAAATATAACTACTATAATACTGCTCCTATGTACAAAAATATAACTACTATAATACTGCTCCTATGTAGAAGAATACAACTACTATAATATTGCCCCTATGTACAAGAATATAACTGCTATAATACTGCCCCTATGTCCAAGAATATAACTACTATAATACTGCCCCCTATACACAAGAATATAATTACTATAATACTGCTCCTATGTACAAGAATATAACTACTATAATACTGCCCCTATGTACAAGAATACAATTACTATAATACTGCCCCTATGTACAAGAATATAACTACTATAATACTACACCTATGTGCAAGAATATAACTACTATAATACTGCCCCTATGTACAAGAATATAACTACTATAATACTGCTCCTATGTACAAGAATATAACTGCTATAATACTGCCCCTATGTACAAGAATATAACTACTATAATACTGCTCCTATGTACAAGAATATATCTACTATAATACTGCTCCTATGTACAAGAATATAACTGCTTTAATACTGCCCCTATGTACAAGAATATAACTACTATAATACTGCCCCTATGTACAAGAATATAACTACTATAATACTGCTCCTATGTACAAGAATATAACTGCTATAATACTGCCCCTATGTCCAAGAATATAACTACTATAATACTACCCCCTATGTACAAGAAGATAGCTACTATAATACTGCTCCTATGTACAAGAATATAACTACTATAATACTGCCCCTATGTACAAGAATATAACTACTATAATACTGCTCCTATGTACAAGAATATATCTACTATAATACTACTCCTATGTACAAGAATATAACTGCTATAATACTGCCCCTATGTACAAGAATATAACTACTATAATACTGCCCCTATGTACAAGAATATAACTACTATAATACTGCTCCTATGTACAAGAATATAACTGCTATAATACTGCCCCTATGTCCACGAATATAACTACTATAATACTGCCCCCTATGTACAAGAAGATAGCTACTATAATACTGCTCCTATGTACAAGAATATAGCTACTATAATACTGCTCCTATGTACAAGAATATAACTACTATAATACTGCCCTCTATGTACAAGAAGATAGCTACTATAATACTGCCCCCTATGTAAAAGAATATAGCTACTATAATACTGCTCCTATGTACAAGAATATAGCTACTATAATACTGCTCCTATGTACAAGAATATAACTACTATAATACTGCCCCCTATGTACAAGAAGATAGCTACTATAATACTGCTCCTATGTACAAGAATATAGCTACTATAATACTGCTCCTATGTACAAGAATATAACTACTATAATACTGCTCCTATGTACAAGAATATAACTGCTATAATACTGCCCCTATGTCCAAGAATATAACTACTATAATACTGCTCCTATGTAGAAGAATATAACTACTATAATACTGCCCCCTATGTACAAGAATATAACTACTATAATACTGCTCCCTATGTACAAGAATATAGCTACTATAATACTGCTCCTATGTACAAGAATATAGCTACTATAATACTGCTCCTATATACAAGAATATAACTGCTATAATACTGCCTCTATGTACAAGAATATAACTTCTATAATACTGCTCCTATGTACAAGAATATATCTACTATAATGCTGCTCCTATGTATAAGAGTATAACTACTATAATACTGCCCCTATGTACAAGAATATAACTACTATAATACTGCCCCTGTGTACAAGAATATAACTACTATAATACTGCTCCTATGTACAAGAATATAACTACTATAATACTGCCCCTATGTACAAGAATATAACTACTATAATACTGCCTCCTATGTAAAAGAATATAACTACTATAATACTGCTCCTATGTACAAGAATATAGCTACTATAATACTGCTCCTATGTACAAGAATATAACTACTATAATACTGCCCCCTATGTACAAGAATATAACTACTATAATACTGCCCCTATGTACAAGAATATAACTACTATAATACTGCTCCTATGTACAAGAATATAGCTACTATAATACTGCTCCTATGTACAAGAATATAGCTACTATAATACTGCCCCCTATGTACAAGAATATAACTACTATAATACTGCCCCTATGTAAAAGAATATAACTACTATAATACTGCTCCTATGTACAAGAATATAGCTACTATAATACTGCCCCATATGTACAAGAATATAGCTACTATAATACTGTCTCATATGAAATATATTTAGTATTTCAGTGAAGTAATTGTAAGTGGAATATTCTTATTCAGATCATGTAGTCTTCTTCACGCTGTGTCTGGGCAGATGTGAGCTGTGCTTGCCCTGCTGTGTTTTGCTGTTGTGCGCCCCATGTTGGGCAGTTGTCGCATTCTCTGTGGTGGCGGTGGTGCGGAGGTCATTGCTGCGCCTTTGATCTCAGTCGCTCAGCGGTCAGGCAGTTAAGAGAGTTAAATATTTTGAAAAAACTGATGGAAGTTAAACCGTTTCTTGCTGCTTTGTTATGATTGAGCCGAGGCTGTGGAATAAAGGTACAGCCAATGTCAGCACACACGGGCTCATGTATCACAGATAGGAACAAGCATGGTGCGTTATCACTGGCAGAGACGGGCAGCGGTGAAGAAACACGTCAGGCTGCCATATGCCTTACTGGAGTTTGAGGCTCTCTGTCAAAATGTTAATGCAAAGGCTGTTCTGTGCTGTGTTTCCCCAAAAGTAAGGATATTATATTATTGTTTGCTCTGAAAAATGCTGTAGGGCTTATTTTCGGGGGAAACACGGCTATTCATTATGTACGACTACGATTACCCCCTATCTATTGCTGAGAATCACACCTGCCAGACCCCGGACAGGTAGAGTTGGCAAGTGACTGGGCTCCTCTCTTGTACAGGTCTGCATTGCTGTCAGGTCCCCTGCATTCAACAGCGCTGTCACTACCTCTGCGTTCCACAGTGGACACTCCCCTGGGTTCCATAGCAGTCACTCCCCTGGGTTCCATTGCAGTCGCTCCCCTGGGTTCCATGGCAGTCACTCCCCCTGCGTTCCATAGCGGTCGCTCCCCTGGGTTCCATAGCGGTCGCTCCCCTGGGTTCCATAGGGGTCGCTCCCCTGCATTCCATAGCGGTCGCTCCCCTGGGTTCCATAGTGGTCGCTCCCCTGCGTTCCATAGCGGTCGCTCCCCTGGGTTCCATAGTGGTCGCTCCCCTGCGTTCCATAGCGGTCTCTCCCCTGCGTTCCATAGTGGTTGCTCCCCCTACGTTCCATAGCAGTCACTCGTCCCGCGTTCCATACTGGTCACTCCCCTGCGTTCCATAGCAGTCACTCCCCTGCGTTCCATAGCGGTCGCTCCCCTGCGTTCCATAGCGGTCGCTCCCCTGCGTTCCATAGCGGTCGCTCCCCTGGGTTCCATAGTGGTCGCTCCCCCTGCGTTCCATAGCAGTCACTCGCCCTGCGTTCTATACTGGTCACTCCCCTGCGTTCCATAGCAGTCACTCCCCTGCGTTCCATAGCGGTCGCTCCCCTGCGTTCCATAGCGGTCGCTCCCCTGGGTTCCATAGTGGTCGCTCCCCTGCGTTCCATAGCGGTCTCTCCCCTGCGTTCCATAGTGGTCGCTCCCCTGCGTTCCATAGCGGTCGCTCCCCTGGGTTCCATAGTGGTCGCTCCCCTGGGTTCCATAGTGGTCGCTCCCCTGGGTTCCATAGTGGTCGCTCCCCTGCGTTCCATAGCGGTCTCTACCCTGCGTTCCATAGTGGTCGCTCCCCTGCGTTCCATAGTGGTCGCTCCCCTGCGTTCCATAGTGGTCACTCCCCATACATCCTTCAGAGGCCACTCCCCCTGTGTTACACAGCTGTCGCTCCCCCTACGTTCAACAGCAGTCATTCCCCTGGGTTCCATAGCAGTCACTCCCCTTGCGTCACCTAGCGCTCACTCCCCTGCATTACACATGTCTCGCTCCCCCTGCGTTCCATCGCTCACTGTTCATTCAACAGCGGTTGCTCCCCCTGCGTTACACAGCGCTCTTTCTCCCTGCGTTCCATAGCGGTCGCTCCCTGCGTTCCACAGCAGACACTTCCCCTGCGTTCCATAGCGGTCGCTCCCCTGGGTTCCATAGCAGTCACTCCCCTGCGTTCCATAGCGGTCGCTCCCCTGCGTTCCACAGCAGACACTCCCCCTGCGTTCCATAGCGGTCGCTCCCCTGCGTTCCACAGCAGACACTCCCCCTGCATTCCATAGCGGTCGCTCCCCTGCGTTCCATAGTGGTCGCTCCCCTGGGTTCCATAGCAGTCGCTCCCCTGGGTTCCATAGTGGTCACTCCCCATACGTCCTTCAGAGGCCACTCCCCCTGTGTTACACAGCTGTAGCTCCCCCTACGTTCAACAGCAGTCATTCCCCTGGGTTCCATAGCAGTCACTCCCCTTGCGTCACATAGCGCTCACTCCCCTGCATTACACATGTCTCGCTCCCCCTGCGTTCCATCGCTCACTGTTCATTCAACAGTGGTTGCTCCCCCCGCGTTACACAGCGCTCGCTCTCCCTGCGTTCCATAGCGGTCGCTCCCCTGCATTCCATAGCAGTCGCTCCCCTGCATTCCATAGCGGTCGCTCCCCTGGGTTTCATAGTAGTCACTCCCCCTGCGTCACATAGCGGTCGCTCTCCTGCGTTCCATAGCGGTCGCTCCCTTGCATTCAATAGCAGTCACTCCCCTGGGTTCCATAGCGGTCGCTCCCCTGGGTTCCATAGCGGTCGCTCCCCTGGGTTCCATAGCGGCCACTCCCCTGCATTCCATAGCGGCCACTCCCCTGCATTCCATAGTGGTCGCTCCCCTGGGTTCCATAGCGGCCACTCCTCTGCATTCCATAGTGGCCACTCCCCTGCATTCCATAGTGGCCACTCCCCTGCATTCCATAGTGGCCACTCCCCTGGGTTCCATAGTGGTCACTCCCCATACGTCCTTCAGAGGCCACTCCCCCTTTGTTACACAGCAGTCGCTCCCCCTACGTTCAACAGCATTCATTCCCCTGGGTTCCATAGCAGTCACTCCCCTTGCGTCACATAGCGCTCACTCCCCTGCATTACACATGTCTCGCTCCCCCTGCGTTCCATCGCTCACTGTTCATTCAACAGTGGTTGCTCCCCCCGCGTTACACAGCGCTCGCTCTCCCTGCGTTCCATAGCGGTCGCTCCCCTGCATTCCATAGCAGTCGCTCCCCTGCATTCCATAGCGGTCGCTCCCCTGGGTTTCATAGTAGTCACTCCCCCTGCGTCACATAGCGGTCGCTCTCCTGCGTTCCATAGCGGTCGCTCCCTTGCATTCAATAGCAGTCACTCCCCTGGGTTCCATAGCGGTCGCTCCCCTGGGTTCCATAGCGGTCGCTCCCCTGGGTTCCATAGCGGCCACTCCCCTGCATTCCATAGTGGCCACTCCCCTGCATTCCATAGTGGCCACTCCCCTGCATTCCATAGCGGCCACTCCCCTGCATTCCATAGTGGTCGCTCCCCTGGGTTCCATAGCGGCCACTCCCCTGCATTCCATAGTGGCCACTCCCCTGTATTCCATAGTGGTCGCTCCCCTGGGTTCCATAGCGGTCGCTCCCCTGGGTTCCATAGCGGCCACTCCCCTACATTCCATAGCGGCCACTCCCCTGCATTCCATAGCTGCCACTCCCCTGCATTCCATAGTGGCCACTCCCCTGCATTCCATAGTGGTCGCTCCCCTGGGTTCCATAGTGGTCACTCCCCATACGTCCTTCAGAGGCCACTCCCCCTTTGTTACACAGCAGTCGCTCCCCCTACGTTCAACAGCAGTCATTCCCCTGGGTTCCATAGCAGTCACTCCCCTTGCGTTACACAGCGCTCGCTCTCCCTGCATTCCATCGCTCACTGTGCATTCAACAGCGGTTGCTCCCCCTGCGTTACACAGCGTGCACTCCCCCTGCATTACACAGCGCTCGCTCTCTCTGCGTTACACAGCGCTCGCTCTCCCTGCGTTACACAGCGCTCGCTCTCCCTGCGTTACACAGCGCTCGCTCTCCCTGCGTTACACAGCGCTCGCTCTCCCTGCGTTACACAGCGCTCGCTCTCCCTGCGTTACACAGCGCTCGCTCTCCCTGCGTTTCATCGATCACTGTTCATTCAACAACGGTTGCTTCCCTGCGTTACACAGCGCTCACTCCCCCTGCGTTACACTGCGCTCGCTCCCCCTGCGTTCCATTGCTCACTGTGCATTCAACTGCGGTTGCTCCCTCTGTGTTACATAGCGCTGGCTCCTCCTGCGTTACACAACTCCTGCTCCCCTATGCTTCCACACAGCGGTCGCTCCCTCTGCATTCCATAGCGGTCACTCCCCCTGCTGCCCAGAAACAGTATCACTCACACAGTTAGTGAGAGTGAAGTGATAATGTGACCTAATGTATATATGTCGAACCGCAAGGGACCTGACAACTATGCAGATCTCCGTGTGAGAGCCCATCCACCATCGGCACTTGCCAGCATTAGTTGTTAAGGGTGTACTCTTTTATGAGCACTGTAGATCTTTCCAATGTGTATCTGTCTCTTATCTAGCTATTATGTTTATATTTTTATCTTTTATCTCTCTATTATCTGTTTCATATTTCTATTTATCTGTCTACCTACCTGGTTAATCTGGTATTCCAGCTCAGTTCCATTGAAATGAATGGGACTAAGGTGCAATACCACACACAACCTGTAGATGTATGTGGCGCTGTTTATAGAAGAAAGTATTTTTTTTTCTAATATTGTGCAATGTCTTTAAATTCTGATTCATGTGACTGAACCACCTCTTGTTTTTTTTTGTCTCATTTCAGGGTCGTTTTTCCCTTCTTTGAGACCTTCTGATGGCGTCTTTAAAGTCATCTTTTGGTTGGGATACTTTAACAGCTGCGTCAACCCTATTATCTACCCATGTTCCAGCAAGGAATTCAAAAGGGCCTTTATAAGACTACTGAAATGCCGCTGCCGGAGGAAACGGCGTCCTCTGTGGAGGGTCTATGACCACCAATGGAGAACTTCCATGAACAGCTCCAGGAGGGGGTCGGATGTAGAACAAGCCACAGGCTTCTCCTCTGTAAACTCCTCTTTTATTTTCAACCCGGGTAACCATGGAATTGCTACTAGACGAAAGAGCATGGAATTCAACGGTTGGAAACTCATCTCTCCGTTCCGAAACTCCTCTACTCAACTGAAGGAAAAAATGAACAACCTTTCAAATAAAATAAGGAACAGCTCAACGAAAAGCAACCTGTCGGCGACCTACAAGAGCGAGGTGGAATCCATATCCATGGCTGTTTCCAATGACTTTACAGAACTAGAATATCAAATGTATGACCTCACGGACTGTTGCGGCTTCCGAGAAACAGATATTTAGATAGATGTTCTATTTTGTCCAGATTTTATTGCCATTTCTTTTTTTTTTTTGTGGGGTTGGGAACATGGGGCGTTGTAGTTGTTTTTGTGGATAAAAATGATGGATTGTAAATGAGTTTTTTTGGTATTAATATAAGAATTTAAAAAAATTTAATCTAAGATGTTGGTTTGACTGTATTGAATTTTTGGTTTTCTTGCCAGTGGTTGAACATTTAATATCATACTAATACTTACTTTTTGAGCCTGTAATGCTTAATGTATCAAGGTGAGAAGAGCCTCATCATTGGAGAGAAGACTACCCACCATAGTTTGTAGCCACGGGCATCACGATCGCGAATGCAGAGGGTGCGACTGTGACTGTACTCATGCTAGTGGGGGGGTCTGCTGATGCACATTCAGATGAATTGTATTGCTGCACACAGACCCGTCGGGTCCCTGCACCGCAATACATGCTGCCAGCCAATTAGGGGCCATCAACTGATGTCGGTACCAGGCATTGGTGTTGTGACGTGGTCCTTCTCTGAAATCACACAATCAACAGAGTGAGAGATGATGGAACAATTCAAAGAGCAATTGCTGCAAGCAAATAAAACAGTTCATAACATAATCCACCATACAGAGGGTAAAAATAGTAAAGAAACACGAATATAGTCCAGTAATGGGATAAATGTCCAGGTCTCTCTGAGGAGCCGCAGCTTCAATCCTGCTTCTTCTCTCTTGTAAGTCTCACCCAGAATGACAAATCACCCAGGTAAGTAGAGAGTTTAGGTGGATCCCAGGTCCCCTTCCCCCAGACTTAAGGACAGGAACACTACAGGGGGCGATTACTTACAGACAATACAATGTACACACAAGCAATACAAACAATGGACAGTGAACCAAGCACAAAATACGAACCTACACAACATGATACACAGTACACCATATCCCACCATCACAACCGTCTCTTGGTAGTGACGTCATGCATTGCCCATAGCTGGCATGCTGATGTCAGCTGGTGGTCTCAGGCCTGGCTACAGAAGAAAGACACCGCATGCTGTTGGAGTGAGGGAAGGTGAGAAGAGCAACAGAATGAGGAACATATATACCAGAATGAGGCCCAGGATTTGCGACATATATAACAGGATTGAGGGCATATTTACCAGGAAGGGGCCCAGGATACGGGACATATATTCCAGGAAGGGGGACATATATACCAGGATGGGGGACATATACAGTCACGGTCAAAAGTGTTGGCATTCTTGAAATTGTTCCAGAAAATTAAGTATTTCTCCCAGAAAATTATCGCAGTTACACATTTTGTTATACACATGTCGCGGGCGGGGAGGGGACGCTGCGCTCACCACGCTCGGGTCCGGCGCTGCTGTTACTGCTGCTTGGTGGCTCGAGTGGTGGGCCGGATCCGGGGACTCGAGCGGTGCTCCTCGCCCGTGAGTGAAAAGGGGATGGTTTGATTTGGGGATGTAGTCCGTGACGCCACCCACGGTTTGTGGTGATAATGGGACACCACCGCTGCTCTGGACGGGGATTCCGGGAGCGATGACAGGGAGCAGCTGAGATGTTTCTCTCCCCTCCGTGGGTAGGGGGGTTTGGTGGTCCCGGGGCCCGGTGATAGCGACTGGAGGGTGGATGGCAGGAGTTGGGGAGGTGCAGGGTCGCGGGGGCAGCGCAGTGCCAGACGGCATGATGGTACTCACTCAGCCAGTAACGTACACGGAGTCTCTGGTAAAACAAACGGCTGGATGGACGGGTCCCACAGACGGCTGCGGTGGTCACTCCCGGTAGGTTGGCGGTGACTGTCTCTCCCTGCACCTTTAATGTGTTTTCGGCCCCGATGGCTTCCCACCGGTGACCCGCTCCCCAGCGGTGTATTTGCCAGAGGAGCCCCTTTTGCCCGCAGGCGCTGGCCCTGGGAACTCTAGCTGTGGCGGTAGCTGTATTTCCCTTCACGGTTGAGCAGTTGCCCTCAGTCGGGTCTTTGCTGCTGGGAAACCCCAGAGGTTCCCGTCGCTGACAGATTTGACCGGTTTAACAGCGACTCCAAGCCTGGTCGGGGTCCGTAGGCCCTGCCAAATGGTGCTGGCTTCTCTTCGCTCCCCGGTCCGGTACCGGCGGGCCACCGCCCGACCCCAGTCCTTACGGTTGTGCGTCAATCGGCCTCGCCTGCAGACGGTCACCACCGTCTGCCAACCTTGCTGTAGGTGCCCGGGCCACGTACCCGGAAACGGTCACACTGCTTCTTTACCACTTCACTCCTTCACTCTCTCTGACTCTCACTCTTCTCCCTTTCCTTTTTCCGCCTCCAGGACTGTGAACTCCTCGGTGGGTGGAGCCAACCGCCTGGGTCTGCCCCACCTGGTGTGGACATCAGCCCCTGGAGGGAGGCAACAAGGATTTGTGTGTGACTATGGTGTTCCTAACCGGGGTGTGGGGTGTGTTGTTGCTGTACCTGTGACGTCCTCCTGGCTTGTCAAGGGCGCCACATTCCCCCTTGGTAAAACGCAGATCGTCCGCGGGCTGCCCGTCCATCATCGGTTTTATTTTTGTTAACTGTAAAGAAGTAGAAAAACATATAAAAACATTAAACACAAGCATTACTGTATAAACTTCCCATAACGGGAGGCACGGTACTTTTAACGTTACTAAACGGTAGTCAATTTTATTAAACAAATGGCTTCCGCTCTTCCCCCCGCCCAAACAACCTGGCCCTGATGCTGCCCCTAAGAAGTGGGCAGCACCCCTTGCCCCAGTCCAGAACCAAGCGGGTACGGTCTCTTTCCGGGGACCCATGTCCATGGGGGACCCCTGACCCCCGGAGGATCACCACCGGTTACGGTAGTTGTGGGCCTGGGACATCCATTTCCTCCAGGCCCATCCTCCAAATCAGCCTCTCCGGAGGCGGTAACGGTATAAGCCAACATTTTTATTTACATGCCACTAGTTTGTGGTTGCCCTGCAAGTTCTCGGGCTTGTCCGTAAGCAGTTTCTTACGCAAACGGTGCAGAAAGTCCCAACGGGGACTGGTTGCCGGCAACGGCCGGTTCAATCACGGTTGCAAATCAGGTTAACTACTCGGTTGATTCATTCATTTATCGGTACTGGTGGTCCCAACGGGGACAACTTGTAGCGGAGGACCGCTGCCATCACTTCAGGTCCACCCCACCGACTGGGAGAGGGGGATGGGCTAGTGCTTGGGGCCCCTGGCCTTCTCTCAGCCTAGCGTCCAGGGCAAACCAGGCCCTCTCCCCGCAGTGCTGGGTATAGGTGACGAGGTCACCGGGGAGCAGATTGCGGCCCGGGTGGTCCTCCGGCAGGTGGTCAATCACGTCCCTTCGGGCCACAAAAACTTCGGCCTCCAAGCCCGGTTCAAAGATGAAGCCGTATCCTCTACGGACATCGAATCTCCTCACTTGTCCATCATATCTCTGGCCCCGTACTCGGAAGGTGGCTCTGCGGAGGCTCTCCTTTTCTCTAATAGTGCGGGCTACCAGCTCCGCCTTCCTCTTCTCCCTCTCCGCAATCTCCTGGCCTAGCGGGGTCGGCTCCCTGTCCCAGTAAGAGGCTGCTGCAAGCCCCTGCGCACGGGTCGGGCCCCGCAAGACCTCCTTTACGCTGTCCATTACTGGCATTCTGGGTGGAAGGTCCCGCGGTGTCATGGCCTGGGGTGCTGCCTCACAGCGACGACCCGGCGCAGCCTCAGCCAAGGCATGGGGGACAGGTACAGGGGTCCTCTCCCGCTTGACCTCCGCCTCCTCCTGCACGAGACGGGCGGCCGGAGTCGGTACGGGACCAGGCACGGTCACATGTGCCTCCGCTATATCTCCGCCGATGGGCTCGGCCTTTGGTATCTTCCATGGCAGCGGTTCAGGACGGTCACGGGCCTCGGCTGCAGGTCGGTCCGCTTGGGCGGATCGGCAGGGTACCGCTACCGGTTGCGATGGTAGCGGGCCTAGTGTCGGGGCAGCAGCAGCCAACACGGGCGGCGGGGAAGGCAGCAGGGCGAGCGGGTGCAGACCGGGCTCCTCAGCCGCTATGACCGATCCCTTCGGACTACAGGGGCGTGGGTCGCTTACCCGCCTCTCCATTTCTTCCTCCACCTCGCGTCTCTGCATAGCCGCCACCACATCCGCCATGTCGGCCTCCCACTCCTCCAGGAGGAGCTGCACACGGACCTGCAGACGGCTGCTTAGCTGGACGGTCCGGGCCTCTACCCACGCCACGGTGCCGGGCGCGGGGGCTGCGGTGTTGCTGGTCGGACGATGCATCGTTGCAGCGGCCTCTTCCAGGAACCAAAAGATGGCCGCAGAGTCCTGGCGTCCCTGCTTTTATAGCCGTGGTCTACGTGCGGCCAGACGCCATCCGTCCCCCCTTGGTTTCTTTCCGGCACCTCCTCTTCAGGGGCGGAGCTTTGGCTTTCGGGCCTCCACTGCTCAGGAAGACATTCGAGTGGGGAACTTTTCGTGCCCAAGATGGCGGCTTCTGAAAATTTTCGGCCGGACACCTCCGGCGGGACACAAGGCGCACTTCTACCAGGCGGTAGAATGGTAAGAATCCTGTTCGTGACGCCAAGTTGTCGCGGGCGGGGAGGGGACGCTGCGCTCACCACTCTCGGGTCCGGCGCTGCTGTTACTGCTGCTCGGTGGCTCGAGCGGTGGGCCGGATCCGGGGACTCGAGCGGCGCTCCTCGCCCGTGAGTGAAAAGGGAATGGTTTGGTTTAGAGATGTAGTCCGTGACGCCACCCACGGTTTGTGGTGATAATGGGACACCACCGCTGCTCTGGACGGGGATCCCGGGAGCGATGACAGGGAGCAGCTGAGATGTTTCTCTCCCCTCCGTGGGTAGGGGGGTTTGGTGGTCCCGGGGCCCGGTGATAGCGACTGGAGGGTGGATGGCAGGAGTTGGGGAGGTGCAGGGTCGCGGGGGCAGCACAGTGCCAGACTGCACGGTGGTACTCACTCAGCCAGTAACGTACACGGAGTCTCTGGTAAAACAAACGGCTGGATGGACGGGTCCCACAGACGGCTGCGGTGGTCACTCCCGGTAGGTTGGCGGTGACTGTCTCTCCCTGCACCTTTGATGTGTTTTCGGCCCCGATGGCTTCCCACCGGTGACCCGCTCCCCAGTGGTGTATTTGCCAGAGGAGCTCCTTTTGCCCGCAGGCGCTGGCCCTGGGAACTCTAGCTGTGGCGGTAGCTGTATTTCCCTTCACGGTTGAGCGGTTGCCCTCAGTCGGGTCTTTGCTGCTGGGAAACCCCGGAGGTTCCCGTCGCTGACGGATTTGACCGGATTAACGGCGACTCCAAGCCTGGTCGGGGTCCGTAGGCCCTGCCGAATGGTGCTGGCTTCTCTTCGCTCCCCGGTCCGGTACCGGCGGGCCACCGCCCGTCCTCGGTCCTTACGGTTGTGCGTTAATCGGCCTCGCCTGCAGATGGTCACCACTGTCTGCCAACCTTGCTGTAGGTGCCCGGGCCACGTACCCGGACACGGTCAGACTGCTCCTTTACCACTTCACTCCTCCACTCTCTCTGACTCTCACTCTTCTCCCTTTCCTTTTTCCGCCTCCAGGACTGTGAACTCCTCGGTGGGTGGAGCCAACCACCTGGCTCCGCCCCACCTGGTGTGGACATCAGCCCCTGGAGGGAGGCAACAAGGATTTGTGTGTGACTCTGGTGTTCCTAACCGGGGTGTGGGGTGTGTTGTTGCTGTACCTGTGATGTCCTGGCTTGTCCAGGGCGCCAGACACATATTTGTGTGTATTGGATCACTACAAAAAAAACAGAGCGGAAAAAAGGTAAACTGAATATAATTTCACTCAAAACTCCAAAAATTGGCTGGACAAAATTGTAGTCCACTTCATGTTATTATTTGGTCACAGCCCTTTGGAATAAATACCTGCAATTAATCGCTTCCTATACCCATCCACAAGCTTCTGACTCCTCTCACCTGGAATCTCGGACTCTTCTTTATAAACATCTCCAGGTCTCTCATAGTTGAAGGTGTCTTATCTTCTCACAACAGTAATATTAAGATCTCTCTGCATGTGTACCGCCCCGCAGACTCGGCTGTGACCGCCGAGCCGCTCGGATCCATGCTTGTACTGCGGGTGGTGGCTCGAGCTTTTCACGGACCCGGGGGTCACGTCGCTCTGCAAGGGAGTTGGCACTACACGCGGGGATTTGGGTGTTTGACTTGGAATGACAGTTCGTGACACCACCCACGGGTTGTGGTGATTGTGGACACCACCGCTGCGGTGAAGGTGCGGGGATCCCGGGAGCGGTGTAATGGCGCAGCTAGGTGTTGACCCCTCCGTGGGTAGGGGTTGTTGGTCCCAGGGCCCAGTAGGCGAGGGGAGGGGTGCAGGATGAAGTGTTACGGTGCAGTGCGGTGCGGTGCCTGATGGCACTAGTATACTCACTGTGACACAAGACACTGGAGTCGCTGGTAAACCAAACGTAGTGATGAACGGGGCCCGCAGCCGGCTGCAGCTTCTTCCAGACTAGGTTGGTGGTCTCCACCTTTCTCCTCCACCTCTGTGTAAATGTTTTGACTCCTGTGGCTAGACACCGGTAGTCCGCTCCCCGACTGGTATATGCCGGATGAGCCCGTTTGCCCACAGACACTGGCCATTTGGGTCTCTATGCCTTGGCGGTGGCGTTACCCGGTATGGTTGGGCTGTTGTCTTCTAAAGGGACTTGTGTGGGGTAGGTCCTTGAGTCCAGCCCGCAATCAGTTGATTTGACTCGGCCCTGTCGGTTCAGGGCTTTGTTCTGGGTCTGAGTACCCTGCATGGTGCTCCGGTATCCAGTTGGCTCTCCGGTCCGGTTCCGGCGGGCCACTACTCTGTCCCGGTCCCTTACGGTTCCACCGGTCGTTTTCCCGGTCTCCTGCAGGCGGCCACCACCGTTTGCCTCCTTGCCAATGGTGACTGGGGCCCCGACCCAGCCACCGGTAGTCTTTGGCAGGTCTGCCTGTGAACTCAACCTCCCTCCTTCACTGTCAAAACTACTTTGCATCAACTTGAACTTGACTCTTCCAAGAGCCGGAGCTAGACTCCTGTGTTTCCCGCCTCCAGGCCTGTGAACTCCTCGGTGGGCGGAGCCAAATGCCTGGCTTCGCCCTCCTGGTGTGGACATCAAACCTGGAAGGTGGTGACAAGGGTTTTAGTTTGGCTGGTGTTACCTAACCGGGAAGGGGGTGTGGTGTTGTTGTGTGTCTACCTGGGACAACCTGGATAGTCCAGGGCGTCACACATGTATCAATGGGATTTAGATCATTGCGGTCACTTCAGAACTCTCTAGCACTTTGTTTCCATCCATTTCTGGGGGCTTCTTGAAGTGTTTGGAGTCATTGTCCTGCTGCAAGACCCATGACCTAGGACACACATCCAGTTTTCTGACAGTCTCTACATTGCCACCCAAAAGCCTTGATAATGTTCAGATTTCATGATCCCTTGTTCACAGTCAAGGCCCCCAGTGCTAGAGGCAGCAAAACAACCCCAAAACAGCTTTGACCCTCAGATCCAAATGAGTATTGCCATACTTCAGTGCCCACGGGAGTAGAGGGGCACAGATGGGCTAAGAGAAATTGTTTTTGGAGTTTCTAGAGAACTAAAATGTAACCGCAACATCACCCATAATCACCCATAAAAATAGTGCCATACTGTACTCACAGATAGCAGCAGTCACACAATAGAATTGGGGATCATGATAACCAGACACAAAACATAGCCAAGTTTAATGAGGACACGTGGCACTGTTGATACTGAAGTTAAAGGGAACCTAACATGTCATTTTTTTTATATTAAACCACCACAATGTGTTTTAAATGATGCAATGTGCATCACTAACATGTTTTTTTTTTTAAAAAATCCATGTATTTATTGAAAAAAAAGACTTTGTATGCTTAGGTGAATGCAGTAAATACCTTAAGTTTCAGTCATAGCGGCGGCACTGTTGCTGGGATCAGTGACTGTCACTCAAGTTCAGGCATGAATCTTTTTTAACTTAGTCACTTCTCCAACATTGTAATTGATCACACCATAGGTCCTTCACTATCGTTTCTCTGCTGAGCTTCACCCATTATGGTCACATGACTGTGACATCAGCACAGGTCCTGCTGAACCACTTCTCTGCTGCTGATTACCACAGGTCCTTCACTATCCCTTTTCTGCTGAGCGCTGCCCATTACTGTCACATGATCGTGACATCATCAGCACAGGTCCTTCACCACCACTTCTCCACTGCTGAGCTCCGTAGTTCAACATTGGAGAAGTGATGGTGAAGGACCAGTGCTAATGTCATGATCATGTAACCATAATGGATGGAGTTCAGCTGAGAACTGATAGTGTACCGAGCACCCGAGCATGGTAGTGCCCGCTCATGACTAGTTATGAGTACCGAGCACCCGAGCATGGCAGTGCCCGCTCATCACTAGTTACGAGTACCGAGCACCCGAGCATGGCAGTGCCCGCTCATCACTAGTTCCGAGCATGGTAGTGCTCTCTCATAACTAGTTAGGAGCACCGAGCATGATAGTGCTCACTTATCATTTGTTACGAGAATCGAGCACCAGAGCATGGTAGTGCTCGCTCATCACTAATAACTGTCATTGAGAATGATTGAAACAAAGGTGTTCTGTTCACTGACAATAGCATTATTTCAAAATGTTAAAGAACTAAAATCCTAAAGTTACAAAAAACTTGCAGAACCTTATAAAATAAATAATTTCCATAAATATGGAAAGCCCCTTTAAGATTCTGTAGACAACTGCAATATTTTCTTGCTCTCCCCCACACGTGACTGTATGGAAATGTCATGATGGCTTACGGGGATTGTATCAACCCTGCAAGTTATCACTCGAACAAGCCTTGGCATGCTCGGGTACACTCAGTGCTCGGCTGAGTATTGCGGGTGCTTGGATGTGTCGTTCATGAACGATCCAACACAAAGAGGCGGCACCTTCAGTGAATGATTGAAGCCGGAACCCCAGTGAGAACCACTTGACGTCTCTGAATGGCTCTTATTGGGGTAAAAACAATGTTTTCGGATGCAGTGTGTAAAAGAAAAAAATCCTCCCTCACCTGGAAATGCTCTCTTTATGGCTGGCTGTATGTGGGTGGAGAGCCGGACTGCCCAGTCATTGACTTTCATTATACTCGTTATTCGAGTGAACCACGTCCGAGCGTGCTCATCTCGCGTAAAGAGTACTTTATTGCTCGCTCATCATTAGTTATGACCTACTCATGTTGATCATGGGGTCTCCAATCTTTTGGACCTTCACCAATGCAGAGAATGGGGTACTGAAGAGAGCAGTTTGAATAGTGCTTTGGCCGCGCATGCGCACATCAGTTTCATTTATTGTCTATGTGACAGCCTGAAATAGCCAGGTGAAATGTGCGGTCTTCATTCTCAGTCCGTTTTCTATAATCGATGGGTTACAGAACACAGCTATCCCTGGCTGTCCCACATACATGTGCTGTTGCGCATGTGCGGCCATCGCTCCGATCAAACAGGCCTTTATACAACCCAACTTTCAGCAAGTTATTACTCATCCTTAAGATCTCAATACAAACTTGTGACTGTAACTTCAATCAATTTATGTCTCAGTTTCCAGCCTCGGTGAGATGTCACCGTGACTCGAGAGGTCATTTTACAGGATATTTATAGATCTCTTGACTTTTCGGTAAATTCTTTTCTTTTATTTTTAGTAACATCACATTCAAGATTCGACCAAGAAATGAGACGATTGATTTTTCTGGTAGTTTCTCCGGCCGTGAAATGAAATTCAATGCATATGAACATTAACGTCGTCTATCATGTAACCCCCTGAGCGAGCGCCGCGGCGTCACATGAGTTCACATCTATACGTGATATCTCATTGATGTTTGCCGTGGAAATCCACGAGGCTCTATACAAAGATTTTTTCAATTTTTGGAAACTTTTTTGCCTTTATGAGGGAAGATCACCAACCATTTTTATGTTAAGGAATTTTACAAATAAATTTGGAAAGTTAAAAAAATAAAAAAAAATTGGGCAAATTTTGACACTTGAAATTTTACCGAAATTAATTACAAAATTGACATTTAAATAATTTTACAAAAGTTGAAAGAATGTACAAAAAGGAAATGTCCTATCAAATCACATACTACAGCAGATTAGTCAGCTTAAAGGTAACTATATTTGTAACCATATTTTATATATACCGGAACTGATTACTTTTTGGTAATTTTTATCAGTAGGCCCTAAAGGATAGTGTAAACCAAGCGGCAGAGAAATGATAGCAGACCGGCGTACAGTCATGGCCGAAAGTGTTTGCACCCTTAAAATTGTTCCAGAAAATGAAGTATTTTTATTGAAATTACATATATTTTTGTTATACCCATGTTTATTTCCTTTGTGTTTCTTGGAAAAACGCAAAAAAAAAATTAGGAAAAGGCAAATTGGATATAATTTGGCACAAAACCCCAAAGATGGGCCAAAGTAAATTGTTGTCCCCCTCTGATTAATATTTAGTTGCATACCCTTTACCCTTTGGAATAAATACCTGCAATCAGTCGCTTCCTATAACCGTCCACAAGCTTCTTCCTCCTCTCACCTGGAATCTTGGACTCTTCTTTATTAACGTCTCCAGGTCTCTCATATTTGAAGACGTCTTCTCTTCTCATCTCTTCTCCCAACAGCAATTGTAAGATCTCTCCACAGGTGTCAATGGTATTCAGATCCGGACTCATTGTTTCCACTTCAGATCTCTCCAGCACTTTGTTTCCATCTATTTCTGGGGGCTTCTTGAAGTGTTTGGGATCATTGTCCTGCAGGAAGACCCATGATTTGGGATACAAGCTCAGCTTTCTGACACCGGGCACTGCATTATGACCCAAAATCCTTTGTCAATCTTCAGGTTTCATCATCCCTTGCTCACAGTCAAGGCTCCCAGTGCCAGAGGCAACAAAACAACCCCAAAAATCTTTGAACCTCCACCATGTTTGACTGTAGGTCCTATATTCTTTTCTTTGAAGGCCTCATTCTGTTTTCGGTAAATAGTAGAATGATGTGCTTTACCAAAAAGCTCTATCTTGGTCTCATCTGTCCACAAGACGCTTTCCCAGAAGGATTTTGGTTACTTACACACATTTTGGCAAACTACAAGCTGGCTTTTTCCTCCTGCGTCTCCTCGATAGCGTTTAATATCATTCAAATGTGGACAGATAGTTGGCAATGACACTGATGATCCCTGAGCCTGCAAGACAGCTAGAATTTCTTTGGCACTTGATTGGTGCTGCTTATCCACAGTCCAGAGAATACTGTATTGTAACCTTTCATATATTTTTCTCTGCTGTTCACATGCAGGGAGATTAGCCACAGGGCCATGGGTTGTAAACGTCTTGATTATGTTGCACATCGTGGACAGAGGGACTCCAAGCTTGTAACCCTGAGTTGTTGATATTTTTCAACAATTTTGGTTGTCAAGTCCTCAGACAGTTCTCTTCTCTTTCTGTTCTCCATGCTTAGTGTGGCACACATGACACACAATGCAAAGATTGAGTCAACTTCTCCCTTTTTTTTATCTGGTTTCAGGTGGGATTTTCATATTGCCCACACCTGTTACTTGGCCACTTGTGAGTTTCAGTGAGCATCACATGTGTGAAACAAAGTTGTTTATCCACAATTTTGAAAAGGTTCTAACAATTTTGTCTAGTCAGTTTTGCGGTTTTGTGAGAAATTATTTCCAATTTGCCTTTTTTTCTATGTTTTTTTGGGTTGTTCCATAAAGGAAATAAACTTGTATAACAAACATGTGTAATTGCAATCATTTTCTGGGAAAAATGCACAATTTTCTGGAACAATTTCAAGGATGCCAACACTTTCGGTCATGACTGTATATACCCTTAAACCTTCTAATGAATACTTTCTGGTTCTTGATTTGAGTGATCAGTAGGACTTCAAGTCCCAGACCACCATGATAAACATTGCTAAAAATGTAATATCTTGCCATACTCATGAGTTGTATTTTAGAACTGCAGATGTCTACGCATGGTAGCACAAATAGCACAAGAAACATATGCCATCTGGCTACTAGAAGCCAGGTGACACACCCACCCAGGGCCTAAGGGTACTCGGAACCTGACCGGACTAGTCCAGGGACGTCAGCGGTGGCGGTGCTCTGCTCCCTGACCCTGGTGGTGTCAATTAAATGAGTAAAGGGGAGATGATGATGATGGTAGTAATTAAAGAAAGAAATAAAATTTGTGACACCACCTGTGGTTTTACGGCTAAGGGGCCGCTGCTGCTGAACGGGACCTCTGGGGCTGGTGTTGCGGCAGCTGAGGCGTTTCTGCTCCCCACATGTGGAGCTGGTATCCTCAGGGCAATCGTTATGAGAGTCTGTAGTAGGAACCGAGTGGACTACAGTGGGATGGATGGGATTTGTAGTTCTACTGCTGATATCTTCCAGGACTGACAGGACGCAAGAAGAAGCAGGCGACACAGGGGCTGCGGTTCAAGATGTTTTTACTCACAGTTCATTATTTATGCCCGTGGTGTGCTGGTCTCCACCAAAATGGGCTCCAGATGATCCCAAACTCCTCGGATCCTAGTGCCGGTGTTGTGACCTGGCGGGATCTTCCTCCATGCACCTGTTTGTAATTGGTGGGACCCTGTAGCCTGAAGCATTTTGGGGTCCCCTCCTGGTCTCACCGTCCTGGCCCGTATGGCAGACAGCTTGAACATCTTAATGGGTTGGACCTCTGTCCCAATTCCCGGGTTCCCTCTTTGCTGCTGGGCCTCCGGACACTAAAGTCGGTGAGGAACCTTGATGATTCCCTCACCTGGCAAATTTAACAGGTGAGCCTAGACCGTCTTCCTGTACTAGGTCTCTGCACCCCGTCTGTGCTCAGTCCCGTGAGTGCTTACATCGTACTCTCCCGGCGACCGTACTCCTTTTTGTCCCACCGAAGTCACTAGGTCAGATCGTCTGCTGGTCAGCTCCTCCCTTCTCAAAGTCCCCCGCTGACTGACTTTTAAAACTCACTCTAACGGTTCCTTAGACTTTTCCCACTCCCTGGTGGCTCCTCCTCCCTGATCCTGAGTCCCGTACCCAGTCGGGAGTCCCTAAGTGCAGTGGCATCCCATAGATCCAAACGCTGTGGCGACCCCCTTTGTGACCCAAACCTGATCCCAGTCCCCATTGGGAGGGAAGTCTGAAGAGTGTAGTTTCTGGTGTGGTGTAGATCCAGCACTGATCACCAAGGAATCCTGGATGAGTACAACACTTAAACTCAGGTGTCGTACCCTGTGGTGACTGACGCCTCAGGGGCGCCACACATGAAAAACAGTTTATGATATTCATGAGCAGAGTGGTGCCTCCACCTCTCCCTTACTCTTTATGCAGTTACAAACACCCTGAAAAATTTTGGGACAATATTGTTCTTGAATACTACCAGACTCAATATATTTGTCCAGTGCAGTCTTTCAGTGTTTCTGCCATGCTGAATGCACTTCTGCAGCAAGTCATCTAGATCCGCTGTTGGCTGCTCCCTGTGCAATTGGCGATCATTTATCAGCTATTCTTTATGAAGAGAGCTGCCAGCAGCAGATCTTGATGATTTGCTCAAGTGCATTCAGCATGGCATCCACTAATAACCTCATTGATACAAGCCAAGGCTGAAAATACCGGGATTTCTGTACGTGACACTCATACTCAATACTTAATAAATCAAATATTACATCTATTACTAGTTATTTAAGTATCTGTATAGTTTCATTCCTAGAGTGAATTTCCTATTCTAGAAAAGGAAACAGTCCAACAATCAGGAAATATTTCTTAAAACATCCAGCTTTGTTCCAACTATTTAAAAATCTGTGGCGCCCCTGAGGCTTCCATCGCCACAGAGACATTGCACCCCAGCCAGAGGTGTGATGTCCAATCCTGGGTAAGGAAAGGAGTAAACGCCGGTCCACAGGCAAATTCCCACTACACCCATTGTTAGGTACCCACAGGGACCAGGGACAGTGGCAGCAACCCTCCTATGCTGCATGCTGGGAGGGGCCGTAAGACCCATCCCTGCTCCCATAGGGTGGTAGCTTAGCAACTGGGTGGGTGGGAGGAGCCAGCCGAGGGTAGAGTAGAAAGGAAGGTCAAGTGTAGTGAGTCTGCGGGAGGCAGAGGAGAAGGAGTAGTGAGAAGGAGTTGAAGCTAGAGAGAAAGATGAAGTGGAAGTGAAGGAGAAGGAAGGAGTTCTGCGGGAGGCAGAAGAGAGAGAGAAGAGTAGTGCTCTAGTCAGTCAGGAGCAAGAGAAGAAAGTGACGCTTCCTGGTGAAGACCCTGGGACTCAGAGGGTCCAGGTGACACCAAGTAGAGAAAAGAAGGGATTCCTGGGCCACAGATAGCTTTCAGGCTCGTGGCCTGTTCCACAATAAGAAGATTCGGTGGAGGGATCAAGCTGCACACAGGGGACGGTCCCTAGAAACTGGAGGAGGAAAAGTCATCTCCAAAAGTAAAAACCGAGGCCCAGGGAAAGCTGCAAGCTCCCCGGGCCACAGCCCACAGCAGAACCTCTAGAAAGGGAGTAAATTACCGACAGGCAAGCCCCTGGCCCGGAGGCTGTAGTGGAGGCCGAGCCAGGTTCAGCCAACAAGGGCTAGGCTTAAGGAGACAGCTGAAGAAAAGAACACATAGAGGGGTGTACCGGCTTTTACCCCCAGATCTACCCAGGATCGGCGGAGGTCCCTGACAGTGGGTCTCAGCAGTCCAGAGGCACCAGTGTGCACCTACCAGGAACTGTGAGTAAACAACTTGAAACTACACCCTTGGTGTTGCCTCTGTTATTTTATCTGCATAGACTTCCATCACTGCATAGACACTTACAAGCACCAACTGTGCCCCGGGGTACCGCTCCACCTGTGGGGAGCAGGACCATCCAAGCTGCCATTCCACCAGCCCCGGAGGCCCCATACAGCAGCGGCGGCTTAATAGCCGCAAACCACAGGTGGCGTCACAAATAATACAAACTTTAATCACCCCCAACACTGCAGCCATATAAATTGACCGCACCAGGGTACAGAGTCGAGCCCAGCCACCACTGACAAACCCCGGACTAGTCCGGCCCGGCACCGGGTGTCCCATAGCCCTGGGGTGGGCGAGTCAACCTTGGCGTCACGAACAGGATTTCGTGCCCGGACCCACCGGGTACTGTGCGCCTGAAGAACTGTGTGACAAAACTGTGCTGAAAGACTGTTTTACTGTGAGAAACTGCCGCCATTGAAGCCACTGAGCGCGGGAAGAAGAGGGGCGTGCCTGTAGAAAGAGCGCAAAAGTAAGCCTCGCCCCCTTGGTCTTGTAAAAGAGCGCGAAGCAGTGCCCGCTATGGAGAGCGTAAGAAGAAGACATGGCGCCTAGAAAAGCTGGCTGGCTGGCAGAACGAGTCTAAATGCCAGACCAGCAGATAAAGAAAATGTATCTGATCGTAAGCGGAGCGGTGCCGGCTGTGATGGGCTGGGCGCCAGTCTGGCGCCAGGCGCTGGTGCAGCCCCCTGGCCCCGCCTTCAGGAAAAAGGGTGCAGTCGAGTGGCGTGGTCGAGCACCCGAGCAGAGCAGCAGCAAGCGGGAACCAGGCAGGAAGCATGGCCGAGCAGCTGCAGCCGAGCACCCCAGGGAGCCGACAGATGGATCCCCTGCTGGACCTGCTCTGTGAGGAAGGGGAGCTGCTCACCCGGAGGCTAAGCGGAGTCAGAGCAGAGGTGGAGAAGCGGATCAAGCGTGAAGCTGGAGGGGCGCGTGCCGAGGAGGAGCGGGCGGCACCCGAGGTGGTGGGCCATCGAGAGCAGGCCGTCGTAGTAAACCCGGGTAAGCAATACGCCGCCCCTGTCCGTCCAGACCCAGGGCACTATGGAGCGCCACCGCCCAGCCCTCCTGCAGGCTTGCAGAAGGCGTCCGCAGACCGCACCGAGGCCACCGCAGCCCCCGCAGCCCCCGGCAGTGCAGACGGCTCCCTGATCCCCGAGGGCCCTGATGACCTGGTAGGCCCCGTGCCGAGCCCTCCTATCCACCTGATGGGCGCGTGCTCACCGGGGGTAAATTGGGATGCCGCCCCGGTCTGTGACCTGGGACTGGCCCGTCCCCTGCGCCCTGTCGAGACCCCGCTTGCCACTGAGATCGCCGGTGCACGTCAGATAGAGCGGTTCCAGAAAGAGCGGGAGCTCCGGGAGGAGAAGCGGAGAGCCGTGGAGGTGTCCAACCTGGCCTCAAAAGCAAAAATCCGGCAGGCCCGCAAAGGATCCCAGGGCCCAGTCAGAAGGGGCCAAGTCATCGATTTTAGACAGGAAGGCGGCTGGGGCTTTATCCGGGAGCCCGGCCTGGGCAAGGATGTCTTCGTCTCCCGCCGCGACATCGAGGAGCACCTGACCAAGGGCCACCCAGGGCGTGACGTCCAGCCCGGCAACATGGTGGAATACACCAGGCTGATGGGGAGCCATGGCTGGTATGCCCTGAGTGTCCATATCTTGCGGGAGGAGGCAGCCCCAGAAGAGCCAGAGTGGCGCCGCACCATGCCAGCGTGCAGTACCGCCTCAGCAAGCAGTCCCACTCCAACCCAGGCTGCAGCGCCCCGCAGCAGGCTGGCCACCAACACCCAGGAGACCCAAACCATGATCTCCTCGGCCTATCTGTTGCCTGGAGCAATGCTGGAGTGGGATCCCCGCATCTACCCCCGCAAATAGAAACGTAAACAAGATGCTGAACTGTACATAGACCCTGTCTGTCCCCCGTTATTCTGAAGATTTTCCCTTTTTTGTGCTGTCCCTATGTTCTTTTTGAAGACGTCACCCTTCCCTACATTCCTGCCCCTTGTGCTTTTCGAAGATGTCACCCCCCTTGTTGGTGTACCGGGCCACTAGACTGGAAAGCGGTCCCCTGTTTATTATGTGTCATGTGTCCTGTTTTACCAGGCCACTGGACTTAGTGGCTAGTATATTGCCCTTTCTAGTTTAAAAAGTTGAACAGACTGCCAGGCTACTGGACTTGTTCTAGCCAAAAATGTATATAGTTGCACCTGTTGTGCCCCCTACCAGAATTCTGGTGAGAAGGCACCAAAGACTCTAAAGCTTATTATTTAATGTTTGGCAACGTTCAAGAATCTGCACCTCCCATAAAGGGAAGAAAAGTTTTAAAGTTTTACTGTTGCATATGCACATAAAAATTTTGCAGTTTCTTACACTGTTCTTGTTTTTCAGCCCGAGGACATGCTGGGATTCGCTGTGGGGGAGTGTGGCGCCCCTGAGGCTTCCGTCGCCACAGAGACATTGCACCCCAGCCAGAGGTGTGATGTCCCATCCTGGGTAAGGAAAGGGGTGAACGCCGGTCCACAGGCAAATTCACACTACACCCATTGTTAGGTACACACAGGGACCAGGGACAGTGGCAACAACCCTCCCATGCTGCATGCTGGGAAGGGCCGTAAGACCCATCCCTGCTCCCATAGGGTGGTAGCTTAGCAACTGGGAGGGTGGGAGGAGCCAGCCGATGGTAGAGTAGAAAGGAAGGTCAAGTGTAGTGAGTCTGCGGGAGGCAGAGGAGAAGGAGTCTGCCAGGAGGAGCAGAGGAGGAGGAGTAGTGAGAAGGAGTTGAAGCTAGAGAGAGAGACAAAGTGGAAGTGAAGGAGAAGGAAGGAGTTCTGCGGGAGGCAGAAGAGAGAGAGAAGAGTAGTGCTCTAGTCAGTCAGGAGCAAGAGAAGAAAGTGACGCTTCCTGGTGAAGACCCTGGGACTCAGAGGGTCCAGGTGACACCAAGTAGAGAAAAGAAGGGATTCCAGGGCCACAGATAGCTTTCAGGCTCGTGGCCTGTTCCACAATAAGAAGATTCGGTGGAGGGATCAAGCTGCACACAGGGGACGTCCCTAGAAACTGGAGGAGGAAAAGTCATCTCCAAAAGTAAAAACCGAGGCCCAGGGAAAGCTGCAAGCTCCCCGGGCCACAGCCCACAGCAAAACCTCTAGAAAGGGAGTAAATTACCGACAGGCAAGCCCCTGGCCCGGAGGCTGTAGTGGAGGCCGAGCCAGGTTCAACCAACAAGGGCTAGGCTTAAGGAGACAGCTGAAGAAAGGAACACATAGTGGGGTGTACCGGCTTTTACCCCCAGATCTACCCAAGATCGGCGGAGGTCCCTGACAGTGGGTCTCAGCAGTCCAGAGGCACCAGTGTGCACCTACCAGGAACTGTGAGTAAACAACTTGAAACTGCACCCTTGGTGTTGCCTCTGTTATTTCATCTGCATAGACTTCCATCACTGCATAGACACTTACAAGCACCAACTGTGCCCCGGGGTACCGCTCCACCTGTGGGGAGCAGGACCATCCAAGCTGCCATTCCACCAGCCCCGGAGTCCCCATACAGCAGCGGCGGCTTAATAGCCGCAAACCACAGGTGGCGTCACGAATAATACAAACTTTAATCACCCCCAACACTGCAGCCATATTAATTGACCCCACCAGGGTACAGAGTCGGGTCCAGCCACCACTGACGAACCCCGGACTAGACCGGCCCGGCACCGGGTGTCCCATAGCCCTGGGGTGGGCGAGTCAAATCCACATTTGGAAAATGTGAGTATAACATACCCAAAGAGTCTCATACAGGATTAGTCTTTACTGATTGTGCTTTTCTACAACTTAGAAACCCAAACGCTAATGAGTATGTGATGCTTCCTCAGCTCTGCAGATAGCTACGAGTTCTCTCCTCTGTCTGAAGGAATGGGCTTGCCATGGGCTGCATGTGTGCCGCTTTCCTTCACTAAGGAGCCTCCATGTGCGGGACATGGCTTCAGGCTGGGGGGCTTCGGGCCAGTGCTCATCATCACCCTTGCTGCCAGTCATCGATGCCGTTGGGTACTAAGACACACAACACTAGAGTTCACTTGGTCATCCAGTTTTTGTTTATTTTTATTCTTCACACCATTATGGTAGACATGGCCTCCTCTCACTGCGGGGTACTACTTTTCTTTCTGTCCCTCACTATTTCAGACCTGCGCCTCCTTCCCCCTAATACCACACACTTTTGTCCACGTCTGGACCACGATGGATTCTCTATCCGGACGACTATCTAAGCCCGCCAAGGTGAGTCGAAGGCTCCGGACCTCCAGAGGTTACCTCGGGGTTTCTTTCACATCTCTTATAAAACTCGCTTCACCGCCGGCTTTCCCAACTACTAGATGGCAGCATTTAGTAAACTGATAGAGAGTCCTAACTTTGCTACATCTGGTGCCTATCCTATTCTTGGGAGAGTCTCTATCTTTTGCACTGCACTCTCCAGAGTGGAGCCTCTTCTGGCTCCCCCACCCCTTTTTCAGAGCCACCACCCATTCCCCATCAGCTTCCTGGATATTTCCTAATCCCCAGCTTTTGAGCAAACAGGGTTCGACTTTGTGCTCTTCTTCTTTTGTACCACCCATGATAGGTGATGTTCTTATCCTGTTTCAGGCCATGTCCTGCTAACTTTGTTTTCATGGCCATTAATAGTTTGTTAGGCCTATGCGTCTTCCCGGCAGCCTTGTTTCTCAGGTTGTGCAGAGAATGACCCTGCTCACAGCACCATTTGAAGGATTGGACCAGCCCCTGGCCACATTAGCGCCTCTCTACTGCGCTAAAGAGCCAGAGCCACCGTATGTGGACATGGCTTTAGGCGAGGTGCATGACACTCATTGCTGGTTCGGGACGGTGCTCATCACCCCTGCTGCCAGTTGTTGGTGCCATCAGGTAGTAAGACACGCAACACCAGAGTTCCCTTGGTCAACCCGTTTTTGTTTTTACTTTCATTCTTCACATCATATTGGTAGACATAGCCTTCCTATCTGTGGAGTACTACTCTTCATTCTGTCTCCTGCTATTTTGGACCTACTCCTTAATATTCCGGAGACTGCGCCTCCTTCCCCCTAATATCGCACACTTTTGTCTGCTTCTGGTCCCAACGGCTTCTGTAACACTGGATGACTCTCTAAGCCCAGCGGGGTGAGCCATTGGCTCCGGACCTCCAAAGATCCCCGCTATTTTGGACCTACTCCTCAATACTCCGGGTACTGCGCCTCCTTCCCCCTAATACCGCACACCTTCGTTCGCTTTTGGGCCCCAATGGCTTCTCTAACTGGCTGACTCTCTAAGCTTGCCAAGGTGATCCGTAGGCTCCAGACCTCCAGAGATTACCTTGGGGCTCATTGACTGGCCCTAGCACCGAGGCCACATCTTCTCATTTTGAACCCACTTCTTCAACTGACTTCCTATGGAACTCCCTCTCCTAACCATACCCTCCTGGCATCTGTCACTCCTTCCTTATATTACTTTAACCCTATCTATCTAACATCTCTACTAAAACTCGCTTCACCGCTGGCTAACGCAACCACTATATGGCAGCATATGGTAACCTTATAGACAGTTCTAACTCTGCTACATCTGGAACCTATTCTTCTCTAAGAAAAAAACAAAACACTTATCAATATATACCTTTATAATATTCAACAATAAATGGTAGATGAAAAATACAGCAGCCACGGTATTAGTGGAAACAGGGGGAGAGGGTACACACAGGAGCACTGAGCCGGATGATGGCTGTTTTGTGCTGATAGGCGCTTCTACGGGTCCACCTCATAGTTATAGGCTGATCCAGGACCCCAGAAGTACAGCGGCACACTTCAATTGTGAAAGTTTCCTTCATTTATTAATCCAGGTATATGAAAAAAAACAGCAGCCACTGTATTAGTGGAAACAGGTGGAGAGGGTACAGACAGGAGCACTGAGCCGGACGACGGCTGTTTTGTGTTGATATTCACTTCTCTGGGTCCACCTCATAGTTAAAGGCTGATCCAGGAACACAGAAGAACAGTGGCATACTTCAATCGTGAAAGTTTCCTTTATTTATTAATCCAGGTATATGAAAAAACAGCAGCCACAGTATTAGTGGAAACAGGTGGAGAGGGTGCCGACAGGAGCACTGAGCCAGATGACGGCTCTTTTGCACCGATAGGCGCTTCTACGGGTCCACCTCATACTTACAGGCTGATTCAGGAACACAGAACAGCGGCATACTTCAATTGTGAAAGTTTCCTTCATTTATTAATCCAGGTATATGAAAAAAACAGCAGTCACAGTATTAGTGGAAACAGGTGGAGAGGGTACAGACAGGAGCACTGAGCCGGATGACGGCTCTTTTGCACTGAAAGGCGCTTCTACGGGTCCACCTCATAGCTATAGACAGATCCAGGACCACAGAAAAACAGCGGCACACTTCAATCATGAAAGTATCCTTCATTTATTAATCCAGGTACATGAAAAAAACAGCAGCCACAAGTGTTCATGAAAACAGAGGGAGAGGGTAGAGATAGAAGCACTGAGCCGGACGACAGCAGTTTCTCGCCAATTGGAGCTTCAACAGGTCCATCTCATAGTTATAAGTTGAACCTGTTAAGCTTGTGGCCCCCCATAAATACAAAGTGACATACCCGGCCCTGATACATGTAGAGAAGTGCAAAAATAGAAAAGTTTTCATTCAGGATGAGAAACCAGTATTTTCTTTTTCTTGGTTCCTGCAGTAACTTTTTTTTTTATCGTGCCTTGTTATCTGGCCTCAAGGATTATTTACTGGCACTTTGATAGATCAATAGTTCTGCCTGTCAGATTTCTGGACTTCCATTAACGCGGTATAGATTAGGTGACTCTTCACGCACGAGGCTTTCTGGAATTTAGATCATCTCTGTTATAAATTTTATCAAACGAGAAGTCTCTTTTAAGTGGGGCAGGAATTGATTGTAGCCGGCAGAGGGAATCCTGGTGCGGATCATTAGCTGCATATGGCAGACTGCGAGGGAAGCAGCTCTTCTCATGGTTTGACTCTGATATTATGTTTTTACTGTTTTGTTGTTAGAGATCGGCTTATTTTTCCTGCTGATCGGATCCATATGGTGGATTGTTTCACATATTGTAGCACTTTTTCTGCAAACTGTGAAATAGCTGTTTTATAAACTTCAGTCTTTTGTAGCATAAGCTATACATTTTTTTTAAATTATTAGTGGTGTGCCCTTATTTAGAAAACCTATTTTTAGATAACCAAATAGGGAATTTTGTGTTAATAGAGGAGGGCACTATTCATCGTCATCTCCTGGTTAGAAAGGGAGACTCTTGCTCTAGGGCGATCCCAGCTGACGGAACACTTTGTGAATAGCTTTCTGCTTAGGGACCCTTGAAGTGTGAAGCCCCACAGGTGTTGTTGCTGTGTCGGTGCATTACCTTCAGGGACTCCACGTGGCGGGACGGTCTGGTCACAGGTAAGATGTCTTCTCTTAGGATTGTCGTGACGCCACTCTCGGTATTGCGGTCAGTGGGGGACCGCCACTGCAGTTTAAGGGGTGCCTGGGACTGATGGTGGGTGCAGTCAGTTGTAGTGGCCTCCCGAGAGTGAGGCAAGCCCCAGGGCCCTGTGTAGGTGTGTGGCACCACAAGTCGCAGAATGACTCACACGTACAAGCAGAAAGTCGTTCAGGGATTTTACTCACATTAGGTGGCAGGGTGAGTAACCGGGCGTAGCTGGGATGAACCAGGCTGGAACCAGGTGTCCTTCAGGCTGACTTGTGAGGGTGGCTACTGACTCGCCTTCCTTAGCCCTTTTGGGTTTGTGGTGACCCCGACTTGCAGTCCCTATGGGGGTCACCCAGGAAAGTTGCTGCTCCCCTCGTTTTGGCCTGTTTACTTGTAGCCTGGACCAGGTCACTCCGGCTGCTTGCCTCCTGTGAACTATGGGCCCTCTCTTTGCTACGTGGCTGCGGACTCTGTGGTGTTGTCTTGGGGGTTTGAAGTGCCCCCTCAGGCAGGTTTGGCAGAAGAAAGGTGAATCTATCTCTGCACTGGGACCTGTTACCCGTGCGGGCCTGGTACCTCCCTTGCTGTCCCCTTACTTTGCTACCCCGTTGCTCTCTCTAGCCATGGGTGGATTTCGGGCGGCACTACCAGGTGACCGATCTCCCCCGCCAGTAGTCACTGCGCGTACGTTGTTAGACTGCAGCAGCTCCAGGGCCCTCCGTCTGCTCTCCCTGAGCTGCACACTAAACCGGCTCACTTGTGGGTTCTGCACGTCTGCTCTGTCTGAGCTCCACTTCCACACTCCTCTCTCTTCAACTCCCTGCTCCAAACTCCTCCACCCTCCTTCTTCCTCTTTCCCCCTTGTGCCTGCCTACGCCACCTAGCAACCAAGCTCTCTACCACACCCCTTGAGTGGACATGGAGGCCACGCCCCCTCCTGGAAGCTCTCAGGAGTCCTCCCAAAGGTACATGTGTGAGACCTGATTACTATGCGCCTGTGTAGTCACACCTCGGTAAGCCTTCTGGATTACCTGTGTTGTACTGCCCCCAGCATGGGTGTGTGACGCACTGGGCAAGCCAGGGGTCACAGGTCAGGACACCACCACACCCTACACCCGGGATAGGTACACCAAAGCTACACAAAAATCCTTGTTGCCTTCCTCCAGGGGCTGATGTCCACACCAGGGGGTGGGCCAGGTGGTTGGCTCCACCCACCGAGGAGTTCACAGCCCTGGAGGCGGGAAAACCAGGCAGAAGAGTTTAGAGAGAGATAGAGAGTGGAAGTGAAGGAGTAAACAGTGAAGTGGTAGAGGAGCAAGAGAGGAAGGAGAAGGAGGACAGTGAGAGTAGTGACAGAGAAGGTGACAGTTGAGAAAGCCTGAAGTTGGTCCGGGTGTGTGCCCCGGACTGAGAACAGCAAGGTCAGCAGACGGCGGTGACTGTCTGCAGGAGAGGCTACTTGGAGGTTGCCGAAAGGACCGCGGACGGGTGGTGGCCCGGCGGTACCGGAGCGGTATACGAAGAGAAGCCAGCACCATTGGCAGGGGCCTTCCGGATCCCGGCAAGGCTAGGAGTCGCCGTGAATTTGCCAAATCCGTTAGTGAAGGGGACCTCTGGGTCTCCCAACAACCAAGTCCCGACTGAAGGCAACAGTCCGACCGTTAGAGAGAGACACCGCCACCGCCAAGGCACCAGTTTCTCAGGGCCAGCGCCTGCGGGCAAAGAGGGGCTCCTCCGGCACATATCCAAGCCGGGGAGCGGGTTACCGGTGGGAACCCATCGCTACCAACATAGACTTAGGTGCAGGAAACGGGACCGTCACCGTCAACTACCGGGGAAAAGCAACAGCAGCCGTCCGTGGGAACCGTCTTTCCAGCCGTGTGTTTTACCGAGAACTGTGTCACCGTCTCAGGCTGAGTGAGTACCACAGTGCCGTGAGGCACAGCGCTGCCCCCGCGTCCCTGCACCCCACCAAGCCCTGCACCGGCCCTGCCATCCCTCATCCTCCAACTCATCACTGGGCCCCGGGATAACCACCCCCTACCCACGGAGGGGAGAACTAACAACTTTGCTGCTCCCTGTCACCGCTCCCGGGATTCCCATACAGAGCAGCGGTGGTGTTCCTACAATCACCACAACCGTGGGTGGCGTCATGGACAATAAACTATCCCAAAAACCAAACCCCTTTCACTCACGGGCGAGGAGCGCCGCTCGAGTCCCCGGGATCCGGCCCATCGCTCGAGCCACCGAGCAGCAGCAGGCCGCAGCAGCAGCGGCAGCCGGACCCGAGGAGTGGGAGAGCGCAGCGTCCCCTCCTCCGCCCGCGACAGGTGCAGTACTCAGTGGTGCCTGACCAGGTCAGGGGCGCCACAGAAGCAATAAGGGATTGTCAAAGCCCTTTAGTAAATCGAGCATGGTCATGGATTTTTAATCAGACATTTCGGGCAATGGGATTTGAGGGTTGTCCCTTAATAATAAGTTCCACAATTGGATATGTTAAAAAATATTCCTTAGCTGAGATAATCCTATAAATGTGTCCCTGGTGTTGTCACGTTAGTGTGCCGCCCCCGTGCCAGCAGCCGGCGCTGCTCGGGTCCGGACCTTCAGGGGTGGTGGCTCGAGGGTCTCCGGACCCGGGGGTCTCGTAGACACGCCGAATAAAAGGGGGGACGTATATGTACGGGCTGGGCTGTATTAGGTTCGTGACGCCACCCACGGTGCGTGGAGAGTTGGAACACCACCGCTGCAGTTATGGGGGCACCCGGGGGAGATCTTGTGCAGCAAGTTGTTAACCCCTCCGTGGGCAGGGATGGTGGCCCCGGGACCCGGTGGCTTGGTGCAGGGGATAGAGACCGCAGAGGGTGCTGGTGTACTCACTGTTAGTAAAACACACGAGTCTCTGGTAAACCAAGGTGATGGTGGCCGGTGCCATGGCCCGTTGTAGTCAGGGTCCCCCACCCGGCTGGTGGTCTCTATCTCTGTCCTCTGCACTGTTTTAAGTAGAAAATGACTTCCCAGTCTGAAACGTAGGAGTCCGCTCCTGGCTGGAAGTGGCCTAAGGAGCCGTGCCCCGTGAGATCTATGGGCCCTGGCGGTGACCTCTTATCCCTAATCGGTGGGCTGTTGTCTTCTATGAGGGACTTTGGGTGGGACAGGACCTCTAGTCCTGGCCTCAATCGGTTAATTAACCAGTCCGCTTGGTTCCGGTTTCTGGCTTCAGGGTCTGAGTACCCCCCTTGTGCTACGATTCCCGGGTCGGTTCCCCGTGTCGGTACCGGCAGGCTACAACCTTGTCCCGGTCCACTTCGGTTCCACCGAGCCGTCTTCTTGTCTCCTGCTGACAGACACCACCGTCTGCCACCTAACCGGAGGCACCAGGGCTCCTACCCTGGTACCGTTCAAATTGGGTCTCTCCTGCTGGAGCTACCGCTAGCACCAGCCTACACTCCTCTCCAACTTGAACTTCACAGCTTAACTGTCTTAGACTAACTGTTTTCCCACCCTGGGCTGTCTAGACCCCTGGGTGGGCGTGCACCAACCACCTGTTCACGCCCACTGGTGTGTCTATCTTTCCCTAAGTGGGGGTGACTAGGGTTTCAGGTCGGCTGAGTGTTGCCTAGTGAGGGAACGATGTAATGTAGGGGCCTAACTGGGACTACCTGGGTTCTCCAGGGCGTCACATTAGGTACAGGGAAGTACCAAGGGAATGGCGAAAGGGAAGGGAAACCCTGTATTTAGGGAAAGGGAAGATGGTGACTCCTGACCACGCCTACTGCTGGTTCCTGGGGTCCCACACCACCCTAGATAGGTTCTGCACCTATGTGCCGAGCAGGATACCTGACCCTAGGTATCCCTAGTGCTGGACCCGAAGTAGGGAACAGATGGCATGAGCTCTTCGTCAACCCCACTAAACACTGTAGAAGACACAAGGAGGGCACACGGGGAGGAAATGCATGAACTACTTATCTACAGATAATCATCTGATCTATCTGAAATTGTGGCAGAGACATTCGCTCCTGTGATAAAACAGGGAAATGTGTTACATCAGTAAGCAGCAGCTGAAGACCTCTGTTGTTTCATTTGTATTCTATAAATAAACTGGAAGACAAAAGGAATGCAAATAGGGTCTTATCTGAGGGGTGTTATGGAAGAACAACACTGAGGGTTCTCACCTTGAAGAGTTGTGAGAGTCACAACAACTAGACGCACATGTCAAACCGGCTGCTGCAGCTCCACGTGGAACCAGATAAATCATATTAGCTGGGTCAAATGCTGCGCTGCCGAAGTAAGGAACAATGCAGAGGATTCTTTTCAGTGACTTTACCTCTACGCGTTTCGGGCAAATCTTTCTCCTTCTTCAGGAAAAATTGATTTTTTACTAAAGAAGTAGAAAAATATCTCTAAAACGAGTAGAAATAAAGTCACTGAAAAGAATCCTATGAATTGTTCCTTACTTTGGCAGGACGGCATTTGACCCCTTCTTATGCTATTTATCAGTTTCATTATCATAAGATGAGCTAATTTATTCGAGTGGAATTGATTTTAAAAATATATTTGTATTTGTCATGGGTTATGTAATGACAAAACAGGGGCCCCTAGACTGACCCTCGGACTCGAGACTACGAGTTGTCCCTTATCTCGGAGGTAGGTTTGATGGTAGCCAGGTCCGAGCCCCCAGCATGTCCCTGACTCCTGTCTGAGCCCTGATCTTACTCCCCCTCTCCCCCATCCTTGGGGTGGGCCAGGAAACACAATAACAAAACCCCACTGAAATGACACAGACAAGGAGAACGAAAACCCGTGCACACCGCACTCACAACACACAGGAGAGACAATATGTGTAAAGGGAATAAAGAAAAAAGGAAGTAAACACACGACAAGGGACGTCCACACCACTCAAAAATTGCACCACAATTCACGTAAACAGAATCACCACCAAGACTGGAATTGCTGGAGCTATGCTGAAGCTATAATCGGCTCTGAGTAACAAGATTCAGAATCTTATATAAGGAGGAGAAGACTGTGATTGGTAATCAGCAACCTGAGCTCCTAGTAGAGTTCCCCAGGTCAGAAGGAATTAACTCCTACAGGACTGAGGAACAGAGCACATGAAATAGCCGGCGCCCAGCTCTGGCTGAACAATTAGGAGACATCTGTTTGCTCATAAAGCTCTGCAGTGGGAACAGAGCCTGACACCGCTGAGACAACTAATGAGTTTGGACCTGAACACCACATGACAGTATTTTCCAGAATAAGGATATTTTGTAGTTCACTTTGTGAATTTTGCTGAATAGTCCACATCCCCTTCAGCCTTTCTATCTCAGGCTGTGGCTTTCAGCGTGACACGGCTGATGACGTCACTGCCCACCATGCCATCATGGCACAGGTCATGACTAGTGATGAGCGAGCGTGCTCGCCGCTGCTAGTTATTTGATCAACCATTGGAGTTTTTGAGTGCGGCTTGATAACTGAATATAATGGAAGTCAATGGAAAACTTGATCGAGTAATAAACAGTGTCGAGCACGCGTAATCACCACTAGTTGTGACCTCACCTTACGACACATAATCCCCGAGTGACAACAGAGGCCTTGTTGTACCAGAAGCCATAGCCTTGAGTAGGTCTGCCAAAGATGATGCGTGATATGGAGGAAGAGGCAAAGAAGAGGTGCCCAGGACCGGGCTGCAGGATTGACCATATAGATGAGTGGTAGGCTGAGTATTAATTTTTTTTACATGTTGTGGAAAGACCCCAGAGCATAATAAGGAACATTCAATTCACAGAGCATGACTTTACTGCAAATTGAGCTTTCCTGTAAAATCCGCATGTGTGACGCCCTGGAACCCAGGGGTCACAGGTCATTACACACACCACACACCCCCTCCCCACACTAGGAAGGTAACACCCGTCAAACACAAGTCCTGATTGCCTCCCTCAGTGTTAGACAGGCACACCAGGTGGGCGGAGTCAGGCGGAAAGACATGCCCCCCGAGGAGTCTGCTGGCCTGAGGCAGGGAAAGCAGTTCAGTAGTAGTTGAGGTGTGTAGTTTTGTAGTGCAGTAGAGTGGAGTACAGTTCTGCGCGGGGGCCTGGGTTGGCGCCTAGGACCCCCAAACAGTCAAGCAGGCAGACGGCAGGGGCCGCCTGCAGGAGACCAGGAACACGACCGGTGGAACCATAGGGACCGGGACTGGGTTGGAGCCTGCTGGAACCGAACCGGGGAGCCAACAGCATACCGGAGCACTCGGAAGGGTACTCAGACCCTGACTAGGCCGTAGGCCACCGTATAGTCAAATTAACTGATTGAGGTCTGGACCTCCCGGGGTCCTTTCCCACCAAAGTCCCGATTGAAGGCAACAGCCCAACCCGACTGGATAGTAGCCACCGCCAGAGGCCAGAGATCTGAGGGCCAGCGCCTGTGGGCAAAGGAGCTCCTTCGACATACCCGCTGGGGAGCGGACCACCCATGCCTAGGCACCGTGGTCCACTTACACTTAGGTTTAGGAGAAAGGGGGACCCTGTCACACCGTCTAGTGCTGCAGTCGGCTGTGGGCTGCCCGTCCGACATCTTGTTTGGTTTACCAGAGACTCTGAGTGGCTTAATTGTGAGTACAGCATCATTGCACCGCACCGCAGCACTGCGCCCTGCACCGCAGCTCCCCGCTACCGGGCCCCGGGACACACCGCCCCCACCCACGGAGGGGTTAACAACCGAGCTGCGTCTCTCCCGGAAGCCCCTCCATCTTCACCGCAGCGGTGGTGTTCCATATCACCACAACCCGTGGGTGGCGTCATGAAAACCACCCCAACACAAACATACCGCATTCCCCCCGCGCGTAGCGCCAACCTCTCCCTTGCAGAGCGACGTGACCCCCGGGTCCGTGAGAGGCTCGAGCCACCGCCCGCAGAACGAGCACAGATCCGAGCGGCTCGGCGGTCGCAGCCGAGGCCGCGGGGCGGTACACATCGACTCTTCTGGCGTCACGAACAGGATCGATCCAGTCTGCTCACCCATAGAAGTGCACCTTGTGGTTCCTGTCAGTGGCGTCTCGCTGAAAAATTTGAAGATCCGCCATCTTTGGCGCGAAAAGTTCCCGCTCGAGTCGTCTTCCCCGAGCAGGGGAGGCGCGAAAAGGAGAAACCCCGCCCCAAAAGGAGGAGTGGTAGAAAGAACCAAGGGAGGACGGGGGAAGGTCGGTCCTCATGTGATCCCGGGGATAAGAAGCGGGGACGTCAGGACCCTGCACCCGTATTGTTCCTGGAACCCGAGCAAGCAGCATGTCTGCCCCGTCTAGCAGGCCCACGCCTGGAACAGCGGCAACAGCCCAACCCGACTGGATAGTAGCCACCGCCAGAGGCCAGAGATCCGAGGGCCAGCGCCTGGGGCAAAGGAGCTCCTTCGACACACGCGCCGGGGAGCGGACCACCTGTGCCTAGGCACCATGGTCCACTTACACTTAGGTGCAGGAGAAAGGGGGACCCTGTCACACCGTCCAGTGCTGCAGCCGGCTGTGGGCCGCCCGTCCGACATCTTGTTTGGTTTACCAGAGACTATGAGTGGCTTAATTGTGAGTACAGCATCATTGCACCACACCGCAGCACTGCGCCCAGCACCGCAGCTCCCCGCTACCGGGCCCCGGGACACACTGCCCCTACCCACGGAGGGGTTAACAACCGAGCTGCGTCCTGCCATCTCTCCCGGGAGCCCCTCCATCTTCACCGCAGCGGTGGTGTTCCATATCACCACAACCCGTGGGTGGCGTCACGAAAACCACCCCAACACAAACATACCGCATTCCCCCCGTGCATAGCGCCAACCTCTCCCTTGCAGAGCGATGTGACCCCCAGGTCCGTGAGAGGCTCGAACCACTGCCCGCAGAACGAGCACGGATCCGAGCGGCTCGGCGGTCGCAGCTGAGGCCGCGGGGTGGTACACATGATTTGCCGAATTCTCATCTGGGCAGATTCAATGACTATTAATAACCAATAACCCCCCCCAAAATGCTCTATATAAATGCCTGGACCATATGACAATCAGGTTATTACACAGGGCAGGAATGAACGACTGCTCTGCGGTATTATATTTAGGAAATGAATCTGCTCGCTCCTATTCCTGAGCGCCCCTCAGCCTCCCCAGACGCACCGCACTGTGTTCCACTTGGCCACATTGATATGATAAGCACGGCGGGCTGCACTTAAAATAGGTCTGTGTACAGTTCATTGCTGAGATTACTCCGTTGTTGGCAGGGGATGGTGTGAGACATGGCTGAGACTCAGTGCGAAGCTAAACGTAGTCCACAGAGTCCAAATATTCTTTCATGATTCACCTTCGGCTGAAATGAAATGTGTTTATAGAGACATCACACTAAAATCGTACTGACCCCCGGAGCAGATTTTTCATAATGTTCTCCTGTAAGAAATGCCTCCCATAACTCATTGTAGTTTATTAAACTAATTTCCCACGTGCCAAAAACTTTGATGGTGGTGGAGAAATGACCTGAAATGTTACCTTCCCCCACCAGTAGAAGGAGCCTGGGAGCCAATACCACCGCCACCTCCGTTTATTACGCCACACTGACCCAATGACAACCAATCACTGGTCTCAGTACTTAACTTTTATCATAAGTGTAGATCCCTGAGTGATCTTTTTGGTTACTGTCACTTTAAAGACACAACATACTTGGTGGTTGCAGTACTAGAGAAGGCGCAGAATCTTGGTGGTTTCAATACAAACAATATAGCAGTTACCTAGTGTTACAGACAAGACGAGGACAATCACAATGTTTCGGGGTGATTGCCCCTTGTCAGTGCAAAGTATGAGGTCTGATCTGGCGGTATGAGAAGCTATAGTGGGCTCTAAGGGGAACACATTTCTCCTTGTGGAGACCTGACAAACCAGTCTGGCTGCCAGTGAGGGGTCTTATAGCTGCAATGCCCCTCTGGGAAATATTCAAATTGTCTCTCCAGGGACGAAGGAGATGAGCTCTAGCGCCACCTATTGGAAGTAGCAATAGTAAGTAGCGGAATTAGTGGAAGTAGTGGAATCTATAGATCACTAATAGAGTTGAGCGGATCGCTAATAATCCGGGTCCGGCGGATCCGTGTCGGGTTGCCACAGAAGTCTGAGATCCGATCCGGAATCCGGCCAATATATATCAATGAAGAAAGAGAGAGAGAAAAAAAAAAACAAAAAAAAAAACCCGGATCTGGATCGTGCACCCGAAATTCAGGGTCCGGGTTGGACTCGGATCTGCCGCTCAAACCGCGCGGATCCGGATTTTGCGAATCCGGGTCCGCTCAACACTAATCACTAAAACTCTAGAAGTTTGATATCACCATAATACTGATGACCTGAGAATCATGTTACCAGTACATTGGAAGGGGGATATTGGAGCAAAAAATAAAAAAGTGCAAATAAAATAGATAATCGCCTTGTCAGGAAGGGGTTAATGTTGACGTCCAATTTTCAGACATTCTGAGAATCTAAATAAGGCTACTTTCACACATCAGTTTTATGTATTCAGGCACAGTCCTTTTTTTTCCTGATCCAACGGATCCTGAAAAAAAAGTGAAAACCGTATCCACCGGATCCGTTTTTTAACGGATCCGTTATGCCGGATCCGTTAAAAAACGGATCCGGTGGATACGGTTTGCATCCGTTTTTGCATCCTTTTCGTCCGTTTTTTGGCTGGATCCGTTTTGTTAATTACATTGGAGCATGCGCAGTTTAGAAAAACGGATCCGGCGGCCGCATCCGTTTTTTACCGCATTACGCCGGATCCGGCGTCCATAGGCTTCTATTGTAAAACACGCCGTATCGCGCCGGATCCGGCGCGATGCGGTTTTTTTGCCGGACAAAAAAACGTTGCAAGCTACGTTGCCTCCGGCCGCCGCATTTATTTATTTTGCCGCATCCGGAAAAAAACGGATGCACCGCAAAGCCATCCGGTACAATCCGGTAACAATGCAAGTCTATGGGGAAAAAACGGATGCGGTACTGGATCCGTTTTACCCGTTTTTTTCCGGATTGAACCTGATGGCAAAAAACTGATGTGTGAAAGTAGCCTAAGCATTTGTTGACGTAGATGAATCTTATGATGGCTCCTAAAGGCCCCGTCACACACAGAGATAAATCTTTGGCAGATCTGTGGTTGCAGTGAAATCATGGACATATTGTTCCATTTGTACACAGCCACAAACCTGGTGTGATGCCCAGGACCCCAGGGGTCACAGAATAACATCACACACATACACACCCCTCCCCTGGTAGGAAACATCCATCAAACAAAAACCCTTGTTGCCTCCTCCAGGGTCTGATGTCAACACCAGGTGAGGCGGAGCCAGGCGGTTGGCCCCACCCACCAAGGAGTTCACAGGCCTGAAGGTGGGAAAAGCCAGTTAGTTAAGTTTAGGAGGTTGAAGTGGAGAGGTGGAAGTGAGAGGAGAGACTGTGTGTGTCTGGGTTGGAGCCCAGGCACCATCAGCAAGGTCGGCAGACGGTGGTGGCCATCTGCAGGAGTTAGTGGACGTCTGCGGAACCGTAGGACCGGGGTCGGGCGGTGGCCCACCGGTACCGAACTGGGGAGCGGATTGAAGCTAAGTACCAAGGCAGGGTACTCAGACCCCGACTAGGCTCGGAAGCCGCCGTAACGGTTAAATTCTCTGATTGCGGTCTGGACCTCAGGGGTTCATTCCCACCCAAGTCCCGTCAGAAGGCAACAGCCCAACCCGTCCGGATAAGAGCCACCGCCAACGGCCAGAGAGCCAAGGGCCAGTGCCTGCGGGCAAAACGGGCTCTCCCGACACGTACAAGCTGGGGAGCGGACCACCAGTGGGAATCCATAGGGGTCAAACACTTACACACAGGTGCAGGGAAAGACAGCCGCCATCAACCCGACCGGGGAGAGTGAAGAAGCCGCAGCCGACTGCGGGCCCCGTCCATTCAGCCGTTTGGTTTACCAGAGACTCTGTGATTGACTATCTGAGTGAGTACACCAGTGACATACGGCACAGCGCTGCACCGTAACGCTAACCCCGCATCCGCGCTGCCTCCCCGCATCGGCACCTGCACCTATCCCCTACCCACCAACATCCAACTAACCCAACCGGGGCCCCGGGACCAACAGCCCCTACCCACGGAGGGGCCAACACCCAAGCTGCTATCCGCCATCGCTCCCGGGATCCCCCATCACCAGCAGCGGTGGTGCCTACCATCACCACAACCCCGTGGGTGGCGTCACAACCTACATCCCACCACCAAACCTCCCCCCTTTTCACTCGTGGGCGAGGAGGCGCTGCTCGAGCCCCCGGGTCCGGCCCCGTGCTCGAGCCACCGAGGAGCAGAAGCACCGGACCCGAGCGTCAGAGATTCCCCAGGCGAGCGGCGTTCCCCCAAGAAACCCCTCTCCGCCCGCGACACTGGCACTGATTGTCCACAATTTCATTGCAACCACAGATCTGCCGCAGATTTATCTCTGTGTGTGACAGGGCCTTTAGTGTTCATTACATTATTGCCATTACGGTATCTATTGGCACCTGATTATTAAATCTTTGTTTTTGGAAATGAAGGCAGAGAAGCAATTCATTACCTGCCATGTTTTGTGACATGTACTCACCGGAACTGGCAACACAATTTGAAGAGATTTAATAATTATTTTTTGAATTACTTTTGAATGAAATCATTAGTTTTACCATATAGTGTACTGGATAACAGGAAAAAAATTCCAAGTGCAGTAAAATTGCACAAAAAGTGCAATTGCAAAATAATTTTTGGGGTCTTTTTTCACCCTGTTCACTATATGGTAAAACTGATGTGTCTGTCGCGGGCGGAGGAGGGGACGCTGCGCTCTCCCAATGCTCGGGTCCGGCTGCCACTGCTGCTGCGGCCGCTGATGCTGCTCGGTGGTGGCTCGAGCGGTGGGCCAGATCCCGGGGACTCGAGCGGTGTTCCTCGCCCGTGGGTGAAAAGGGGATTGATTGGTTGTGGGGGTTTTGATTATGGATATTGTCCGTGACGCCACCCACGGTTGTGGTGATTTTGGTGACACCACCGCTGCTCTGAACGGGGATCCCGGGAGCGGTGACAGGGAGCAGCTGAGTTGTTATTTCTCCCCTCCGTGGGTAGGGGGTTGGTTGTCCCAGGGCCCGGTGATGGGGTAGGTAGGGATGATGGCAGGCGGGTTGCGGGGCCTTGTGAGGTGCAGGGTCGCAGGGGCAGCGCTGTGCCGTACGGCACGGGGGTACTCACTCAGCCTGAGACGATGACACAGTTCTCGGTAAAACACACGGCTGGATGGACGGGTCCCCCAGACGGCTGCGGTTGTTTCTACCCCGTAGGTTAGTGATAACTGTCTCTCCCTGCACCTATGTTCTATGTTGATTCCGATGGGTTCCCACCGGTAACCCGCTCCCCGACTTGGATGTGGGCCGGAGGAGCCCGTTTTTCCCGCAGGCGCTGGCCCTGGGAAACGGTTGCCCTTGGCGGTGGCGGTGTCTCCCCTTCACGGTTGGACGGTTGCCTTCTGTCGGGACTTGACTGTTTGGAAACCCAGGAGGTCCCCTTCACTAACGGATTCGGCAAATTCACGGCGACTCCTAGCCTTGCCGGGGTCCGAAAAGCCCCTGCCAATGGTGCTGGCTTCTCCTTGTGTACCGGTCCGGTACCGCCGGGCCACCGCCTGTCCACGGTCCCTACGGCAAACTCCGATAGGCCACTCCTGCAGACGGTCACCACCGTCTGCCAACCTTGCTGCTCTGTCCGGGCCACACACCCGGACTCACTTCAGTCTGTTCTCTTGCCACTTCACTACTGCTCACTTTCCCTCCTTCCACTTTCGCTGTCAAAACTAAACTGCTGCTTTTCCCTCCTCCAGGACTGTGAACTCCTTGGTGGGTGGAGACCAACCGCCTGGCTCCACCCCCTGGTGTGGACATCAGCCCCTGGGGGAGGCAACAAGGGTTTTGTGTCTGGTTTAGATGTGCCTAACCGGGGTGTAGGGTGTGGTGGTGTAGTTACCTGTGGCCCCTGGCTTGTCCAGGGCGCCACATTCCCCCTTAGCAAAATGCAGACCGTCCGCGGGCTGCCCGTCCATCACCGGTTTTATTTTCACCAACTGAAAAAGACATAAATAACGGTAACAGACATACAAGTATAATAACATCTTCCCACATCGGGAGGTACTCTTACTTAAACGTTGAAACGGTAAACGGTTACGGCTTCTGCTCTCTCCCACCCAAGCAACCTGGCCCTGATGCTGCCCCTAAGCAAACAGGCAGCACCCCTTGACCCCAGTCCTGCACAAGTTGCCCGAGCGGGTTCTGTCCTTTTCAGGGGACCCACGTCCATGGGGAACCCCTGAAACCCCCAGAGGATTGCCGCCGGTTCCGGTGGTGGCTGGGCCCCAGCCTACTCCACTGCGGGCCCTTCCTCCAATCTGCCTCTCCGGAGGCGGCAACGGTAGAAGCTGTAACAACATAATTATTTACATGCCACAAGTTTGTGGTTGCCCTGCAAGTTCTCAGGCATGTTCATAGTAGTTTCTATGTAAAATGGTGAAGGGGGTCCCAACGGGGACCAGCTGCCGGCTACGACCGGTTCCAAATCAAGGTTGCAAATCAGGTGACTTTTTCACGGTATCATTTACTTATCATTCTTTTTCAAAACTTTAAAACAGTGGTGGTCCCAACGGGGACGGTGACAACGGCATTCCGCTGCCCTTATGGTGCACCTTCATCCTCCCCACCCGACTCTGGGTGGAAGAACACGGGCACCAGCCCCTCCAGCGCATAGCAGGCGCGGCGAGGAAGGGCCGCCCGATACACGTTATTTCCACTCCGGGGGATGTAAGTGGCCTCCATGTCATGCAGAGCGATGACTCCTTCATCTTCTTCCGAAACGGGCTCAGTGTCAGGCCAGGAATCACTATCGTCCATCCCTGCGCCAGGCGGGTTGCCGCCAGCTGCCGCAGCTTCCAGGCTCGCCACTCTCTCGGCCACTGTTACAAAGGGGTGTACGCCCGACGGGCCAGACGTAACGCGGTGCACGGGCAAGGAGGACGGAGGCGGCATGAGGGCCAGGGGCAGACCAGGTCCCTCAGCCGTAACGGCCGGTCCCTCGGGGACACAGGGGCGTGGGTTACTCACCAGCTCCTCCATCATGGCCTCCATTCCATACACCCGTGCGACTGCAGCTACCTCCTCCACCTCCGCGGTCCACTGCTCCATCAGCCTACACATCTGGCTCCGGTAGTGTCGGCAGATCCCTGCCGTTCAGGCCCTCAGCCATGCCGCTGTCCCGGGCACGGCTCGGTAGCCTCCGCATAGCTAGGTGGAGCGGACATTCTTTGCAAGAGTCAGCGGATCGTGGGGTTCCGGCGTCCCTATTCGTACAGCCACGAGCTACATGCGGCCAGACGCCATTTCGTCCCCCTTAGCCTCTTTCCGGCTCCTCCTCTCCAGGGGCGGGGTTTTGGCCTTCGCGCCTCCACTACTCGAGGAGACGCTCGAGCGGGAACTTTTCGCGCCAAAGATGGCGGTTTCTGAAATTTTTCGGCCGGACACCTCCGGCGGTAACAAGGCGCACCTCTACCAGACGGCAGAGCGGTAAGATCCTGTTCGTGACGCCAAGTTGTCGCGGGCGGAGGAGGGGACGCTGCGCTCTCCCACTGCTCGGGTCCGGCTGCCGCTGCTGCTGCGGCCACTGCTGCTGCTCGGTGGTGGCTCGAGCGGTGGGCCGGATCCCGGGGACTCGAGCGGCGCTTCTCGCCCGTGAGTGAAAAGGGGATTGATTGGTTGTGGGGGTTTTGATTATGGATATTGTCCGTGACGCCACCCACGGTTGTGGTGATTTTGGTGACACCACCGCTCCTCTGAACAGGGATCCCGGGAGCGGTGACAGGGAGCAGCTGAGTTGTTATTTCTCCCCTCTGTGGGTAGGGGGTTGGTTGTCCCGGGGCCCGGTGATGGGGTAGGTAGGGATGATGGCAGGTGGGTTGCGGGGCCTGGTGAGGTGCAGGGTCGCAGGGGCAGCGCTGTGCCGTACGGCACGGGAGTACTCACTCAGCCTGAGACGATGACACAGTTCTCGGTAAAACACACGGCTGGATGGACGGGTCCCCCAGATGGCTGCGGTTGTTTCTTTCCCGTAGGTTAGTGATGACTGTCTCTCCCTGCACCTTTGTTCTACGTTGATTCCGATGGGTTCCCACCGGTAACCCGCTCCCCGACTTGGATGTGGGCCGGAGGAGCCCCTTTTTCCCGCAGGCGCTGGCCCTGGGAAACGGTTGCCCTTGGCGGTGGCGGTGTCTCCCCTTCACGGTTGGACAGTTGCCTTCTGTCGGGACTTGACTGTTTGGAAACCCAGGAGGTCCCCTTCACTAACGGATTCGGCAAATTCACGGCGACTCCTAGCCTTGCCGGGGTCCGAAAAGCCCCTGCCAATGGTGCTGTCTTCTCCTTGTGTACCGGTCCGGTACCGCCGGGCCACCGCCCGTCCACGGTCCCTACGGCAAACTCCGATAGGCCACTCCTGCAGACGGTCACCACCGTCTGCCAACCTTGCTGCTCCATCCGGGCCACACACCCGGACTCACTTCAGTCTGCTCTCTTGCCACTTCACTACTGCTCACTTTCCCTCCTTCCACTTTCACTGTCAAAACTAAACTGCTGCTTTTCCCTCCTCCAGGACTGTGAACTCCTTGGTGGGTGGAGACCAACTGCCTGGCTCCACCCCCTGGTGTGGACATCAGCCCCTGGGGGAGGCAACAAGGGTTTTGTGTCTGGCTTAGATGTGCCTAACCGGGGTGTAGGGTGTGGTGGTGTAGTTACCTGTGGCCCCTGGCTTGTCCAGGGTACCACATGTCCATATGATGTCTCAGGTTGGTACAAGTTCGTAGATACCAAACACGTATATTTTTACTTTTATATTAGGGGTTAAAACAAATTCTGAAGTTTCTCCATAAAAGGAATAGCGCTTTTGGTGCCGATTTCTGAGACCCGTAGTGTTCTCATTTTTGGGATCTGGGGCTCAGTGATGGCTTATTTTTTGTGTCTTTAGCTAACATTTTTAATGATATCATTTTTGTGTGGATGCTACGTTTTGATCGCCTGTTATTGCATTTGTAAAAAAAAATTGTGGCAACCAAAAAGCGTAATTTTGGCTTTTGGAATTTTTTTTCTCGCCAGCCCAAGTACTCATCAGGTTAATTGATTTTATGTTTTGATAGATTGGGCAAATATGTGTATATTTTTTAATTTTTGTAACTGTTTTGTTTTCAATTGGGCGGATGGGGGGGTGATTTGAACTTTTAGGGTTTTGGTTCTTTTCAGATTTTTTTTTTTAATTTAGAATTTTTTATTTATTTTACTAGTCCCCCTAGGTGGCTTTATGCCTACACAGGAAGCCGAGTCGTCCGCACAGCTGGAATCCGGGACCATCGTAATTCCAGGACCAGAGGTCAAGGTAAAAGAAATCCCAACTCCAGAACCCCTGCCCCGCATGTATGAGGAGTTCAGGCCCCACCCTGTCTGTCACCCAGAGGAGTTTAGGTGAGTGTCCCGAGTGATTTCCCAAAAGAAAAAGAGGGAGAAATGGATCCAGGCCAAGCTGTAGATGCCAGGAGCGGGAGCAATAGCTGGCCGGGTGACCCAAGGGATTGTCCGCCACCTAGACATGAAGCATGGCTATGGCTACATTCAAGAGGTCACCACTGGGAACAAAGTGTACATTAATGAGGGCTGCATATGCCAAGGCTCCATGCTGACCTGGGGGAACCAGGTTAGTTTCATTAAAGCAGATAGCCCTCGTAGATGGTATGCGGTCGCAGTATGCCGTGCCCAGCTCAGAGACCTGGACCCTCCGGCAGCTGCACACGCCCCACCACCAGCAGCGACCGCAGCCAGGACCACTGCCATACCCTGTCTGACCCTAAGAGCCCGAAGAGACAGCGGACACTTGGCCAGTGTTTCCTCTGCATCAACAGTCAATCTACAGAGTGGGAATGTGTCTGAGCCACACAGCATCCTGGCTGTGGTTCACGTGGCACAGAGGCCTCACTTAGCTGTTTATGTAAAGGTGGCCATGAGTGGAAGATTCCATGAGTGTGAGTGGTCACAGGAATGATGTACGTTGTTTTTTGGCCACTGAGTTGTGCTCGTTGCACTAGCGTGCCAGGGACTGCATTGTGTTCTTGAGGGCAGTGGTCTGGAGACCCCCACAGCAGAAGTGGTTGCAGCTGGTCATGGACATGGACGAAGTTTTCATGCTTGCATTTTTCCCATCCCCAGTTTTGTTTGCGTTCGTTGCACCTGTACAAGCTGGAATGCCAAACTGTGGGCCGCACAAGCGTTCATGCCCCTCACCCAGGATCCTGTGACATGGACTGCCCATCTGCCCCATGGACTGTTCCTTTGCTCCATGGACTACCCCATCCCATGTCATTCGGGCAACGTGTTATCACAGGATCGTGACCCACCAAAGAAGGAGGGGAGAAACGAACTTTGAGGACAAAAAAAGGAGTGATGACCCAAGGACTTGTTGGGCCTGTTGCAAAGTTTGAAGGACTGTGTCCATCCAAGAGAATGACAGGCCATCTGTGTTGTTCTACTTTTGCAGTGTTTGAACGACTGTGCCCAAGGGAAAGACAGGTCCCCTGTGTGGTGCTATTTTAATTAAAAAAAAAAAAAAAAGTGGAAAGTACTCCTGCACATGCAAGCTTACTACAGGTGATGTTGGAATCTTGACAGGCAATGAACTTTTGTTTTAAAATATAGCCCAAGGACTTGCTATTAGAAAATAAATGTTATTAATATTGCTAAGTGTACAGTGTTCTTGTATGTTATGTTGTTTTTTTTTATAGGACACTATGGTCAGGGATTACCACATTTAAAGAGGGGAGGAGTGTAAGGAGGTGGTCAGCATACCAAGAACTTGAAGAACTTTCCCCCTGAAGACATAATGACCGTGATGTTTTATTACATTTTACGGTAGTATTGTTGTAAGTTTGGCTGTCGCAAACTAGTGGCTGAAAGAGTACAGTGTCTTATTGAATGCTAAGTTATTGTAATGCCAATTAAAGAATTTCAGTATAGTGCAGGAGTGCACAGAAGGAAAGTAACAGACTGAAAGGAACAGATAAAGGAAGAACTAAAGAGGAAGGATTTTAAATGACTGTAAGCAGTGTAAGAAAACCCTGCTAAAGAACAAGCCAGTAAAGCTGTGTTTAAGAAAAGAAACCCTGATTATTATCATCTCCTTGCTTGAATCTGACCCCAGTGAAGAGAAGGAACCGAAGTATCCCCAGTGGCAAGTAAGTGGACTAACTCCACACATCCATTGGTCCGACAACCTGCCTGTAGCAGGACCATTAGGCTGCACTTAAGGGGGCTTTACAAGCAGCGATATCGCTGGTGAAAGCACCCGCCCCCGTCGTTTGTGTGTCACGGGCAAATCACTGCCCGTGGCGCACAATATCGTTAGGAGCTGTCACACGGACTTACCTGCCTAGCGACGTCGCTGTTGCCAGCGAACAGCCTCCTTTCTAAGGGGGCGGTTCGTGCGGCGTCACAGCGGCGTCAATAAGCGGCCGCCCAATAGAAGCAGAGGGCGGAGATGAGCGTCCGTAACATCCCGCCCACCTCCTTCCTTCCTCATTGCCGGCGGCCGCAGGTAAGCTGTAATTCGTCATTCCCAAGGTACCACACGTAGCGATATGTGCTGCCCCGGGAACGATGAACAACCTGCGTCCTCAACAATCAACGACTTTTTTAAAATGAACGACGTGTCAACAATGGATGATTTGGTATTTTCCATTGTTAACGGTCGCTCGTTGGTGTCACACGCAACGACGTCGCTAACATGTCGAATGTGCGTCACGGAATCCGTGACCCCGGCGATATATCGTTAGATACGTCGTTGCGTGTAACGGGGTCTTTAGACATGACACAGACCATGACTACAATGTCCCCTGTTGCCCCTGTTTACACGCACAACACAGAACCCCACTAAGGATAGAACAGGCGGAGGAGTCTGATGTCTTAGTGACTTCATTCTACGCTGAATGATGGGATATAATCATATACAGATGTGGCTGGTGTATAAATACCACGCAGTTATGCACAGTGCCATCACATTGATGGGTATTTCCAGTGAAGTCTGACATTATCCTGCTATTTTCCACTTATATTGCCAATCACGTTCATAGGAATGTTTCTATAGATTAATTTCTCTGGGAATATACTGCTCTGTGCAATCTACAGGTTACAGGGTGGGGGTGACCAGTGGGACCAGAACCGATGGGAAAATGTCGCTACAGAATCATATTTTGATTTAGTAATGAGACCAAAGGAATCTCTCGACCATTTTATATTCTTGGTGACTTTATTTTTTTTGTGACACAGGGGGAATGTTGGAAATAAGACGTCTCATCAAACTTTACTTTGTACTTCTAGGAACTTTTTAGGATATGTGCACACGAGTATTTGGATGCAGAAATTTCTGTACCATTTCTGTATTTCTTAGCAGGAGAAAAACACAGTGGTCAAAATGTGTGTTGCCATCTTTTCACATGCATTTTTCGATCATTTTTGGACAGCAATAAATGCTATAGAGATAAATAATAGATTAGATATAGACAGACAGAATTAAAATCATATAATTACACAACACCCCAACATATAATAGAAATGCATCCTGTGGATCTTATTGGACAGCTTTTTATAACTAAACAACTGTAAAAAAAAACCTCCTATTTTTGATAATCAGCAAAGGTAAAACAGACAGCTGGTGGCTGGTATTATCAGGCTGGAGAGGTCCATTTTTACTGGGCCCTTCCCAGCCTTAAAATAGCAGCCTGCAGCCACCCCAGAGGTGGCACATCCCATTAGATGCGCCAATTCTGGCACTTGGCCTCGCCTCTTACTGATTTCCCTGGTGCGTAGCAATCGGGGTAATGGTTTTAGAGGTTGGTGTACCCTGTCTAGTGTCAGCAGGCATTAAGCCCAGGGGTTATTAATGGAGAGGTGTTTATCAGACACCCCTTTACTAACTGAGTAAGTAAAAAAAAAGTTAATTTGAAAAAACACTCCCCGACTTTTTCACTGGCTCACCAATTTATTAAAAAAAAAAAAAACATGCAGGTCCGGAGTAGCCCAGGGAATGCAACATCGTCCACAAATGGAATCTTGAAAGCTATAAAAAGAGAGAAATAAAAACAAGACACTGACCCTCGTTCACTAACTTATTCGAAAGCAAAGTTCCCAGGTGTGACATAGTCCAGCGCTTCCCACAAGGTTCCTTGATTACATAGATTAAAGGCATCAGAACAAGGCTCCATAAACTCTTAGCAGCAGCCAGTCCAGGCTCCCACTGTGCTCTGTGAGACCCGGTGACTGTGATGAGTGGTGATTTTACTGACATTTTACTTTTTAATACATTGGTGAACTAGGGAAAGTGTGGAAAGTGTTTATTTAAATAAAGTATTTTTATGTGCTTGTTTGTTTTTTTTTCTTTTTACTTACTGGGTTAGTAATGGGGTTGCCTGATAGACGTCTCTCCATTACTAACATCAGGGCTTGATGCCAGCTGTCAATTCACAGCTGACATTAACCCCAATAACTAGTAATAATAATAATAATTTTATTAATTTATATAGCGCTATTAATTCCACAGCACTTTACATACATTGGCATCACTGTCCCCATGGGGCTCACACTCTAGAGTCCCTATCAGTATGTCTTTGGAGTGTGGGAGGAAACCGGAGACCCTGGAGTAAACCCACGCAAACACGGGGAGAACATACAAACTCCTTGCAGATGGTGTCCTTGGTGGGATTTGAACACAGGACCCCAGCGCTGCAAGACTGCAGTGCTAACCACTGAGCCACCGTGCCGCCCCTCCAATTGACAATGCACCAGGGAAATCGGGAAGAGCTAAGGCAATGCACCTGATTTCCGTCGCCATCCGTCGTTTGGTAAAATGGAAACCTATGGGTGCAGGATTTGTCGTTATCCGTCAAATGATGGAATCCGGTGACGGGTTTCGTTTTTTAACTGAGCATGCTCCAATTATTATTTAGCCCCCCAGCTAGTCGGATCCGTCATAAAACGGATCTGTTGCATTAGTTTAGCCACAATCTGCGACAGATTCCTCGATCCATCGAGAAAACGGATTGTGACTGATGGCAAAAAACTGATGTGTGAAGGGGGCCTATAGCGGGCTTTACACACTGCGACATCGCTAGCATCGGCTAGCGATGTCGAGCTTGATAGCACCCGCCCCCGTCGTACGTGCGATATTGTGTGATCGCTGCCGTAGCGAACATTATTGCTATGGCCGTGTCACACGGACATACCTGGTCGGCGACGTCGCTGTGACTGCCGAACAATCCCTCCCTCAAAGGGGAGGTGCGATCGGCTTCACCGCGACGTCACCGCGACGTCACTAAGCGGCCGGCCAATAGAAGCGGAGGGGCGGAGATGAGCGGGACATAACATCCCGTTCACCTCCTTCCTTACCGCATTGCCGGTGGACGCAGGTAAGGAGATGTTTGTCGTTCCTGCGGTTTCACACATAGCGATGTGTGATGCCGCAGAAACGTGGAACAACCACTGCCATGCCCCACCAACGATATTATAAAAAGGAGCGACTTGTCAACGATCAACGATTTTTGACGTTTTTGCGATCGTTGACCGTCGCTCCTTGGTGTCACACGCTGCGATGTCGCTAGCGATGCCGGATGTACGTCACAAACACCGTGACCCCGACGATATATAGTTAGCGATGTCGCAGCGTGCAAAGCACCCTTTAGACAGCATCTAGCCATGGGAAGTGTACATGACTTGGACGCCAGGAGCAGAGCTGAAGAAGAAAAAGAAGAGTGTGGACACCGACACAGGGAGACTCCTGGGTAATGTAGTTTCTAGCTTCAGAGCAGCACCCTATTGGAAGTTGTGCAGAGATAGAGGGAAGAAACCGGAATATGCCGCGCTGACATCAAACGTCAACTGTTGCTTTCTGAAAAATTGTCCTGAGGAAGGAGGCTGCGTCCTCCGAAACGCGTAAACCTGATTGGATAAAAGAAAATTAATCAACAACTTGATGTTTGATGTCAGCGCGGCATATCCCGATTTCTTCCTTCTATCTCTGCAAAACGTTTGTATGTCACATCTCACCAGATAAGACCCTATCTGTGCTTTTTTATCCACAGTACACTCTACTATGAGAAGTTGTGGCATAATTAAACAAGGGCGCCATGAGGGAACGGCACAGATCGGGAATCTGATGAAGTCAGATATCAGATATAAGAAAAAAAAAAAGTGGCGTCTACAAAATCAAAGCAAGGTCAAGAGCTGCAGTCACATTTCATGGGCACAGCAGAGGGCACACTTCATAAATTACCGAGCTGTCCTCAATGATCTTGTGCTTTGTCAATTTTCATATCTATTCTTTCAATCATAAAGCTTCCGAAAGACACAAACAGAATAAACCTCTTCATTATTTGCACTTGATACTCCGAGGCTAATGGACGGTCAGTTCAGCTTTCAAGCATAGTTCTCACTTATACTAATCTTAAAAGCAATAATTTTAGTCATTAGAGACCTGAACAAGGACTATATGGCAATTATGGTAAAATTAGTACTGTCTGTACCTACTTTACATATTTTGGAGAGAGAGAGGGGGAGGCAGTACTATCTGTATTATATCATTTACAAGGAGAGACAGGAAGCCAGTACTAGTCGTACCTACATCATTTACAGGAAGAGAAAGGGAAGCACTACTAATGATGGCTATATAATATACTGGGAGAGACTAAAGCGTGCTTTACACGCTGCGACATTGCTAGCGATCTCGTTAGCGATGTGACACGCTAGATCGCAGATGCGATCTGCCGAGATCGCACATAGGGCATTTGTATAGCGCCGGTCGCATGTGCGATCTAGCGTGTAAGATCACTAAAGAGATCGCTAGCGATGTCACAGTGTGTAAAGCACCTTTAAGAGGCAGTACTATCTGTGCCTCTATTTACATTGAGAAACAGGTAGGCTGTGCTATCTGTACTTACATAATTTACAGGAAGAGACAGAAAAGTAGTGCTATTTTTTTTTCTTCATCACTTACAGGAAGAGACAAGGTGAGAGTACTAACAGTGGCTGTCAAAAACAGGTAGAGACAGGACGGCATTATTTTCTGTTCATATATGATTTAGAAGGAAAGACTGGTAGGCAGTACTCTATGTACTTTTATTATTTACATGAGATTCAGGAAGACAGTACTATCTGTGGCTATATAATTCAGAGGGAGAGACTGCAAGACAGTACTATCTGTGCCTCTATTATTTACTGCGAGAAACAGGAAGATAGCACTATCTAAACCTACATAATTTATAGGATGAGACAGGAAAATAATACTATTTACCTAAATAATTTACAAGAAGAGACAGGGAGGCAGTACTAACTGTGGCTATATCATTTACAAGGAGAAGCAGAGTGGCAGGTCTATTAATGTCAACATTATTTACACTGAGACACAGATCTGCTATCTGTGTCTACATCAATGACAAGAAAATAGAAGGAAGCACTAAGATCTGTAACATCTTCATTTACAGGTACTGAAAGAATAAGCAGTATTATCCGTGCCTACATTATTTACTATTAGGGATGACGAGTCAGTACTATCTGCTCCCACATTAAGAATAAAATACAGGAACATAGTTATGACTCTACCAAGCTCATTTACAGGAAGAACTAGATAAAAGTACTGTCTGTGTTTACAGGAAAAGATGCAAGCAATACCATTTGCACCATCATCATTTACATGAAGAGTCAAAAAGACAGTACTATTGGTGTACACATCATTTACAGGGAGAAACTAGGGGACAGTACTGTCTGAGTATACATCACTTACAGGGAGAAACTAGAAGACAGTACTGTTTGTGTGAACATTATTCACAGGGGGAGTCAAAAAGACTATTGGTGTAAACATCATTTACAGGGAGAAACTAGAGAAGAGTACTGTCTGCATATACATCATTTACAGAGAGAAACTAAGCGACAGTACTGTCTGTGTACATATCATTCACAGGTAGAGTCAAATAGACAGTACTATTGGTGTAAACATCATTTACAGGGAGAAACTAGGTAAAAGTACTGTATGTATATACATCATTCACAGGGAGAGTCAAAAAGACAGTACTATTGGTGTAAACATTAATTACAGGGAGAAAATAGGGAACAGTACTGTCTGTGTATATATCATTTACAGTGAGAAACTAGGTGACAGCACTGTCTGTGTATATATCACTTACAGGAAGAAACTAGGGGACAGTACTGTCAGTGTATATATCACTTACAGGAAGAAACTAGGGGACAGTTCTGTCTGTGTGAATATCATTTACAGAGAGAAACTAGGGGACAGTACTGTCTGTGTATACATCATTTATAGGGAGAAACTATGGGAGTGTACTGTCTGTGTATACATCATTTATAGTAAGAAACTAGGGGACAGTACTGTCTGTGTGCCCATCATTTACAGGGAGAAACTAGGGAACAGTACTGTCTGTGTGCCCATCATTTACAGGGAGAAACTAGGGGACAGTACTGTCTGTGTGCCCATCATTTACAGGGAGAAATTAGGGGACAGTACTGTCTGTGTATACATCATTTACAGGGAGAAACTAGGGGACAGCACTGTCTGTGTAAACATCATTTACAGGGAGAAACTGGGGGACAGTACTGTCTGTGTATACATCATTTACAGGGAGAAATTAGGGACAGTACTGTCTGTGCATACATCATTTACAGGGAGAAACTAGGGGACAGCACTGTCTGTGTATTCATCATTTATAGGGGAAAAAAAGCGGACAGTACTGTCTGTGAATATATCATTTACAAGGAGAAACTAGGAGAAAGCACTCTCTGTGTATACATCGTTTACAGGGAGAAACTGGGGGACAGTACTGTCTGTATACACATTATTTACAGGGAGAAACTAGGGGATAGTACTGTCTTTGTATATATCATTTACAGGGAGAAATTAGGGGACAGTCCTTCTGTGTATACATCATTTACAGGGAGAAATTAGGGACAGTACTGTCTGTGCATACATCATTTACAGGGAGAAACTAGGGGGCAGTACTTGCTGTATACATCATTTATAGGGAAAAAATGCGGACAGTACTGTCTGTAAATATATCATTTACAGGGAGAAACTAGGGGAAAGCACTGTCTGTGTATACATCATTTACAGGGAGAAACTAGGGGACAGCACTTTCTGTGTGTACATCATTTACAGGAAGAAACTAGGGGACAGTACTGTCTGTGTATGCATCATTTACTGGAAGAAACTAGGGGACAGTACACTCTGTGTATACATCATTTACAGGGAGAAACTAGGGGACAGTACTGTCTGTGTATACATCATTTATTGGGAGATACTAGGGGACAGTACTGTTTGTGTATTCATCATTTATAGGGAGAAACTATGGGAGTGTACTAATTGTGAATACATCATTTACAGGGAGAAACATGGGGACAGTACTTTCTGTGCATATATCATTTAAAGGGAAAAACTAGAGGACAGTTCTGTCTGTATGTACATTAATTACAGAGAGAAACTCAGGGACAGTACTGTCGGTGTATACATCATAACTAGGGGACAGTACTGTCTGTGTATACATCATTTACAGGTAGAAACTAGGTGACAGTACTGTCTGTGTATACATCATTTACAGGGAGAAACTAGAGGACAGTACTGTCTGTGTATACATCATTTACAGGGAGAAACTAGGGGACAGTACTGTCTGTGTATACATCATTTACAGGAAGAAACTAGGGGACAGTACTGTCTGTGTATACATCATTTACAGGGAGAAACTAGGGGACAGTACTGTCTGTGTATACATCATTTACAGGGAGAAACTAGGGGACAGCACTGTAGATATAATTTGGATATTCAATGGCGTCTCTCATCCACTCATAAATTTTATGAGGCATAATCCCAAATAATCCGTAGTGACATTGATAAATGTCTCCACACACGTGTCCCCTTCTCAGTTAGTGAGATTTTGTTGGTAGTCTGTCACCATGAAGATCTATAGTTATGCATTGGAGCTGCGTACACAAAACGGAAGGCGTTTGTTTTAATCAAGACTGGTTCTAAATGTTCCCGTTTTGTTTAGTTGTTTTTTCTATTGATCTTTTGAACTGTAATTGAGCTGTTTGTGCACCCGTTCATCTCTTCTGTAATATTTCCCTTGACTAATGACACATTTGCTTCCTTTCTTCCGTGTGTTTGTGTGAAGCTGCAGGAGAACATTCTGGAGTTTGTTCTATTAAATTTCTAACAGATGGGAGCATTTTTGGCAAAATAATTAGATTACGCAAATAATATCTGTTGTGGCGCTCCGTCGCGGCGCTTTTTCTGTCTATTTTCGCTAGAACCGGCGTTTATGGGGTTACTCTCGCTCGATGCCCCGTCTGGATCTACTGACGCCTCTGAATCTGCTCCGGTTAATTAACCTGTCTGTCCGGCGGTGATTGATGCACCGGGTGCTGTCACATGATGGCCGTGGCCAGGTGAACGGCTGCTGCAGAAATAGCTGCAAGCAAAGGGGAGCGATGGCGGCCAATACCGATAGCTAACGCGGCACGGGAATTAAAAATGGGACATATGGCACTGTTCATCCTGATCTGCCTAGTGCACGAATAGAACTCCAAAACAACAATTAAGGCTTTAGCTTAATACACCATCCCAGGAAACTGAATTGGCTGCCATTAGTCTTTGTAACCATTAGTTATTGTGACACCAACATCCATTAGTTGTAAGCCCCCCCGTCACCCTCCACCTTGTGGTTTAGTTACTTGCAGTCTCTAATTTCGCACCTGGTGTCTCAGGTGACCAGAATAGGCTATCGTGTACATAAAAAGCAATATTTCTGACTTGCATCCCTAACCACTAGAGGGAGCTCACTACATACAGATTTATACAGTCACCACTAGAGGGCGCTCACTACATACAGATTTATACAGCCACCACTAGGGGGAGCTCACTACATACAGATTTATACAGCCACCACTAGGGGGAGCTCACTACATACAGATTTATACAGTCACCACTAGGGGGAGCTCACTACATACAGATTTATACAGTCACCACTAGAGGGAGCTCACTACATACAGATTTATACAGTAACCACTAGAGGGAGCTCACTACATACAGATTTATACAGTCACCACTAGAGGGAGCTCACTACATACAGATTTATACAGCCACCACTAGAGGGAGCTCACTACATACAGATTTATACAGTCACCACTAGAGGGAGCTCACTACATACAGATTTATACAGCCACCACTAGAGGGAGCTCATTACATACAGATTTATACAGCCACCACTAGAGGGAGCTCACTACATACAGATTTATACAGTCACCACTAGAGGGAGCTCACTACATACAGATTTATACAGGCACCACTAGAGGGAGCTCACTACATACAGATTTATACAGCCACCACTAGGGGGAGCTCACTACATACAGATTTATACAGCCACCACTAGAGGGAGCTCACTACATACAGATTTATACAGTCACCACTAGAGGGAGCTCACTACATACAGATTATACAGCCACCACTAGAGGGAGCTCACTACATACAGATTTATACAGCCACCACTAGAGGGAGCTCATTACATACAGATTTATACAGCCACCACTAGAGGGAGCTCACTACATACAGATTTATACAGTCACCACTAGAGGGAGCTCACTACATACAGATTTATACAGGCACCACTAGAGGGAGCTCACTACATACAGATTTATACAGCCACCACTAGAGGGAGCTCACTACATACAGATTTATACAGGCACCACTAGAGGGAGCTCACTACATACAGATTTATACAGGCACCACTAGAGGGAGCTCACTACATACAGATTTTTACAGCCACCACTAGAGGGAGCTCACTACATACAGATTTATACAGCCACCACTAGAGGGAGCTCACTACATACAGATTTATACAGGCACCACTAGAGGGAGCTCACTACATACAGATTTATACAGTCACCACTAGAGGGAGCTCACTACATACAGATGTATACAGTCACCACTAGAGGGAGCTCACTACATACAGATTTATACAGCCACCACTAGAGGGAGCTCACTGCATACAGATGTATACAGTCACCACTAGAGGGAGCTCACTACGTACAGATTTATACAGGCACCACTAGAGGGAGCTCACTACATACAGATTTATACAGCCACCACTAGAGGGAGCTCACTGCATACAGATGTATACAGTCACCACTAGAGGGAGCTCACTACATACAGATTTATAGAGCCACCACTAGAGGGAGCTCACTACATACAGATTTATACAGCCACTACTAGAGGGAGCTCACTACATACAGATTTATACAGCCACCACTAGAGGGAGCTCACTACATACAGATGTATACAGTCACCACTAGAGGGAGATCACTACATACAGATTTATACAGGCACCACTAGAGGGAGCTCACTACATACAGATTTATACAGCCACTACTAGAGGGCGCTCACTACATACAGATTTATACAGCCACCACTAGAGGGAGCTCACTACATACAGATTTATACAGCCACCACTAGAGGGAGATCACTACATACAGATTTATACAGTCACCACTAGAGGGAGCTCACTACATACAGATTTATACAGGCACCACTAGAGGGAGCTCACTACATACAGATTTATACAGCCACCACTAGGGGGCGCTCACTACATACAGATTTATACAGTCACCACTAGAGGGAGCTCACTACATACAGATTTATACAGTCACCACTAGAGGGAGATCATTACATACAGATTTATACAGCCACCACTAGAGGGAGCTCACTACATACAGATTTATACAGTCACCACTAGAGGGAGCTCACTACATACAGATTTATACAGCCACCACTAGGAGGAGCTCACTACATACAGATTTATACAGTCACCACTAGGGGGAGCTCACTACATACAGATTTATACAGCCACCACTAGGGGGAGCTCACTACATACAGATTTATACAGCCACCACTAGGGGGAGCTCACTACATACAGATTATACAGCCACCACTAGAGGGAGCTCACTACATACAGATTTATACAGCCACCACTAGGGGGAGCTCACTACATACAGATTTATACAGCCACCACTAGAGGGAGCTCACTACATACAGATTTATACAGTCACCACTAGAGGGAACTCACTACATACAGATTTATACAGTCACCACTAGAGGGAGCTCACTACATACAGATTTATACAGTCACCACTAGAGGGAACTCACTACATACAGATTTATACAGTCACCACTAGAGGGAGCTCACTACATACAGATTTATACAGTCACCACTAGAGGGAGCTCACTACATACAGATGTATACAATCACCACTAGAGGGAGCTCACTACATACAGATTTATACAGCCACCACTAGGGGGAACTCACTACATACAGATTTATACAGCCACCACTAGAGGGAGCTCACTGCATACAGATTTATACAGGCACCACTAGAGGGAGCTAACTACATACAGATTTATACAGCCACCACTAGAGGGAGATCACTACATACAGATTTATACAGCCACCACTAGAGGGAGCTCACTACATACAGATTTATACAGTCACCACTAGAGGGAGCTCACTACATACAGATTTATACAGCCACCACTAGGGGGAACTCACTACATACAGATTTATACAGCCACCACTAGAGGGAGCTCACTGCATACAGATTTATACAGGCACCACTAGAGGGAGCTAACTACATACAGATTTATACAGCCACCACTAGAGGGAGATCACTACATACAGATTTATACAGCCACCACTAGAGGGAGCTCACTACATACAGATTTATACAGTCACCACTAGAGGGAGCTCACTACATACAGGTTTATACAGCCACCACTAGGGGGCGCTCACTACATACAGATTTATACAGTCACCACTAGAGGGAGCTCACTACATACAGATTTATACAGTCACCACTAGAGGGAGATCATTACATACAGATTTATACAGCCACCACTAGAGGGAGCTCACTACATACAGATTTATACAGTCACCACTAGAGGGAGCTCACTACATACAGATTTATACAGCCACCACTAGGAGGAGCTCACTACATACAGATTTATACAGTCACCACTAGGGGGAGCTCTCTACATACCATACAGATTTATACAGCCACCACTAGAGGGAGCTCACTACATACAGATTTATACAGCCACCACTAGAGGGAGCTCACTACATACAGATTTATACAGTCACCACTAGAGGGAGCTCACTACATACAGATTTATACAGCCACCACTAGAGGGAGCTCACTACATACAGATTTATACAGCCACCACTAGGGGGAGCTCACTACATACAGATTTATACATCCACCACTAGAGGGAGCTCACTACATACAGATTTATACAGTCACCACTAGAGGGAGCTCACCACATACAGATTTATACAGTCACCACTAGAGGGAGCTCACTACATACAGATTTATACAGCCACCACTAGAGGGAGCTGACTACATACAGATTTATACAGCCACCACTAGGGGGAGCTCACTACATACAGATATATACAGCCACCACTAGAGGGAGCTCACTACATACAGATTTATACAGTCACCACTAGGGGGAGCTCACTCTCACTACATACAGATTTATACAGCCACCACTAGGGGGAGCTCACCAAAGTTCTTCGGAGGCTCAGCAGCTTCTGTATAGTGTTGACAAACTCTTTAATGTAGGACTATATACTACACAGAGCAGTGATGATGGGTGTTGTAGTTCCTCAGTATCCAACAAGACACAACTTCTAGGGCTAAGACTTTTCTTCTTCCTGCAAATGATTTCTTGGTGTATTTGCTTAAAGTATGAGTATTTATTTTCATCCTTTCATAGGATTAGTGCGGGAAGTAAACAAAGCGGAACAAACGTCCCCCGGGGATGGCACAGTAAACCGGCGAGGTTCATCCTTTATTTTATTAGCTGCTAATAGATTTCAGCTTTGATACAGATAGTGGAGCTAAATCATCAGTGACAACGCGCATAATCCCTGCTCATCCTGTAATCTAATACGCAGCTATTAGCCTCAAACTCATCGGAGCTCAGATGTTTCATTATTATCCGATTTACAGCAACATAAGGTGTCAACCGAGAGAAAAACTCACACACATTATGGCCACGATTCACGAAGACGGACGCTTAGTGCATCAGTCTTAATGAAAGCAGCGCTGGGGTAAGACTTGGCGAATCTTACAAGTGTCATTCACCTTCCAAGAAATGTTATTCGACATGGGGTGGGCTTACATTTTTGGAGTAATTTATATCACATTTGTGCTGTATATTATGATGAATTTATCAGGCAATCTGCACAATGCCGTGGTCGAGTTCCATCAATATGCTATAGCATATTTAAACAATTCGGAGTAAATTTGTATTCAGCCCCATGTAGTCTGATACACGCAAATAAAATCTTGAGGGACCTGTTGCCTACAAATGTCGCCTAATCAGTAAATTGAGTCCACTTGTGTTTAATGTATGCTCAGTATAACTACAGCTGTTCTGTGAAAACCTTCGGGGTTTGAGAACATTAGGGGATCAAACAGCATTATAGAAACCAAGGAACACACCAGACAGGTCAGGGATAAAGTTGTGGATAAAAGTAAAGCAGGGTTAGTGTGATAGTGTGATATTGTGGGTTGTGTATCATTTTGTGTAGGTTCGCATTTTAGGCATGGTGGTTTATCCATTCTATGTATTATTTGTCCTGTCTGCAGGTTAATCACCCCCTGCAGTGCTTCTGTCTCTAGGTGTGGGGAAGGGGGGGGGCCTGGAATCCACCCAAACTCTCTGCTTACCTGGGGGATTATTGAGTCTGTCTAAGGACAAGAGACAAGAACGAAGATTCATCCTCTGGGGGAGAAGGTGCGGCTACAGGCAGCACCCCAGGGAGCCGTTGAGAAACCCCGATTTCCATGGAAAAGGACTGCTGGAGGATTGTGACTGATCCCCGGGACATTTATCCCTTTACTGGACTGCTTTACACTCTATGTGGTGGATTATTTTATGGACCTTCTGGATTGCATGGAGTAAATGTTCTTTGGATTATTCACACATCTCTCGTTCTGTTTATTGTGTGATATTGGAGAAGGACCCTGTGACAACTGGTGGCAGCGATGGGATGAACGGAGCGCAACCTAATGGAGAACCACCCACAGAGTGAATACAGAAACTGGACTGCATCCAGTCTACAGGAGAGAGCCAAAGATCTGGGCCTGAACTATCAGGGACTTACTAAAGAGGCTTTAATTGATCTAATGGTGGGTGTGAGCCAGTCCACCTCCTCCCAGATGTCAGACAGACAAGCACTGAAGACGAGGATCCCCGACCCAAAAAGCCAGTGGTTGGCGTGGTTCGAAGAAGAGATGGCAGCTCCTGGCCCCGGTGTATCTCAGGAGTGTAAGGAGGAGGCTGCTCGCTGAGCACAGAGGACACAAGAAGCAATGGAGTCCAGTAGAGGGAGTAATAAGAGTTGGAGTGTAAACCCAGTGATCTGGGAGCCTGTACGGATTACCCGGGTGGACTTCAAGCCATTTGATGAGACTTCTGGAGATGTAGAGGGGTTCGTCAAGGACTTTGAGCAGACGTGTGCCATGATGGAGGTTCCCCACTCTGACTGGATGCATTTGTTAATGGGACTCCTGAACGGAAGGCTGGCGAAATCCTGGACCTCAACAGTTCCGACCACGCTCTTGGGGAATCACAGACAGGTGATGTTATGGGTGTGGACAGCCTGGGCACCTGCAATCCAGTTGTCCCGCAAGGACTCGGAGGGAACCCCATGCACCTCCACCTTGTCTGGTGCATCTTGCGCACTCCATCCCACCTGAGGAAGAGCTACCACCACCTCCACCGCAGTGGACCGCCAACCCCTGCACTATAGACATACCTTCTGGAGTTTACAGCCTCCAGCCTTTGTCCCCAAGCTACTCCGAGCAACGGCAACTTCACCTGCAGGTGAGGATAATTGAAGGATACAAAGTGTCAGGATTTAGAGACACAGGGGCCTTCCTGACTATTGGTGACCTTTGTGTAGTTCGATCCGAGGCAATTCACCAGGGCCCTTGAATCCCCATTTTCCTGGTGGGAGGGACTCGCAAATATATACCGCGAGCTTCTGTGCGTTTGGATTATGGTCATGGAGAAAAACTGTGCTGGATTGGAGTTATGGGAGGACTGCATGTCGATATCCTCCTGGAAAACGACATTGGAGAGTTACAGTGCCATTTTGTGGGAGCCGTCACCTGACTACAAGCCATGTAAGCACAACAACATCAGGACTTCACCGGGGAGCAGCTACCACAACCCCCATGAGAGTCGGTAAGCAATCTGTCCCCTGCTACTACATTGGGAGAGTCTAGGGATAGAAAGGAGTTAAGAAGAGAAACAGAAGGTGACAGTACCTTGGCAGCCCTTACGCTAAGAGCAGAAACTGAGCATGTAGAAGATAATGGAGACTGCTAAACCCAATGAAAGGGATTGTATTATCGTCTCACAAAGGCCAGTGGCATGTGCATCCCTGACATGGTGACCAGGCAACTCATTGTCCCCTAGAAATACAGGGCACAGCTACTCCAACTGGCCCATGACATCCCCTTAGCTGGGCATCAAGGGAGAAAAAGGACTGAAAAGAGACTCACCCAAAGTTTTTACTGGCCTGGCATCTCGCAATCTGTAGCCCATTATTGCCGCACCTGCGATGTGTGCCAGCGAATGAGGCATCCCGGAGCCCGACAAAAGGTACCTCTGCAACCCCTGTGCATAATTGAGGAACCATTTCAGCATATAGCTGTGGACATCATAGGATCTCTGGCCCACCCCAGTCAGTCAGAGAAAAAAATACATCCTAACAGTGGTGGACTATGCCACTCGGTATCCTGAAGCCATGGCCCTATCCAGTATTACAGCCATAAAGGTAGCCAAGGCTCCTATTACCACCTTTACCTGTTAGAGTTCCCCAGTGAAATATTATCGTATTAAGGGACTCAATTTATGTCAGACCTGGTCCAGTCCCTCTTACATACCTGTAGTGTTCGAGCCATTTGCACCACTCCATACCACTTTCACCGAGAGCAGTGGGGAGCCCCAGTGTGACCTCTGGTGACCTGACTGATGTCACTGCTTCTCACCGCCGGGTGCCACCGCTGCTGTCAATGTTTCCCAGAGTCTGCAATGACTGGTCATGTTATCGGTCACTTCAGACTCTTGATCTAGCAGAATCAAGATCGTTGTGGGACCTTGTGTGGATTACTTTGGACCTATGGGGGTGTTTTGAAGGTTAATAAATTGGAGAAAGAGAATGTTTGTTTGATTTTTTTTAAATAAAGGTTATTTCTCTGTGTTTTCTGTTTATTTCTTTTTACTTACAGATTAGTAATGGGGGTCTCATAGAGCCCTCCCCATTACTAATCTAAGGTTTAGTGGCAGATGTGAGCTGTCATTAAACCCTTATATTACCCCAATTCCCAACGCATCGGGGCAATCGGAATGGGGCAGGTAAAGCTCCGGGATTGTCATGTCTAATGGATGTGACAATTCTGGGTGGCTGCATGCTGCTATTTTTAGGCAGTGGGGAAACCAATAACAATGGGCCTCCTCAGCCTGAGAATACCAGCCCTCAGCTGTCAGATTTATCTTGGTTGGGTATCAAAAATTGAGGGAATCTCACTATTTTTTTAAAAAAATTATTTATTTAAATAATTTAAAAAAGCCGAATGGGGTCCCTTTTATTTTGATATACAGCCATAACAACGTGCATAGCTGGGAGCTACATCCAGTGCTGGTTTCTATATACGGGGGACCCTAAGTCAATTTTTAATTTATTTATTTATTTTTACACTTCATTAGGGGATCCAGACAATCAGAGATGATGGCAGTCTGACTGCAACCACTCACAGACTCCAGCAGAGAGTATAGGCGGGGATGCACTATGCGCTTCCCAATCATATTAATGCCAGTAGCAAAGATGGCTATGGCATTACTGTGATTGACAAGCAATCACCTCATGTTTAGTGGCTGAAAATCAAGTGCCAAACATTTGGGGACGGGTTTAGTTATATTATTATACATAGGGGCAGTATTATAGTAGTTATATTCTTGTACATAGGGGCAGTATTATAGTAGTTATATTCTTGTACATATGGGCAGTATTATAGTAGTTATATTCTTGTACATAGGGGGCAGTATTATAGTAGTTATATTCTTGTACATAGGGGGCAGTATTATAGTTATACTCATTTATGGAATACAGTTGGATGTATGATAAGATATATCTAGAAGAACTCACTGATATCATTAATGACATCATTATTACATACAGGAATTCTTTGTACAAGTTCTGAAATTTCTGACGTTTTTACACCAATAGAAGAAAACTCACTTGTCTCCATTTTATACATTAATGTCCTTCCTATATTTTTATCAGAGATGATGAAGGAGATTCCCTGGACACTTGTCCGGCTCGGTTCCGGCAGCCGCAGTCTTCCGATATGGTGACATATTTTAGTCATGTCTTCTTAGTCTCGTTCTCAGTTGCCATTATATATAACTGACTTTCCTCCTCACGCGCTTTGTGGTTAAATCTTCGGCCTCCAGTTAATTTGTACGTGTTGTGTAATAGATCATCGCTGAATCCGTCACTATGTTCGTTTTCCTGCAGAACAATGGAGGGAGGGGAGTTACCGGCATCACGGGTGGATAGTGTTACCAATTGACATTTGTACATAAGAACCGAAACGTGTGGGTAATTGGGTTTGATAAGACAACAGTCACTTTCATAAGACCCCACCAGAGTCTACAAGTCCGCACAAGCCATCAAGTCTATTGCGACAGACGCAGACACAAAAAGACTGCAAACCTGACTCATGTACAAGACAATACTTATTATATCCCGTATTATCGGCTAGTGGAGGATACCGGGACCTGCTGCAGATGATGATCAAAGGTCTTTAGGGATTAACAACGGGGTTAAAATGAATGAAATGTCCTCTGGTTATCACAGACAGATCCCATTTTGTATTAAAATAGCAGATAACTAGGAGGATGATGATACCAAATAACGCTTTCTTTTCTTATCTTTATGGCTAGGATATGAGCGGTGACATCCTCTTACTATCCATATTCACCCTAATGTAGCTGCTGCATTCCCTGCCTCAGCTTTTATACAGGCTAGCCTTTATGACTAGGCTATGAGCTGTGATGTCCTCTTACTATCCCCATTCACTGTGCGGCTGCTGGATTCCCTGCCTTGGCTTTTATACAGGCTAGCTTTTATGACTAGACTATGAGCTGTGATGTCCTCTCACCTTCCAGATTCACCCTAATGTAGCTGCTGCATTCTCTGCCTCAGTTTTTTTACAGGCTAGCTTTTATGACTAGGCAATCAGCTGTGACGTCCTCTTACTATCCCCATTCACTGTGCGGCTGCTGGATTCCCTGCCTTAGCTTTTATACAGGATAGCTTTTATGACTAGACTATGAACTGTGATGTCCTTTGACTATCGAGATTTAGCCTAATGTGTAGCTGCTGCATTCCCTGCCTCAGCTTTTATGTAGGCTAGCCTTTATGACTAGGCTATAAGCTATAACATCCTCTTACTATCCAGATTCACTCTAAGGTGGCTGTTGCATTCCCTGCCTCGGCTTTTATACAGGCTAGACTTTATGACTACGCTATGAGCTGGGGCGTCTTCTTACTAGTCAGATTCACTTTAATGTGGCTGCTGCATTCCCTGCCTCAACTTTTTACAGGCAATCACAGTCACTCTTGATTGTTATTATGGGAAGCGGTACCCAAGATCATGTGGTCTCTCCCTGATTGATGCAATCTTCTGCAATCTGTAAAATGGTGACGGTTATATTAGATGACTAGCTGTACTACCCGGCTTCACCCGGGTTAACAACTGCTGTTAACAAAATAGAATGTATTAACAAAAATGTATTCTGCACACAAACCACAAAACAAATAGATAGAAATGTAATTATTAAAAGGCAAAAACTAAGCTAATAGAAGCATTTCACAACATATATTTCAACACCACAGATATTCCACACAGATTTAACTAAATTGGCCAAGCAATGTGCTCCGTCTGTCTCTTTCCCCTTCTGTCTCTGTCTGCCTCTTTCCCCGTCTTCCTCTTTCCCCATCTGCCTTTTTCTGTCTCTTTCCCCATCTGTTTCTTTCCCAGTCTGTCTCTTTCCCTGTCTGTCTCTTTCTGTCTCTTTCTCTGTCTGTCTCTATCTCTCTGTTTCTTTCTCCATCTGTCTCTTTCCAGGTCTGTCTCTTTCCCAGGTCTGTCTCTTTCCCAGGTCTGTCTCCCCGTCTCTTTGTCTGTGTCTTTTCCTGTCTGTCTCTTTTCCTGTCTGCCTGTTTTTGTCTGTCTTTATTTCTCTTTCCCCATCTGTTTTATCAAGGTCTGTGTCTTTCCCCATCTATCTTTGTCTGTCTCTCTGGCTGTCTCCTCCTTCCCTGTCTGCCTGTCTCAGTCCCTGTCTGCATGTCTGTCTGTCTCTTTCCCCATCTGTCTCTTTCCAGGTCTGTCTCTGTCTGTCTCTTTCCCCGTCTGTCTCTGTCTGTCTTTTTCACCGTCTGTCTCTTTCACCGTTTGTCTCTGTCTGTCTCTTTCCCTGTCTGTCTCCCTGTCTGTCTCCCTTTCTGTCTCTGTCTGTCTCTGTATCTGTCTGTCTCTCTGTCTGTCTCTCTCTATCAGTCTTCCCACCGACATCTTATTACCCCACATATAAGCTTCTTATACTATGAATGTCTTTTGTTCCTATAGGAACCACTCACAGCTCCTACTAATAACCTGTAGTTCCAGGCTCCATTTACTTTAATGAAGGCAGGTTTTTTGGAGAGTAACTGTAAAGCACGGGGTTAAAGTTTCCTGTCAAAACATAGTCTACGATGTTTCCTGGGTCACATGAGGTGTCTGTGCAAAATGTTGTGATTGTAAATGTGACGGTGTGGATACACTTTTCGTTTCACTTTTTCTCCATTCTGTGCATAGGGACAAAATTGATTGGTAAATTGGAACACGTGGGGTTAAAATTTCACCTCACAACATAGCCTATGACGCTCTCGGGGTCCAGACGTGTGAGAGTGCAAAATTTTGTGGCTGTAGCTGCGACGGTGCCAATCCCGGACATACACACATACATACACACATACACACATTCAGCTTTATATATTACTAGCTGTAGTACCCGGCATTGCCCGGGATAGTAACTGTCTCTCTGTCTCTCTCCCAGTCTCCGTATGTGTGTCACTGTCTGACTGTCTCTCTGTCTTCTCTTTCCTTGTCTGTCTGTGTCTATGTCTTTGTCTGTCTATTTCTATCTCTGTTTGTATTTGTATCAGTGTATCTGTCTCTTCCCAGGGCTGTCTCTGTCCAGGGCTGTCTCTTTCCAGGGCTGTCTCTTTGCCTGGCTGTCTCTTTCCAGGGCTGTCTCTTTCCAGGGCTGTCTCTTTCCAGGGCTGTCTCTTTCCAGAGCTGTCTCTTTCCCCGTCTGTCTCTTTCCAGGTCTGTCTCTTTCCAGGTCTGTCTCTTTCCCGCGCTGTCTCTTTCCAGGTCTGTCTCTTTCCAGGGCTGTCTCTTTCCAGGGCTGTCTCTTTTCAGGACTGTCTCTTTCCCTGTCTGTCTCTTTCCCCGTCTTTCTCTTTCCCCGTTTGTCTCTTTCCAGGTCTGCCTCTTTCCCGGCTGTCTCTTTCCAGGGCTGTCTCTTTTCAGGGCTGTCTCTTTTCAGGGCTGTCTCTTTCCCCTTCTGTCTCTCTCCCCGTCTGCCTCTTTCCCTGTCTGCCTCTTACCCCGTCTGTCACTTTCCAGGTCTGTCTATTTCCGGGGCTGTCTCTTCCCAGGGCTGTCTCTTTGCCTGGCTGTCTCTTTCCAGGGCTGTCTCTTTTCAGGGATGTCTCTTTTCAGGGCTGTTTCTTTCCCCTTCTGTCTCTCTCCCCGTCTGCCTCTTTCCCTGTCTGCCTCTTACCCCGTCTGTCACTTTCCAGGTCTGTCTCTTTCCGGGGCTGTCTCTTCCCAGGGCTGTCTCTTTCCAGGTCTGTCTCTTTCCCCGTCTGTCTCTTTCCAGGGCTGTCTCTTTCCCCATCTGTTTCTGTCTCTCTCTGTCTCTCTCTATCCGTCTCTCCACCGACATCATATATCCTCATGCATAAGCTTGAACTAACAGTTTATTTTGTTCCTATAGCAACCACTGACAGTTGCTATTAATAACCTATAGCTCCCACCTCCATTCAGTTTAATGGAGGCAGGATTTTAGAGACTAATAGTAAAGCACGGGGTTAAATTTTCTCGCCCAAACATAGTCTACGACGCTCCCTGGGTCACATTACATACACTCAGCTTTATATATTAGATTAGATGATTGTTAGATGATTAGATAGTTAGATTAGATGATTCGCTCAAAGTGGATTGCAATTTTTTTCCCATTTTCTTTTTTCAGCAAATTTCTAAATGTTTGACGCATATTCCATTCATTTTGAATAAATTGACTCATTTCTAGTTATTTCATTTGTGGATAGAATAACACAGTTCTTATGTAGAGGTATGTCCTTTTACATTAAGGAAGTTTAAATAATAATTTTGAGCAAACACTACTGTGCTCGGTACTTGGAAAGAGAAGTTGGATGGCCGCCACTCAACCACTAGAGTATAATAGAAGTCAATGGGGAACTCCAGCATTTTTCTTGGAACTCTTCCAAAAAAACGCTCACGTTTCCCATTGATCTCTATTATACTCTGGTGGTCGACACGCCACCGTCCAAAACTGTCAGTCATTAGGTGACCATGTGTACCATAAATTGGCAAGAAGTAAGCCAGAAGTCAGAGGAGAAGATTGAAAGTGAGAGAATCCCTTAAAACTCATTCCTTTACCCCACCTCTGCTTTTATTCTCCCAATATTAACCTGCAATTCCCCTCTCATTAACGCACTATTCTTACCCATTTGCTCAAAAACTGTTTATTTTTCTCTACTTCAGATAAGGTTTTCTTTACCCTTCAAAGTATCAGTTGCTGCCGCCCTTTTATAATACACACATTCATTCTGAAATACTCTGTGCTGCTCGCACTCCTCCTCCTTGGCTGACTCTCAGTTGTGTATATTTACCCCCTCATATCATTTTCCTGTTTCCATGAATCCGTATCCTCTCTACATCATTATTAGTGGAGCAGTTATTGCCAACACAAGATTAGGACATCTACAAAAATACTCTGTGCTGCTGGGGTTTCTGCTTTCAGTATGACATCATCACATAGATGGACAGGTTAATGCCCCCTAAAAAGTAGCACGATCCTATAACCTGTTGGTACACAATTAAAAATTGAAGACATAATACTGCGTAATCAAAAAAAAAGTTTGTGAGCAATAGGTATTATGCTGGAGCGCCCTCTAGTGGACAGAAACACTAAAACGTTTAGCTGAAGCTCAGAAACTTTCACATAAGTATTTAGGGCGTACCGGACTAATAATGGTGATAAAAAAGATTTATCTACACTGGTGGGAAAAATTGTCACATTACTTTGCAAAAAACAGTCTAGCAATGTAAGAGATGTCATATCTGTGCCGTGTGCTCATATGTCACCTGCTGATGCTGCATTTACACTGAGAAGGAAACTGCAGCTGCATCTCCCTCCTCCCCTCCTCTCCTTCTATGAAAGGAATTGTCTAATATGTTCACCTTTTTATTGTTTCAATGCCTCCTAAAGACAAATTTACAATGTTTTTTGATGAAAGATGTTCTGCAGCTCCTATGCTTCTCCGTGATTACATACAGCAAACTGTGACCCGACCCTCATACCCCCGCCAAAGATTTCTTACTTTATCACTGCATTCATTTATTACATTTTTTAAGAAATTGATGACATGAAGGAAGGAGAATGCAGGATCCGACTACACTGGCTTCATTGTAGTCTGTTGCCTAGGAGACACATAGGTTTGCAGAGGAGCTGTGTACACAAAACATTTTCTTACTATGGAATATCTGCCCAGCATAGACTTATTTCTCATTGAGGCCAATTTTCATTTTTGCACTTTTGTTTTGAGCCATTTTATATTTTTTGCATTAATGAATTGTATTTTTGACTGATCCATTTCTTTTTACCATATAACAAATATATATATATATATATATATATATATATATATATATATATATATATATATATATATATATATATATATATATATAAAAAACAACAAATTCTAAGTTCGATGAAAGGGTGAAAAAAAGAGAAATTCTGCCATTGTTTGGCGGTTTTGTGTTGTTTTTACATTGTTTATTGTGTGGTAAAACTGTTTTAGCAATATGAGTCTCCAGAATGGTAAGATTATAGTTATAGTAAACTTTTTGTTTTTAATAAGTGCAATAAAAAAATAAAAAAAATTGAAGAAAAAAATTGCTTTATGCTGAGATTTGAAGTAACCTCTTCCTACACACATTCTAACACCCTCTGCATTCTCTCCTCCCTCCTGTCTCCATCTCCCAGGTAATCATCTCTCAACACTTCCTATGTCCCTGCTTTACCTTATTAACTATCTAACTACTCCTATCATCCCACTCCTGCTCTACTTGTTTCCCTAGTTCCAGCTTAACCCTACTCACTATCTCCAACCCTATATCTGCAAGACTCCTAACCCTGTGATATTTCTCCTGCCTACCACAGCACAGAGGCCAGTACTCCACATTACATATTATTTACAGTCACAGTAAAATACATCTGTACATTACAATACACTGCCTTTGTAGGAGTGGGTGTTGTGAATGTTAGTTATGTTTTGGCTGCTGGGAGGCTCCCTCTTGTGGCCAGGAATGGTTTGGACTTGGACCAGGTGTGTTGTGCAATGGGCGTTTCCTTTGCTAACTCTCTGCTTATTTAAATCCTGGTCTGATTGCAGGCTATGCCGGATGTCAGTTGTTCTTTGTATCACCAGCCTGCTTCATTCTGCTCCACACCACATCAACCCCAGATAAGTGCTTGCTCTTTATTTATTGTTTGGTTCTTTTGCTCTTATCTGGGTTTGTCATTTGCTGTGGTTGTTTTCAGTTTATTTGCATGCAGGGATTTTCCCCCTCAGTTGCTTGGCTGGGGAACTCCCTTCAGTTATGTTTGGAGTATTGCTCCTTTAAGTCCATGTGTTTGTGGCTTGTTGAATTTGTTGTGATTCTTGTTTTCTGTTCCTTGGTATGACAAGAGCACCTGGTATAGGACAGAGTTCAGATCGTGCGATCTGAGGGCCTTTTTGTACTATCAGGAATTTGGAATTTTGCAGGGTTTTTTCTCTGGCCACCATCAGCCCCTTTCCTGTCCTTTCCTATTTTAGTCAGTGGGGGCCTCACCTTTTGCTAATCCTGTCATCTACCTGTGTATTGTGTTTTTCCTATATCACCGCAGTCTTTGAATGGGGGGGGCTTGCTATTCTTGTCTATTTTCTGAGGCAGAGAGTTATTCATCTTTCCTTACTTTAGGATAGTTAGTTCTCCGGCTGGGTTCGCGGTGCACAGGATGTTAGTTCACCCCTCGGCTACTTCTAGTGTTGATGGCTAGTAAGGGGATGGCAGCCAGATTAGTTGCCAATGCTCTTGTCACCTTTTCCAATGATTTGTGGTGGTCTTCCATGGTTCCAGATCATAACAAGTGGGTGCTGCTCGCCCCCCTCCTATAGGTCCACCGGCAAGATTGACTCTGGGGGCTCAGTGATCAATTACATGCAAATATTACAACCACAAATTTGCTTATACTTCTATGTAATAATGTACTTGGTAGGTTTTAAAATGAATAATGAAATAAGTGAAACAAGTGTATTGTGCCAACTAATGATTATGTTGGGGGCAATAAGCGATATTCTACTACAAAGGGGTGCACCAGAGCATTCTCCAGTTCTCCTGTGGTCCAGTCCAAGCCTGGTGCTAAAGGCTCAGGTACTGAGTTACAAGTACCTGACTTAGGGGTACTTTGCACGCTGCAACATCGCTACTGTGATATCGTCAGGGTCAAATCGAAAGTGACGCACATCCGGCGCCGGTAACGACGTCGCAACGTGTAAAGCCTAGATGCGCCGATAAACGATCGCAAAAGCGCCGAAAATCGGTGATCTGTGCAGCGTCGGTCATTTTCATAATGTCGCACCAATAGGAGATACGATGTTGTTCCTCGTTCCTGCGGCAGCACACATCGCTGTGTGTGAAGCCACAGCAGCGAGGAACATCTCCTTTCCTGTCTCCACCGGCTATGCGGACGGAAGGAGGTGGGCGGGATGTTTACGTCCCGCTCATCTCCGCCCCTCCACTGCTATTGGCCGCCTACCGTAGGGCAGGTAAGTGCGTGTGAAGCTGCCGTAGCAATAATGTTTGCTATGGCAGCTATCACAAGATATCGCATGTGCGACGGGGGCGGGTGCTATTGTGCTCGACATCGCTAGCCGATGCTAGCGATGTCGCAATGTGCAAAGTATCCGTAAGAATGTATTATTAAATCCTATGTTGGGAAGGGGATAAATGGGCAACACATGGATGTGAATGGCGCAGTGTAATGCCTCACTTCTCCTGCGGGGGTGCTGCAGGGAATCAGCTCACTTACTATATTTCCAGATTTCCAGCCAGATTGCGGCTGATCGCTGCGGTCCGAGCAGGGGAACACTTTGTCATCTGTTTCTTGTTTTTTGTAGTGGGGATTGTCTACAGCAGAGAACCCTTTATAAGAGGTCCTCACTCTCGTCATCATTTCGGGCCCTTGGGGTCCCAACTTATGGACTTCCACCAATGAAAACTTATACAGAATTCTACCTCATACCAAATACATTAAAATATCTTTCTTTTTTTTCTCTCTCTCTGTTTTTCGTCTAAAAATAACAATCGGAAGATCTGTAATTCCTCAAAAATTACAGACTCAGAAGACCTAACACAGATTGCTGGATGAGAAAGAGGACAGTGAGGTCCTGCCGAGAAATGACGTCCATCTGTGAGTTACTTTTCTCATTATTTATACGGCAGAATATTCCCCTCCGCTCCTGACCGATGTTGTTATTGATTCCGTGTCACGGAGCCTTCAAAGCTGAGCGAAGCGATCAATACCTGGTGACGCTGGAGACGTCCTTTACACGCGATGGTAACCTGGTGGGCATGTCCACCGTCCATCAATTGCAAATAGTCAGGATTTAAAATGTTATTGTTTTGTGTATACAGCTCCGGCATAGTCCAATGGGTCTCCACGGAAATGTAGATGACAAATAGTCCTGTCTACACAAACCACAAAGTATTTTTTTTTATTGTCCAAACTTTTCCAAAAATCCATCCTTTTTCTGTTCTGTATCTCTTCTATTGAAGCACCCCTGAGGTACCAGGTGCCACAAAATGTGAACGTGGAAACCGAAACCCCGGAATATCCGTGCCAGTCAACACACCAGCGCCTTCAGGCCACACACACAAATCCAACACCAAACTGGGAGACTGCCTAGCAACAGGTAAAAGGGATGGGCACTGATTGGAAAGTCGCCACCCAATCTGTAGGTAGACACCCAGCAAGGGGAGGAGTGAGTGGTCAGTTGGGAAGTTGGCGGGACGAAGTGAGTAGTCAGTCAGTCAGTGGAGTTAGGAGTCAGGAGAGTTGAGAGTAGTAGTCAGAGGAGTGAAAGTGCGAAGTAAAGTAAGAAAGGTGTAACACAACCTGAAGTAACACCGGAGTGCTGTAACAGGAGTGACGGACTGTGGCGTAAGGAACCAGGACTCCAGGAACCGTGATTTACCTGTGGAAGTGTAATACTCCCTGAACCGCGGGACGCCTGTGGAAGTCTGGAACCTAGGATCACAGGACTCAGCACACAAGGCGGGGTGCAGACTCTAGGACAACCGGACACTTTATGGTCAACTGTTAACTCTGCTGGGCGAGAAGATCTCCAGGGACCATCAGCAACCAAAGAGTCTGAAGCAACAGCAGCAAAGAGGGGACCAAGGACTGAACCCCTTAAATAGTCCAGGCTGTCTGCAATAGGACCAAGACAGAAACGATGGGGCTCCCATGTAGCTCCAGGTCACGGGAGCCCAATACAAACGAGAGTGCATGGAGGACAGCCATCCCAGGTCACAGCTGGCACGGAGAACATGGGGAGCAGGAACACCTGGGACCGGCACCAGTGGGTCCAAGCACTGAAAACAAAGCAAGTTAAAACTGCAGTACTGGTGTGGACTGTTTCCTTATGGCCTCTGTACACATACACAGACGGTTCCCCACTACAATCCCCATCATCCACTGCTGGGGCCTAGCCCTGCTTGCAAAGGACCCAAAACACCTAAGCTGCATTATTCCACCAGCCCCAGCAGGACCCTGCAGCGGCGGCTTCAAATAACCTGGCTGCACACCACAAGTGACGTAGTCGAAAAACTCTTTATTTCTCCCTTTTCTTTTATTTTAACCCCCTTTTATTCGGACCGACCCCCAGGGTCACGGAACCGGGCATCGGCCGCGATCACGACTGTCCCCCAACAAACCTGGGGCGTCACACTATCATTACCGCCTCTCTCCGGTTCCCCTTTACTATTGTTTTCTCCTTCTTGTCCTAAGTATTACCTCCTGCCCTCCGCGGATTTTACATCCTCTCCAAGTGTCATACAATCCCACCTTTCCTCCAGGTATAATCCCTCTTATTCCTTCCCCCTCCATTAACCACCTCCATCTTCCATCTTTCCCGTGCTATCATCTCTTTACGGTATCATCCCCCTCTCTTTACCTTCTTCCTCCCCTGCATCATTTTATCCCCATCTCTCCTCTCCCTTCCATTATCCTCTTTTCTTATTATGCCCCAGTATAATCTAACCTTATTAATATAATGTGCCACAGTATCTCTTCTCTTTACGTGCTGTTTTCCTCCATATTATCGCTCTCCTGTGCAGTATCATTCCCCTCAACTATAATATACTCTATATATAGTATCATAACACTTTGCATCCTTCCTCCACTCTCCCCCACACAGTATCACCCCCTCTGGTATAATCACTGTCTATATTATAATTTGTCCCAGTATCATCTCTTTTCTTCCCCTCCTTCCATTATTGTTTACATTCAGTATCATATCTACTTCTACGGTATCACTCTTCTCTTATATCTTTTCTTGCTTGCTGCGATTTGTGGACCTTACAGACAGTCATGTGATTTCTGGCCATAGAAGGTCACAGCGTTTGGCTGCAGAGAATGCTCCCTGACTTTCTGTTATTCCTTCTGTTAGTATTCATTGTAATAGGTAAGTTTCCTGCTTGATTTTCATCTCTTCCCCTTTAGGACCCAGCGAAGCTCGCCTTCTGTCCAGCTGCTGATTATCAGTACTCCCCGTATGCTTAAAGGAGTTGTCCGACATTAGCTTAACAAAAATTTTTGAGTTTATCTGTGCTGTATTGTCATATTAATCACACCTACATTGTTATTTTCTGTTTTCTAACTTTTGTTCCTCTTGAATTATCCCTTTATTCTCTGCAGCTTCTTGTTTACATTCAGATCCAGCAAACATGACCACTTCCTGTGCTGAACCTCAGTCAGAGCTGTCACCGCCCGGCCTCAGTGTCCAGCCCCACCCCAGTGTCCAGCCTCACCCCAGTGTCCAGCCCCACTCTCTGCCCGCCCCCTGCACACACATTCCATGTCAGTATATTCTTCCCCAGCACCTGACCTGGTATCACTACAGCATTGCAAATAACAGCCCCACATCGGGCTCTGTACCGCACACGCACACATATGGCTCTGTACCGCAAATGCACACATATGGCTCTGTACCGCACACGCACACATATGGCTCTGTACCGCAAATGCACACATATGGCTCTGTACCGCACACGCACACATATGGCTCTGTACCGCACACATATGGCTCTGTACCGCACACGCACACAAATGGCTCTGTACCGCACACGCACACAAATGGCTCTGTACCGCACATGCACACATATGGCTCTGTACCGCACACGCACACATATGGCTCTGTACCGCGCACGCACACATATGGCTCTGTACCGCACACGCACACATATGGCTCTGTACCGCACACGCACACACATGGCTCTGCACCGCACACGCACACATATGGCTCTGCACACGCACACACATGGCTCTGCACCGTACACGCACACACATGGCTCTGCACACGCACACACATGGCTCTGCACCGTACACACATGGCTCTGCACACGCACGCACATGGCTCTGCACCGTACACACATGGCTCTGCACCGTACACACATGGCTCTGCACACGCACACAAATGGCTCTGCACCACACCCGCACACATATGGCTCTGCACCGCACACATATGGCTCTGTACCGCACACGCACACATATGGCTCTGTACCGCACACGCACACATATGGCTCTGTACCGCAAACGCACACAAATGGCTCTGTACCGCACACGCACACATATGGCTCTGTACCGCACACGCACACATATGGCTCTGCACACGCACACATATGGCTCTGTACCGCACACGCACACATATGGCTCTGTACCGCACACGCACACAAATGGCTCTGTACCGCACACGCACACAAATGGCTCTGTACCGCACACGCACACAAATGGCTCTGTACCGCACACGCACACATATGGCTCTGCACACGCACACAAATGGCTCTGCACCGCACCCGCACACATATGGCTCTGCACCGCACACATATGGCTCTGTACCGCACACATATGTCTCTGCACACGCACACATATGGCTCTGTACCGCACACGCACACATATGGCTCTGCACCGCACACGCACACATATGGCTCTGCACACGCACACACATGGCTCTGCACCGTACACGCACACACATGGCTCTGCACACGCACACACATGGCTCTGCACCGTACACACATGGCTCTGCACCGTACACACATGGCTCTGCACCGTACACACATGGCTCTGCACACGCATGGCTCTGCACCGTACACACACACACATGGCTCTGCACACGCACACATATGGCTCTGCACACGCACACATATGGCTCTGCAACCCCCCCATCCCCATCCCCATAGGGAACACATGTGGAGTACATACTCACCCGTCCTCGGTCCCCGCCGCTCCTGCACGTTCGTGCGCTGTCTGTGCTCTCTTCAGCACAGTAGTGACGTCACCACTGTGCTGCAGAGAGCACAGACAGCGGGAGGGATAGTGATGAGAAGCAGCGCTGCGCTGCTTCTCATCAGCACTTTCAAATGTACCGGCATCGGTGATCTGTGATGCCGGTACATTTGAATGTGCGATCCTGGGCAGGGGGCCTGGTGCTGGCGCTGACACCATGGCAGCCGCCGCCAGGCCCCGCCCCCAGATCACAGACCCCACAGCAGTGCAGGGGGAGGTTACTGGAGGTGCGGGGGAATGTGTGGGAGGGTGCAGGGAAGGGGGCGGGGCTCATCACACTGTAGACAACCAGCAGGGAGGCGACATGCTGTTCCACATTTGCATGTCAACATGGCCCTGCCCATGTAGACGTGCAATGACCGGAAGCAGCAAAATCGCGGCAGGAGCGGTCACATGACCACTCTGAGCCGGGGGAGAGGGGCTGACAGCAGGGCAGGTAAGTGGTCTCTATCTACTTACCTGCCCCAATGTAGCCCAATAGGGAAATAAAAAAAAAAATGTCAAAGAAGCCGGATAACCCCTTTAAAGGGAACCTGTCATCAGAAATTTAGCTATAAAGCTAAAAGTTCCCCCCTCTGCAGCTCCTGGGCTGCATTCTAGCAAGGTTCATGTTGGTTTTTAGCTCCCTTTTAGACCAAATATAATACTTTATAAAGGTGTACCTTTTGGGATGCTAATTTTCTAAATCGTCCATGGGGGCGGGCTCTCTGGTGTCCGTTATGTCCATTCTGCCGATTTACGCCGTCCCCCAACGCAGCATTTCATACTTTCAGGATGCCGTCCAGTGAGCCCGTGGTCCGGCGCATGCGCAGTGCCACTGTAGCGGGACTGTGCACTGCGTGCACAGTGTGACCGCTGGTGACGTTTGCGCAGGCACGAGAATGGGCGGCGCTGTGTTGTCATCGCAAGTGCCCGCGCTTTCCCTTTTGCCTCCAGCGTTCTGCGCAAGCGCTGGCCAGATGACCGCACGTCCCCTCTTTCCCATCTTTCCCTGTAGCAGGAAATAGATGGGAGGATCGGAGCAGGACACCACCGGTTACGGCCAGCGCTTGCGCAGAACGCTGGAGGCAGAGAGGAAAGCGCGTGCACTAGATTATGGGCACTTGCAATGATAATCACAGCGCCGCCCATAATCTCGTTGGGGGACGGCGTAAATCGGCAGGATGGACATAACGGACACCAGAGAGCCCGCCCCCATGGACGATTTAGAAAATTAGCATCCCAAAAGGTACACCTTTATAAAGTACTAGAAGGTGGCCCGATTCTACGCATCGGGTATTCTAGAATTTACGTATTGTGTAGTTCATGTATGATTTTTGTTATATATATATATATAGAGAGATGTTGTTGTCTGTAGTTACCAAGTGTTTGTGTAGGCGCTGTACATGTTCTGGGTGTTGTCTGGGTGTGACGGGGGGTGAGAGCGGTGTTGTATGTGTGTTGCGTGTGTTGCGTTGTTTGTGGAGCGCTGTGTGTCTGTAGCGTTGTGTGTGTGTTGCGCGGTTTGTGTGTGTGTGGTGTGTTTTGGGGGGGAGGTATGTTTTGAGCAATGTGTGTGTTGTGCGGTATGTGCGTATATTTGTGTGTGCCGCGGTGTTTGTGTGTGCAGCGTTGTCTGTGTGTGCAGCGTTGTCTGTATGTGTGGGTGTCTGTGTAGGGCAGTTGTTTGTGGTTCCCAGTGTGTGTGTGTGTGTGTGTGTGTGTGTGTGTGTGTGTGCATCAGCCTCTCTTCTCTCAGCCTACCTCTCCCAGCCTCCCTCCTCCCAGCCTCCCTCAGCATCAGCCTCCCTCTCCCAGCCTCCCCAGCATCAGCCTCCGCCAGCATCAGCCTCTCTCCTTCCAGCCTCCTCCAGCATCAGCCTCCCTCTCCCAGCCTTCCCAGGATCAGCCTCTCTCCTCCCAGCCTCCGTCCTCCCAGCCTTCCTCAGCATCAGCTTTCCCCTCCCAGCCTCCCTCAGCATCAGCCTTCCCCAGCATCAGCCTCTCTCCTCCCAGCCTCAGCCTCTCTCCTTCCAGCCTCCCCCAGCATCAGCCTCTCTCCTTCCAGCTTCCCTCAGCATCAGCCTCCCGTTCCCAGCCTTCCCCAGGATCAGCCTCTCTCCTCCCAGCCTCCTTCCTCCCAGCCTCCCTCAGCATCAGCTTTCTGCTCCCAGTCTCCCCTAGCATCAGCCTCCCCATGCATCAGCCTCCACCAGCATCAGCCTCTCTCCTTCCAGCCTCCCCCAGCATCAGCCTCCCCTTCCCAGCCTTCCCCAGGATCAGCCTCTCTCCTCCCAGCCTCCTTCCTCCCAGCCTCCCTCTCCCAGCCTCCCTCAGCATCAGCCTTCCGCTCCCAGTCTCCCCCAGCATCAGCCTCCCCAAGCATCAGCCTCCACCAGCATCAGCCTCTCTCCTTCCAGCCTCCCCCAGCATCAGCCTCTCTCCTTCCAGCCTCCCTCAGCATCAGCCTCCCGTTCCCAGTCTTCCCCAGGATCAGCCTCTCTCCTCCCAGCCTCCTTCCTCCCAGCCTCCCTCAGCATCAGCCTTCCCCTCCCAGTCTCCCCCAGCATCAGCCTCCCCAAGCATCAGCCTCCACCAGCATTAGCCTCTCTCCTTCCAGCCTCCCCCAGCATCAGCCTCCCTATGCATCAGCCTCTCTCCTTCCAGCCTCTCTCCTTCCAGCCTCCCCCAGCATCAGCCTCCCTTTCCCAGCCTTCCCCAGGATCAGCCTCTCTCCTCCCAGCCTCCTTCCTCCCAGCCTCCCTCTCCCAGCCTCCCTCAGCATCAGCCTTCCGCTCCCAGCCTCCCCAAGCATCAGCCTCCACCAGCATCAGCCTCCCTCGTCCCAGCCTCCCCCACCATCAGCCTCTCTCCTCCCAGCCTTCCCCATGATCAGCCTCTCTGCTCCCAGCCTCCTCCAGCACGCCGTGCTCCTCTGCCGACACTCACACACCCGATCGCATCCACTCACACACACCCGATCGCATCCACTCACACACACCCGATCGCATCCACTCACACACACCCGATCGCATCCACTCACACACACCCGATCGCATCCACTCACACACACCCGATCGCATCCACTCACACACACCCGATCGCATCCACTCACACACACAGACACTGACGATATCGCACATACGCGCTTATACTCACAACATCCGGGGATATCACATGCTTCTGGCCATGTGATCCTCCGGCAGGTCCTGGAAGATCACAACAGCACAGTATCGAGGCCGAGAAGCAAGCGATATCCCAGGATGTTGTGAGTATGTGGATGCGATGTGATGTGTGTGTGTGAGTGTGATCTGATTTGTGTGTGTGTATGTGTGTGCTGTTATGTGTGTGCTGTTATGTGTGTGCTGTTATGTGTGTGCTGTTATGTGTGTGCTGTTATGTGTCTGTATTTTCCGCCGCTGCAGGACCTTGATGTGTGGATGCGATGTGATGTGTGTGTGAGGTGTGTGTGAGAGTGAGTGTGAGCCGGTGTACACTGGTAACTATGATACACATCGGGTAACTAAGGGACCTTAGTTACCCGATGTGTACAATGGTTACCAGCTTTCACGGCCTCCGTGAAGATCCCAGCATCGCAAGGTTATGTCTGGCGCTGCTGGGATCCTGACGGAGGCGGTGTAGAAGCAAGCGATATCCCAGCATGTGATGTGTGAGGTGTGTGTGAGAGTGAGTGTGATCTGATGTGTGTGTGTACTCACCTGGGAATCGGAGCCCCGTGTCAGTTGGGCCAGAGCGAGCGTGGATTGCGTGAGGGGGGCGGGGCCTGCAGAGAGCCGGGGCGAGAGGCCAATCCGTGTGGGGGGGCGGGGCCATGGCGAGCCCAGCGGCCAATCAGCTTTGTGTCACCGTAAGGACACAATTTCGGAGCATGACAGACAGACAGATAGACAGATAGACAGACAGATAGACAGACAGACAGACAGACAGACAGAATAAGGCAATTATATATATAGATTATATTTGGTCTAAAAGGGAGCTAAAAACCAACAGGAACATTGCTAGAATGCAGCCCAGGAGCTGCAGAGGGGGAAACTTTTAGCTTTATAGCTAAATTTCTGATGACAGGTTCCCTTTAAATACTCCTGTGCTGCCCCGTGCCAGCAACCGCCGCTGCTCGGATCCGGACCTCCTAAGGGGGTGGCTCGAGGGTCTTCGGTCCCGGGGGTCTCGCGGGCACGCCAAATAAAAAGGGGAGTAGATGTTCGTGACGCCACCCACGGTGTGTGTTGAGGTGGGACACCACCGCTGCTGTTATGGGGCCCCCGGGGGAGATGTAGCAGCAGCCGGATTTTAACCCTTCCGTGGGTAGGGATGGTTGCCCAGGGGCCCAGTGTCTCTGTGCAGGGTATAGCAACAAGAGGAGAACATTTTGGTTAGTCATAGTAAATAAACCACATGAGTCTCTGGTAAACCAAGGTGCTGGTGGCCGGCCGCCGTGGCCAGTTGCATTCAGGGTCCCCCACTCAGGGTGGTGATCTCTGTACTTTTCCTCTGCACTGACTTTGTGTTTGGTGGACTGTCTGGGCTGGAACTCAGGAGTCCGCTCCCGGCTGGATGTGGCCTAAGGACCGTGCCCGCAGACGTTGGCCCGTAGGATCTGTGGTCCCTGGCGGTGACCTCTTATCCCTATCAGTGGGCTGTTGTCTTCTATGAGGGACTTTGGGTGGGACAGGACCTCTAGTCCTGGCCTCAATCGGTTAATTAACCAGGCCGCTGGTTTCCGGTCCTGGCTTCAGAGTCCCAGAACCCCCCTTTGTGCGCTGGTTTCCGGGTCGGTTCCCCGTGTCGGCACCGGCGAACTACAGCCCTGTCCCGGTCCACATCGGTTCTGCCGAGCCGCCTTCCCGTCTCCTGCTGACGGACACCACCGTCTGCCACCTAGCCAAAGGCACCAGGGCTCCAACCCTGGCACCGTTCAACTTGAACTTCCTCTGCTGGAGCTACGCCTAGCTCCAGCCCACACTCCTCTCAACTTGAACTACCGACTAGACTAGACAAGACTAGACTGCTTGTTTTCCCGCCCCAGGCTGTCTAGACCTCCAGTTGGGTGTGTCCAATTGCCTGGTCCCGCCCACTGGTGTGTCTATCTTTCCCTAAGGGGGGGTGACTAGGGTTTCAGGTCGGCTGTTTGTTTCCTGAGTAAGGGAAGGGTGTTGTGCGGGGGCCCATCTGTGACTACCTGGTTTTGCCAGGGCGTCACATTCCCCTTTGGTTTAATACAGACCGTCCACGGGCTGTCCGACCACCAACATTTATTAAACAGGAACTGAAAAAGAAGAAAAAGGGGGTAAAACACAATACAAGTATACTAACATACAGTATTTACTTCGAAGTACATTTGGTTTCTTCCCTTACGGGAGGCACTTTTCTTAAACGTTGTACATTTAAAACCGACACGGACCGGGTCCTTCTCACCTCACCCACCCAAAACAACCTAGCCCTGATGCCACCTCTAAAACACAGGTTGGCACCCCTTGCCCAAGTCCAGGATAAGTCCGGGTGTTTCCCAAACGGGCCGGGTAAAAAGCTCCTTACCCGGCAGTCCTTTTTCAAGGTCCCCACATCCAGGAGACCCCTGACCCGGAGGTTAGTCACCGCTTTTGCTGGTGACAGGGCCTCGGCCGACTTCCCCGCAGGCCCTTCCTCCAATCAGCCTCTCCAGAGACTGCTGCAGGGTGAGAAGGTTGGTCAGTTGTAATACTTAAACTCCGCTGCCGGAACAGCCTCCTCTTGCAGCTTTTTCCCGGACCACCACCGGGCAGCCCGAGTCCCCAATGCCACCTTCGCTCACGAGCGGCACTGTCCAAAAGACTCTGTCTTCAGCTGCCGACGTTTCAGGTATGTCTGCTCCTCCGGACCGGGCTCCATCCTCCACCTGGGGCTCCGACCCCTGATGGCCTCTTCACTTTTAACTTGCAGGGGTGAAGACGTTCAACAAGAACGGAGCGCTATTTCAGCTAACACAGTAACTTCCCTGCCACCCCACACCTGCTGTGCAGATGGCCTCCTCCGGGGAACACGAGGACGTTCAACAGGGGTGCCAGGCATTTTAACAGCAACTTGCAACTTTAAACTTTAAGACTTGTGATGGGCTCCGGCCCCTTTAAGGCCGGGCATTCCCGGCGCACGTACTAGCAAAGTGCCCAGGCAGCTCGCAGTGCCGGCAGATTGGCAATATCACACCCCCGACGGCAGACACACCTCATCCTCGGAGGTGGATTCCGCCTCAGCCTCGTACACCTCCAGCGCACGGTACGTAAGGGTCGATAGAGCCATCCGGTATCCATTCCCACCACATCATGGATATACGCAGCTACTGAGGCGTCGACACCGGGGCTGCTCTCATCCGTTTCCTCCGATTCAGAGCTTGTGGCTACTTCTAGGCCGGGCGCCATTTCCGTTGCGGCCGGGCCGACTGCCGGAGCCGACATCCTTCCTGTGGCAGGCGGGTCACACGGGTAGTCACTACAGGAGTCCCGGGTTCCACTGCTCCTGCGACCGGAGCGGGAGCTGCAGCTTCCTTACCAACTGCTTCATTCATGGATGCCACTGCTCCAGCGGCGGGCGCTGCACCGTCATCCATATTTGGCGCCGACATCTTCCCGCTTCTCCCCCTCTGTCTTTTGCCAGCACTCCTTCATGCGGCTTGTTAATTTTGTTTTACGTTTTTTGTTTCTCGGGGTTCACCTTACGGCCACGTTCCCAGGGGGCAGGGCTTCAGCTTTGCGCCCTTTTCTTGGGGAAGAAGACGCTGGGCTGCAGTTTTCGTGCCTAAAATGGCTGCAAAAATGGCAACCTCTGAAAATTCCTCAATGGATCACCACTGACTGTCCAATTCAAGGCGCACTTCCACCAGGTAAGTGAATAGGTAAGAATCCTGTTCGTGACGCCAAGTTTTTCGGGTGTGCCACCCCGTTCCAGCAGCCACCGCTGCTCGGATCTGGACCTCCTAAGGGGGTGGCTCGAGGGTCTCCGGACCCAGGGGTCTCGCGGGCACGCCGAATACAAAGGGGGACGTAGATGTACGGGCTAGGCCGTATTAAGTTCGTGACGCCACCCACGGTGTGTGGTGAGGTGGGACACCACCGCTGCTGTTATGGGGCACCCGGGGAAGATGTAGCAGCAGCCGGATGTTAACCCTTCCGTGGGTAGGGATGGTTGCCCCGGGGCCCAGTGTCACTGTGCTGAGGATGGTGGCTGCAGGGGCCGGCGCGCCTAGGGTCAGGTATCCGGCTCGACGCATAGGTGTTTAACCTATCTAGGGTGGTGCGGGACCCCAGAAACCAACGGTAGGTTTGGTCAGGGGTCACCACACACAGGATTTATCTTCCCTTTTGCCGTTTGCTTGCTACTTCCCTGTACCTAGTGTAATAAGTTGTCTTTTGTAGCTACCTTCCTGCTCTTGTTTTCTTCCTGAATCACTCATTGTTTATTCCTGTGTGTGTGTGTGTGCAGATTGCCAGAGTTTTGGTTTTCCATTGTCTGTCCTTATCTGTGATTAACATTCCACTTCTGCCTCGTCCTTCCCTGGTGGGAGATAGGGGAATCAGATTAGGTCTGGTCAGTAGCAAAGCCAGGAATAGGACTCAGGCATCTCCACCATTAGGAGCATCCGTAAGGTTAGGGACAGCATAGGACTACTCTAGCATGAACAACAGCCTAGGTACCCTCTCCCTTGCCAGCAGGCGGGCTGCTCTGATCCGGATCCGCGGTGTGGCTCGAGGGATCTCCGGACTCAAGGGTGTCGTGGACAATTCAAATAAAAAGGGGAATTGGTTGTATGTGGGATTTTCTATATAGTTCGTGACTCCACCCACGGCGTGTGGTAAGATGGGGTACTACCGCTGCTATTAGGGAGCACCCAGGGGCGTTGGGATGGCAGCTAGTTGTTTTTAACCCTCCGTGGGTATCGGTGGATGCCCCGGGGCCCAGTGTCACTGTGCTGAGGATGGTGGCTGCAGGGGCCGGCGCGCCCGGTCGGACGGGGGGATGTTAGTTTACTCACAGTCAAAGAAATCACACAAGTCCTGTGGTAAACCAAGGTGCCAGTGGCTGGCCGCCTCGGCCGTGTTTATTCTGGTCCCTCACCCGGGGTGATGGTCTGTGTCATTTTCCCCTGCATGGTTTAGTTCTCTTTGGACTTCCCGGTGTGGAACACGGGAGTCCGCTCCCAGAACTACGGGTGAGAGTCTTGCCCGCAGACGCTGACCCGTGGGATCTAAAGGGGCCCTGGCGGATGCCCTATCCCTGGTGGGCTGCTGGGCTGCTCTTTTGGGACTTTGGGTGGGACACGACCTATAATCCTGTCCTCAAATGGTGAATTAACAAAGCCGATGGTTCCGGTCCTTGCTTCAGGGTCCAGGTAACCCCTCTGTGCACGGTAACCGGGTCGGTTCTCCGGTGTTAGTACAGGCGGGCTCCTACCCTGTCCCGGTCCACCTCGGATCTCCGGCAGCCGTCTTCCCGTCTCCTGACAGACACGGACCACCGTCTGCCACCTAGCCAGTACGCTGGGGCTCCAACCCCGACGCCTTTCCTCTCTCACTTCCACTTGAACTTTTCTTTCTCCTCTCCTGTTTTACTCCACTCCACTCCTACTCTACACACACTCTCTCTCTGGTTCCCTCCCCTGGATCCTCTAGACCCCTAGGTGGGCGTTTTCCTTACACCTGGTCCCGCCCACTGGTGTGCCTTTCCTACCCTGGGGGGGGTGACTAGGGTTTTGTTGGCTCAGTGTAACCCTATGAGGGACGGTGTTGTGTGGGGGTCTACTTTGTGTGTGACCACCTGGCGGCGCCAGGGCGTCACACACCCACTAACTCAGAGACAACTAAACGTTATAGATAAAGGCTGTAGAGGGGCAAACTGCAGAATACAAGTCATATAATGGTCAGAAATAGTGTTATTCCTCGTGTATTTGTGGTGCGCCTGACCTGGTCAGGCACCACTGAGTACTGCATCCACGCTGGGTGAGTGCAAACAGGTAATCCCAAAGGCTGAATAGGGTGTGAACATGTGACGCCCTGAGCAAGCCAGGGGTCACAGGTCACAACAACATACACACACACCCCACATTCCCTGCAGGTACACCAGCTAAACTACAAATCCTTGTTGCCTTCCTCCAGAGGCTGGTGTCCACACCAGGGGGTGGAGCCAGGCGGTTGGTGTCCGCCCACCTAGGAGGCCACAGCTCTGGAGGCAGGAAGTACCAGGCAGTCCAGTGAGGGACGTGGAAGAGTCTAGTCAGGGAGGAGGAAGTGGAAGGAGGTTAGCCCAGGGAGGGCAAGAGTAAACAACGGAGTGTAGCTCAGGAGGGAGCTAGAGTGAAGTGAAACAGCAGTGAAGTGACAGAAAGCCTGAAGTTGGTCTGTGGCTGTGTGCCCAGACGGAGCCAGCAAGGTCAGCAGACGGCGGTGAAGGTCTGCAGTGGGACTGTCTGGAGGTTACTGGAAGGACCCCGTTGGCTGTGTGCCCGGTGGTCTGGAGCAGATACAGAGGGCAGTCAGCACCAGAGCAGGGGCTTTTCGGATCCCAGCAAGGCTTGGAGTCGCTGTAAATTGCTAAATCCGTTAGTGAAGGGGACGTAGATCTCCCAACAAGCAAGTCCTGATTGACGGCAAAGGTCCAACCACAACGGGGAAACACCGCCACCGCCAAGGCACCAGTTTCCCAGGGCCGGCGCCTGCGGGCAAAGTGTGGAGCTCCTCCGGCCCAGATTGCAGTCGGGGAGCGGGTAACCGGTGGGAATCCATCGCTACCAAACAAACATTTCCAAGGTGCAGGGAAGAGACCGTCACCGCTAACTGCAGGGAACCGCAGCACCGTGAACCGTCCGAGGGACCCGTCCAACCAGCCGTTTGTTTACCGAGAACTGTGTCGTGTTTACTGGCTGAGTGAGTACCTTCGTGCCGCAAGGCACAGCGCTGCCCCTGCGCCCCTGCACCCCACTGGGCCCCGGGAACACCAACCCCTACCCACGGAGGGACAACGCAACAACTGGCTGCTCCGCCTCACCATCCCCGGGACCCCCACATAGGGCAGCGGTGGTGTACACTCAATCACCACAACTGTGGGTGGCATCACGGACATTATCCCAACACCCCAAACACCCCTTTCACTCACGGGCGAGGAGCGCCGCTCGAGAAACCCCCGGGATCCGGCCCACGGCTCGAGCCACCACTGAGCAGCCGCCGGACCCGAGCAGAGGGGGTGAGCGCGGTGTGCTGACACCCTCCTCCCCGCCCGCGACAACTTGGCGTCACGAACAGGATCTTACCGCTCTGCCGTCTGGTAGAGGTGCGCCTTGTTACCGCCGGAGGTATCCGGCAGAAAAATTGCAGAAGCCGCCATCTTTGGTGCGAAAAGTTCCCGCTCGAGCGTCTTCTCGAGCAGTAGAGGCGCGAAGGCCAAAACCCCGCCCCGAGAGAGGAGGGGCCGGAAAGAGCTAAGGGGGACGGAAACAAGATGTCTGCGCCCGACGGAGCCGCTGGAGGAGCGGTGGTCGCAGCCGCAGCGGCACCCGCGGATGGGAATGGACCTGCCCAGGTCCCGGCCGTACCGGCGGGAGGTGCCGCGGCCCCCACGCTCGCTCAGGTCATGCCGTTTTCCTTGCCCTATGCGCCCGGAGCTGCCTGGCTACCGCAGTATGACGGGAAACCGGATGCCCTACAGGCCTTCCGGAAAAAGCTTAACCCGTTGCTAGAGCTGTACCCCCTGACTGATAAGCAACGTGCAGCGATAGTGCTAGGCCAGTTAACCGGTGCGGCGGAGCAGGAAGCGGAGACTTGGGCCGAGGGGGGACCGGCTCTCTGTAGCCACTATCTTTGAGAAGCTACAGACTGCCTTCGAGACCCGGACTGAAGCTGAGCTGAGGATGCAGTTTTACCAGTGCCGGCAACGAGCTGGGGATAGCATTCGGGACTATGCTCTACGTCTGCAGACCGCCCTCCGCACGCTGAAGCGGGCGAATCCTATTAATGAGGCGGATAGCAACAAGATGTTAGTGGAGCAATTTGCGCAGGGGATGAGGTCCCCTGAGGACCGTAAGCAACTCCGGCTGTGGGCCCTGGAACACCCTGATGTGGACTTTGCTGTGTTAAAGGAGCGGGCCATTAAAGCACTACAGCCCCCAGCAATCGAAGGTCTGGAACCCGCCCCGTGGCCCGTTGAGACGGCTCCCGTTGTGGCGGCCTCAGCCAAATCAACCGCTCCAACATCTGCAGCCCCGAGCAGCACGGTGGAAGAATTGGCAGCCCAGGTCCGTCGTATGGACGGAGATCTTGCCAAAATCCTTGCTGCACTACAACCTCTGACCAGATCTCAGCCTCCAGCACAGATACAGCTTGCTGACAGTCCTGAAGATGTGCCCTGGATGCAGCGGAAGGGTGCTAATCCCCCGCGGAGCAGGCCTCCAATCTGCTACAAGTGCCGTAAGCCGGGGCATTACTATCGAGAGTGCCCGTTAAACGAGCAACCCCTGGGGCCCCGGGCCAACCCTCAGGAGTAGAACCCCGTGGCCCCTCGGACTGGAGGGATCGGTATGTCGGAGCTCGACCCATCATTCCCGTGGTGGTGGACGGTATACCGGTGATGGCTCTCTTGGACACTGGATCTCAGGTAACCACCATACCATACACATTGTACCAGCGGTATTGGGGAACGGACGAGATGGCACCCCCAGACACTAGTATCACGCTGATTGCTGCCAATGGACTCCCGTTGACCCAAGTGGGGTATAAGCAGGTGGCCATGACAGTGGGACAGGCTGAACTGCAACACCAGGGTATGATTGTGATCATGAATGAGCCCAGTGATCATAACCCGAAGATAGTGCTAGGAACCAATGTGATGGAGCACTGTATGGGTGATGTGTTGGCCCTATTGCAGCAGCTGGCCGCCACGGCGGCGGGGAGCCGATAGAGAGCTGTGCAGCGTGAGATTCGTGCCTTGATGTACCGCCAGCATGTAAATTCAACAGGAGGAGAGATTGGTGGCGTGAGAGTGATGGATGCGGCCCCGTTGCTTGTGCCCCCCAGGAGTGAGATGATGATTTGGTGTAGGGCAGCCGTAGGGCCTCAGGGGCGTGACTACCCTGCCATGATGGAGCCCATCCCCTCCGAGCACTGGCCCACCGTAGTAGCCGCCCGAGGGGTGGTAGACGTGAAAAAGGGGAGGGTGCCCGTGAGGGTGTTGAATTGTGGGGAGGAAGAGGTTAGGCTTCCCCGGTATGCCACCATCGCCAAACTACTCACCCTAGATCCCCACACCATTCATGAAACCAGTCCCTCCGTCTCCCCACCTGCTACCAGCACTTCCCCACCGCAGGAGGGGGTGAAGGAGTGGCACCAACAGCTACATGTGGGCACTGACGATACCCCTACACATCACAAAGCGGGGGTACACAGGGTGGTACAGGAATATGAACAGGTATTCAGTAAGCACCCGCTAGACTTCGGGCAGATCAAAGGGGTCCAACATCACATCCCCACTGGTGAACACCCCCCTATCAAAGAGAGGTATCGGCCTATTACCCCTGCACATTACCAGTGTGCTAAAGATATGTTGAGGAATATGAAGGAGGCAGGGGTCATTCGGGATAGCTGTAGTCCCTGGGCCGCTCCGTTGGTACTGGTCAAGAAGAAGGATGGTACCATGCGGATGTGTGTGGACTACCGGAAGATTAATCAGATAACCCACAAAGATGCCTACCCACTGCCCCGTATTGAAGAATCGTTGGCCGCGTTGCGGACGGCGAATTATTTCTCTACCCTGGACCTCACCAGTGGATACTGGCAAGTGGCCGTGGCCCCAGAAGACCGGGAGAAGACCGCCTTTACCACCCCGATGGGGCTTTGCGAATTCAATAGCATGCCGTTTGGGCTATGCAATGCCCCTGGGACCTTCCAACGGCTGATGGAGTGCTGTTTGGGACATTTAAACTTCGAGACCGTCCTGTTGTATTTGGATGATGTGATTGTTTATTCCCAGACGTATGAAGCCCATCTGGAGCACCTGGCCGAGGTGTTCGCGTCCCTTGCCAAGTACGGGATGAAATTGAAGCCCACTAAATGTCACCTGCTGAAGCCCAGGGTGCAGTATCTCGGGCATGTGGTGAGTGCGGATGGCGTCGCTCCCGACCCTGAGAAGATCACTGCCATCCAGAGCTGGCCGAGACCAACTACAGTGAGAGAAGTAAGGCAGTTCCTGGGTCTGGTAGGGTACTACCGGCGCTTCATCAAGGGGTACACGAAGATGGCTGCCTCCATGCAAGACCTCCTCGTGGGACAGACCAAAGGGGGGCGACCAGCCCCACTGGTGTGGGAGGACAGGCATGAGGAGTCCTTCCGTCAGCTGAAGGAGGCGTTGACCGGAGAAGAGGTCCTGGCGTATCCGGACTACAGCTGCCCATTCATTCTCCACACTGATGCCAGCAATGTGGGTTTGGGGGCAGTCCTATCCCAGGTCCAGGAAGGCAAAGAGAAAGTGATTGCCTATGCTAGTCGAAAACTCCGGCCGACCGAAAGGAATCCGGAGAACTATAGCTCTTTCAAGCTAGAGCTCCTGGCACTGGTGTGGGCTATCACCGAGCGGTTTCGCCACTACCTGGCCGCTGCAAAGTTCACCGCTTTTACGGATAACAACCCGTTGACCCACCTGGACACGGCTAAACTGGGTGCATTAGAACAACGGTGGGTAGCCAGACTAGCCAACTACGACTTCACCATCAAATATAGGGCCGGTCGTGTCAACATCAATGCTGATGCCCTCTCTCGAATGCCCCACTTGTCAGAAGGTGAGTGCAAAGATGATGACCTCGAGGAGATCGAGTTGCCTGCATTCCACTGGCCGTCAGGTGAGAAGATCCATGCCCATCAGCAACGGGTGAATCTGGATCCGCTACCTAGTCAGAAGTGGCAAGAAGCTCAAAATCAGGCGCCCGCGGTCCGCTTGGTCAAGAACCTGGTAGAGCAAGGCGCCGCTGGGATGGACCCTGCCGCCCCAGCGGAGGCCCAACGCTTGTGGAAAGAACGGGCCCGACTGAACCTGCATCAAGGGAGGCTGTACCGGGAGCTGATTAACCCGAAAACCCACGAGAAGACCCGCCAGCTGGTTATTCCCCAGGCTGATGTACCCACCGTTCTGCAGGCGTACCATGATGGCGCCGGCCACTTCGGGTGGAAGAAGCTGGAGATGCTGTTAAGAGAGCGGTTCTATTGGAGTGGGATGCGGGAATCGGTAGAAGCCTGGTGTCGGGAGTGTGGCCCTTGTACGTTGAGGAGGAAGGATGAAGCTAGTCAGAAGGCCCCCCTGCATCCCATCGTTACCCACCAACCGTTGGAGCTGGTCGCCTTGGACCATGTGAAGCTCACCCCCAGTCGAAGTGGGTACACTTACGCTTTGACCATAGTGGACCACTATTCTCGGTTCATGGTGGTTGTCCCGGTCAAGGACTTAACCGGCCGCACCGCTGCAAGGGCATTCCAGGCGTACTTCTGTCGACCCCATGGATACCCTGAGAAGGTGCTCACCGACCAAGGTCCAGCCTTTGAAGCGGAGGTATTCCAGGAGTTTTGTCAGCTGTATGGTTGCAAGAAGATCCGGACCACTCCTTACCATGCCCAGACCAACGGTGTGTGTGAGAAGATGAACCATCTAGTCCTGGGTCTCCTCAAGACATTGCCATTAGAAGAACGGAACCTGTGGCCGGAGAAGCTGCCTGACTTGGTCGATATGTACAATAATATCCCGTCCAGCTCGACAAAGTGCACCCCAGCGTATCTGATGAGGGCTCGGCCTGGCCGGCTGCCAGTGGACTTGGAAATGGGATTGGAAGCCCCAGAGACGCTCCCCGCAACGGCTGAATGGGATACCCGGCGGAGGGTGCAGTACCGACAGATCCAGGAGTATGTGGAGAAGAACCTGGGTCAGAGTCGAAAACAGCAGGAGCAACAGTTCAATCAGAAAGCGGCTGCCAGGCCTTTCCAGCCGGGAGATGTGGTGTTGAAGCGGAAGAGAAAAACCCACAAGTTGGATGATCAATGGGAACAAACCCCCTACGTCATCCAGCCCACCGGATGGGAAAATGGCAAGACTTACCAGATCAGTCGCGACCAAGGGGGCACTTTGGCCACGGTTTCGCGGGACCATTTGAAAAGGTGCCCACCAGCCTTGAGGACCATGCCGGAGGTACCAGCTCCTCCCCCAGCGGAAAAGGAAAAAGAGGTGATCCACACGGTGATGGGTGACTTCCCCGCAAACTGGCCTATGCAGAACGGTGATACTTCCAGTGATACTGTTCCCACAGCCCGTGGATGAAGGAGTAGTGGAAGTGGTCAACCGTGAGCCAGAACCAATGCCAGTACCCAGGGATGAACCTATGCCCAGCTCCCCTATGCCTCCACCTGCCCCACACGTGAGCCGGGAGGTGGAACCAGTTGTTCCCTCTACCCCACTGCCCAGCACCACTGACACCGGTCCCCGAAGGTCCACCCGTTCCAACCTAGGTAGACCCCCACTTAGGTACAGGGAGACCGTTTTGTGATAAAAAGGGTCAGGGAATGTACCGTATGGTTGTTTGTTGTTTGTTTAAAAGTTTTGAAAGAATGATAAGGAAAAATGATGATACCGAAGAAGTTACCTGATTATCTGCTTGATTGAACCGGCCGGAGCCGGCACCGTTGTCCCCGTGGGGACCGTTTAAAAAAATGCATGGGAACTATCCATGGACAAGCCCGTGAACTTGCAGGGCAACCACAAACGTTAGTGGCTTGTAAATATGTTGGTTACCGTTACCGTTTTCCGCAGGCCGCCTCCGGAGAGGCAGGTTGGAGGGAGGGCCCTGAGCAGAGCAGGCCAGGGCCCAGCCACCAAAGGAACCGGTGGCTACCCTCTGGAGGGCAAGGACAGATCCCGCTCGGGTACCGTGTGCTGGACTGTGGGTCAAGGGGTGCTGCCTGGGTTTTAGGGGCAGCATCAGGGCCAGGTTGCTTGGGTGGGAGAAAGCGGAAACCGTAACCGTACACCGTTGCAACGTTAAAGTGATGTGCCTCCCGTTTTGGGAAGAGTTATTATTAAAAATGTATTCTACCGTATTATGTTATACCTTTTACTTTACAGAAAACAAAAAGGAAAATAAAACCGGTGTTGGACGGGCAGCCCGAGGACGGTCTGCGTTTTGCTAAGGGGGAATGTGACGCCCTGGGCAAGCCAGGGGTCACAGGTCACAACAACATACACACACACCCCACATTCCCTGCAGGTACACCAGCTAAACTACAAATCCTTGTTGCCTTCCTCCAGAGGCTGGTGTCCACACCAGGGGGTGGAGCCAGGCGGTTGGTGTCCGCCCACCTAGGAGGCCACAGCTCTGGAGGCAGGAAGTACCAGGCAGTCCAGTGAGGGACGTGGAAGAGTCTAGTCAGGGAGGAGGAAGTGGAAGGAGGTTAGCCCAGGGAGGGCAAGAGTAAACAACGGAGTGTAGCTCAGGAGGGAGCTAGAGTGAAGTGAAACAGCAGTGAAGTGACAGAAAGCCTGAAGTTGGTCTGTGGCTGTGTGCCCAGACGGAGCCAGCAAGGTCAGCAGACGGCGGTGAAGGTCTGCAGTGGGACTGTCTGGAGGTTACTGGAAGGACCCCGTTGGCTGTCTGCCCGGTGGTCTGGAGCAGATACAGAGGGCAGTCAGCACCAGAGCAGGGGCTTTTCGGATCCCAGCAAGGCTTGGAGTCGCTGTAAATTGCTAAATCCGTTAGTGAAGGGGACGTAGATCTCCCAACAAGCAAGTCCTGATTGACGGCAAAGGTCCAACCACAACGGGGAAACACCGCCACCGCCAAGGCACCAGTTTCCCAGGGCCGGCGCCTGCGGGCAAAGTGTGGAGCTCCTCCGGCCCAGATTGCAGTCGGGGAGCGGGTAACCGGTGGGAATCCATCGCTACCAAACAAACATTTCCAAGGTGCAGGGAAGAGACCGTCACCGCTAACTGCAGGGAACCGCAGCACCGTGAACCGTCCGAGGGACCCGTCCAACCAGCCGTTTGTTTACCGAGAACTGTGTCGTGTTTACTGGCTGAGTGAGTACCTTCGTGCCGCAAGGCACAACGCTGCCCCTGCGCCCCTGCACCCCACTGGGCCCCGGGAACACCAACCCCTACCCACGGAGGGACAACGCAACAACTGGCTGCTCCGCCTCACCATCCCCGGGACCCCCACATAGAGCAGCGGTGGTGTACACTCAATCACCACAACCGTGGGTGGCGTCACGGACATTATCCCAACACCCCAAACACCCCTTTCACTCACGGGCGAGGAGCGCCACTCGAGAAACCCCCGGGATCCGGCCCACGGCTCGAGCCACCACTGAGCAGCCACCGGACCCGAGCAGAGGGGGTGAGCGCGGTGTGCTGACACCCTCCTCCCCGCCCGCGACAACTACACAGACACATAGTGGCTAGGTCTCACACATACCATTGAAGAGACTCCTGGGCAGACCCAGGAGGGGGCGTGGCCTCCACCTCCATTCATGGGGTGCGGTAGAGAAGCTGGTTGCTAGGCTGCAGAGGCAGGCACATAGGGGAGGCAGTAGTGAGTCAGTCTGAAGGGGAAGCGCAGTGTGCAGTCGCAGAAGGAGGACGTGCGCGGTGTCACTAGTCAGACCCTGCACGTGTAGTGGCTGTCGGCGGGGGAGAACGGCTATCAAGTAGTCAGCCTGAAAGACACCTCAGGAAGAAGCGGGGTGATTGAATACGGGGACTTTTGAGGACACCAGGCCCGCACGGGGAAACAGGTCCCTAGAGCAGAAACCCATTTACTTAGTCTGCTAAACTTGCCGGTGAGGGTGCTGGATGTACCTTGCCAACCAACACAGAGTCTGCAGCATCAGCAGCAACGAGAGGGCCCATAAGTGAGATAGGGCAAGAAGCCATCTTTACTTGGTCCACGCTGCCAGCAAACGGGCCAGAAAGGGAAGAAAAGGCAGATGCAACTTCCCTGGCTGATTCCCGCAGTACTTCAAGTCAGGGGTCATCCGAAACAAGAAGGGCTAGGAAGGCGAGTTGACAGTCACCCCTGGATTAGCCTGAAGGACACCTGGTTCTCCCTGCAGTCTATCTCAGTATCGCCCGGGTTACCTCACAGAAACAACTGAACGTGAGTAAAAACCCTGAAAGACATTTCTGGACTGTGTGTGAGTTCTTCTGCGACCTGTGGTACTATGCACATGTCGCGGGACGGGGAAGGACGCCGCTGCGCTCGCCAACGCTCGGGTCCGGCGCTGCTGCGATGGCTGCTCTGTGGCTCGAGCGGTGGGCCGGATCCGGGGACTCGAGCGGCGCTCCTCGCCCGTGAGTGAAAGGGGGGAAGTTTGGGTTGGGGATTTGGTCTGTGACGCCACCCATGGGTTGTGGTGAGGTTGGGCACCACCGCTGCTAGTGACGGGGATCCCGGGAGCAATGGCAGGGAGCAGCTGGGATGTTGTTTTCCCCCTCCGTGGGTAGGGGTTGGTGGTCCCGGGGCCCGGTGAGGTGACGGGGAGGCAGGGTTGGTGAGGTGCAGGGTCGCGGGGACAGCACAGCGCGGTGCCGGATGGCATGGTTGTACTCACTCATCCACAAATGTACGCAAAATCTCTGGTAAACCAAACGGCTGGATGGACGGGTGCCGCAGCCGGCTGCTGTGGCTTCTCCCGGACGGTTGGTGGTGGCTGCCTTTCCCTACACCTTTGTGTATGTTCGGTCCCGATGGATTCCCACCGGTAACCCGCTCCCCAGCGTATATATGTGCCGGAGGAGCCCTTTTGCCCGCAGGCTCTGGCCCTTGGAACTCTAGCTGTGGCGGTAGCTGTATTTCCTTTTGCTGGTTGGACGATTGCCTTCAATCGGGACTTGGCTGTTAGGAAACCCCTGGGGTTCCGGTCACTGACGGATTTGACCTCTAATGGCGACTCCAAGCCTGGTCGGGGTCCGCAGGCCCTGCCTGTGTGTGCTGGCTTCACTTCGCTCCCTGGTTTGGTACCGGCGGGCCACCGCCCGTCCCCGGTCCTACGGTTCCGCGTTGATTCGCCTCTCCTGCAGACGGCCACCACCGTCTGCCAACCTTGCTCTTAGTGCCCGGGCCACACACCAGGTCATGGTCAGTTTGCTCCTCTACTACAACTTCACTCCTCTCACTTGCACTTCCCTAACTGTTCTGCTCTTTTTTCCCGCTTCCAGGACTGTGAACTCCTCAGTGGGTGGGGCCAACCGCCTGGCTCCACCCCACTTGCTGTGGACATCAGCCCCTGGAGGGAGGCAACAAGGATTTTGTGTCTGGCTGATGTGCCTGTCTCGGGGTGGGGGTGTGTGTTGTAGTACCTGTGATGACCTGGCTAGTCCAGGGCGCCACACACATACACCCGAGCCCCTGGGGTCAGCCTCACTCTCGGGAGGCCATAACACCAAATTGCAGGCACCATCAGCCCCAGACGCTCGTTAAACTGCAGTGGCGGTCACCCCTTGACCGCAAAACCGAGAGTGGCGTCACGATTCCTATTAAAGTTAACCTGACATACCTGTTGCCAGAAGATTCCCAGCACGTGAAGACCCTGCGGCGTCCCTGGAGGTGGAGAGAAGTCCCTGAGGTCCCGGACGCGACTGCTGCAGGTGAGGGGCCACACATATAAACTTTCTGATAACTTACCTATGATACCGTAGGTACACTTTAAAAAATATTTTTTGGGAGTAAACAGTAGCACTAGGGTTGAAAAAGTACAAGGAAACTGTATGATATAACTCCTTAATTCGCTATTAGCACAAAAAAATTATCTAGAATATAATCCTGGTTATAATTATACGACCCTTAGAAAACGTTCTAACACATCGTGTCTGAGCGAGAAGTGTTCCCACATTCATCATCTCTAATTGCTGCGACAAAGGGCGGCTAACAATGCAAATTGGAACTATTAGTGAGGGAATAAAAGTATTTCTACAGCTCCACACGATCTGCAGACAACATGTCATTCGCAGATAACTTGTTTAGACAAAAGTTATTTCGTTATGTAACGCGCCCATCTGAATGTTCAGTTCTTGCTGTTTTCTAATGAACGACTGAATGTGCGAAAAGTAGGTATTTTTAACTACTTTGCTCCTAGAATAAAAAACTGTACCTCGGTCTTCTACTGAGAAGATAGGCATCCACATTATCGTGTGAATAGGATTTGCTTTGGGGTGAAGGGTCCAAACCCAGTGAGGTAAAGGCCGGTGTTGGCTATAGAGGCCCTTGGTGGTTTGCACACTCAAAAATGGTGGTGGGAATGTAATTGTGTGCAAGGAGACAGTTCAGGAATGGCTTTGCTGGGATGCTACAAGTTTGGTGGCTTTGGAGTCTTACATGGAGAAGAGGCAACAGATTTACCCTGGTGTGGCCCTCCTCTTCACGCTCAAGAATCCTCTTAAAGAGTAAGCCAATGCCGATCAGTACGAGTCCAAGTCTTGACACTTCCTTACAAAATATCTCCAAAAGTTTAGTTAATCTTTAAAGGCTATTCTTGTATGAATTCACATCACCACCTTCTGAATACTCCAGTTATGACTGAGCCCTATCACTCTCACGGGCATGGACAAACCAGGAGAGGTGTGAACCTTGCAATCTACAAGTCCCTATTCAATAAAAATCAACAGTAACAAATTTTGCATGATGACCAAAAATGGTAATAGACCATATATAATGACCTAAAAACATGCAGAGATAATGGACCTGGGAAAATCACTTGCATAAACACGAACCAGAGGAAAAAAATGCGATAAGACACCCATATACTGAGACAAGTGATGAGCTTTATTAGACAAGTGAACACTGGAGGTAAGTAACACAAACAAACAAGGGGGCACCATTCCAAAGGGTAAACCGAAATAGAAGATAGCGTTAATGATAGGCATTGATGAAGGCTTCCCAGCCGAAACGGACGTCGGGGCAGACACCATTCCCACCAGTTTACCCTGTATCATATAGTGTAATGATGCTCTATGCAAGTGTTTTCACTTTATGTGGACCGCTCATTAATCCTCCCTATGTGAGTGCTCGGTCTAAGTACACTTTGGGGTTATTACTTACTTTTTGCCTAGCATTGACGCTATCTACTATTTCGGTTTGCCCTTTTGAATGGCGCCCCCTTGTTTGTTTGTGTAACTTGCCACCAGTGTTCACTTGTCTAATAAAGCTCATCGCTTGTCTCAGCATACAGTATGGGTTTCTGATCGCATTTTTTTCCTCTGGTTCAGGTCCCTATTCAGACTTAAAGTAGACCAAATATTGCCCGTGATTTATCCCTGCCTGACCGCAGAGGTTGGCACCTCAAGATTATAACCAAAGTGTAACACAAAACACCAATAAACATAAAAGAAGTGCATACAAGCAAAGGATGACACACAAGGCTAAGAACACAGTAATACAGGCAAGATGGAAGAAAACGGAAGAAGCCAAAAGACTACAGAATTCATGAAAAACCCCCAAATCCAGAATGGAAAGAATGCTGGTAAAGGAAACCAACAGACAAACTGCAGGGAAAAGCAAATTGAGCAAGAATATCCTTAACTGAAGAGCTGTGACTCTAGACAACCATCCATCTAGGAATATAGCCAGCAAAGAAGGCTGGTAAAAGGAGACTATAAAAAGCCCCACCCGGGCTGTGATAGGCCAGAGACAAAATAAGCAAGTGAGAACACCTGGCAACTACAAACCACAGGAAGAAAAGAAAACATAAAAGAACCATCAGCATTTGGACACAGACCAACCAAGCTATGACTCAGCAGGGAAGGAAACTGATCACAGAGAAAAATGTCACCAATTTGAGGCATGACAACTCCATTGCCTATCTGGCAGATGTCTTCTTCAGTCAGGAATAAGACTTTATGCTTTCCTCTGGTGTGACAATTCTCGTAAACTTCTTATGACAGTACAAGTGGGCTTATCTACATAGCCTGGGACTATCTATATCAATTAGGTTTCAGGCTGAAGCTCTTTATATACTCTTTTGTGGCCCTAAGGTGTCACTCCACAATAGCAAGTGCTACTCACTCCTACTTGAAAGATAGCTATGGTGTAAGCATTTCTCAGTGCTCCAGTGCTTCTCCTTTTCAGTTTGTTTCTCCTTTCTGTAAGTTTCTAATCTCCACTTGCAAAACAGTCCTGGCTTTTTAGCTCTTTTGCACATAAGTGTGCACAGAAGCACACACTGCAAAAGGGTCAATGGTGACTCATATTTAAAATCAAAGGATATGACTACGAGTACATACTTATTCCCAGTGGCGTAACTAGAGTTGGATGGGCCCCGGTGCAAAGTTTAGACCTGGGCCCCACCTCCACAGACACTTGGGGTAAGGCATACCTCCCAACTTTTAAAGAAGGAAAAGAAGGACAAAGTTTGCGGCGCGCGTATTTTTAGGCCACGCCCCCTAACCACACCCATTTCACAGTCACGCCCATATCCACTCCCCATCCACACCCATTCAGCATGGACACGCAGGCAGCCGGCGGGCCTCCAGCATGGACACGCAGGCAGCCGGCGGGCCTCCAGCATGGACACGCAGGCAGCCGGCGGGCCTCCAGCATGGACACGCAGGCAGCCGGCGGGCCTCCAGCATGGACACGCAGGCAGCCGGCGGGCCTCCAGCATGGACACGCAGGCAGCCGGCGGGCCTCCAGCATGGACACGCAGGCAGCCGGCGGGCCTCCAGCATGGACACGCAGGCAGCCGGCGGGCCTCCAGCATGGACACGCAGGCAGCCGGCGGGCCTCCAGCATGGAAACGCAGGGAGCCACAGTGAGGCGGCCGGTCGCCCACACAGTGAGGTGGCCGGTCGCCTTCACAGACAGGTGGCAGGGGGGCGCCCGCACAGACAGGCGGCAGGGGGGCGCCCGCACAGACAGGCGGCAGGGGGGCGCCCGCACAGACAGGCGGCCGGGGGGCGCCCGCACAGACAGGCGGCCGGGGGGCGCCCGCACAGACAGGCGGCCGGGGGGCGCCCGCACAGACAGGCGGCCGGCCGGCCGCACAGACAGGCGGCCGGCCGACCGCACAGAGAGGCTCCGGCCGGGGGTGAGGGGGGGGGAGGGAGGGAAATCAGCGCTGGGGAGATTTTACTGTACCAGCAGCAGCACAGGCAGCGCTCCTCTCTGTTATGCCACGTCTACTGGGATGGTAGGAGGGAAAAGCAGGGAGGCGGAGAGAGAGTGGGTGGGCGGAGCCCGGGAGCCGGCCGTCCCGATCGTGGCAACGGGACAAACAACGTAAAGCGTGAAAGTCCCGCTGTATCCGGGACGGTTGGGAGGTATGGGGTAAGGGATAATGACACTGACACTCGGGGTACAGGATAATGACGCTGACACTTGGCTCTCACCCACAGCACCCTGAAATCCCTCTATCAGCACCCAGCTTTCCTATGTTCTGATATTTATCTTGTCCTCAGCACCCAGCTTTCCCATATCAGAGCATGAGAAAGCTGGGTGCTGAGAGATGTATATCAGAACATGGGAAAGCTGGGTGCTGAGAGATGTATATCAGAACATGGGAAAGCTGGGTGCTGAGAGATGTATAGCAGAGCATGGGAAAGCTGGGTGCTGAGAGATGTATATCAGAACATGGGAAAGCTGGGTGCTGAGAGATGTATATCAGAACATGGGAAAGCTGGGTGCTGAGAGATGTATAGCAGAGCATGGGAAAGTTGGCTGCTGAGGGAAAGAGCCTTTTTCCCTCAGCACAAAACATTTCCATCCCATACTTGTATCTTTGTCCCCCCTGTATAAAGTTCTCAAAATACTATAACAGCCCCCACATAGCCTTCCAAATAATTGTATAAAGGGTCTCACATAACCCTTCATATATTAGAATGCAGATACATAGCCCTCCATATATTATAATGCACCCCCATAATCCTCCATGTATAAAGTAGCCCTTCAATTATAATGCATTTCCCATAGTTCTCCATGTATTAAAATTCACCCCATAGTTCTCCATATATTATACTGCACCACATAGTCCTCCATGTTTTATAATGCACTTCCATAGTCCATGTATAAGGTAGCCTCCAAAGTCCTCCATATATTATAAGGTAGCCCCTATAGTCCTATATGTATTATAACACAACCCCATAAAACTTCAGATGGTATTATGCAGCCCCATACTCCTCCATGTATAATTCACCCCTATATTCCATGTATAAGGTGTCCCTTCATTTTGTATTATACAGCCCCCCCCCCCGACCTCCATTTTAATGCAGCCCTATAGACCTCCAGTATAATGCAGCCTCATAGACCTCTATGTATATTACACCTCTATATTCAATGTATAAGGTGTCCTTCATGTTTATTATGCAGCCTCACCAGGCCTCCATATATAATAATGCAGCCAACCTCTCCAGGCCTCCATGTATAATATAGCAGCCAGCCTCCCAGGCCTCCATGTATAATATAGCAGCCAGCCTCCCCAGGCCTCCATGTATAATAATGCAGCCAGCCTCCCCAGGCCTCCATGTATAATAATGCAGCCAGCCTCCCCAGGCCTCCATGTATAATAATGCAGCCAGCCTCCCCAGGCCTCCATGTATAATAATGCAGCCAGCCTCCCCAGACCTCCATGTATAATAATGCAGCCAGCCTCCCCAGGCCTCATGTATAATAATGCAGCCAGCCTCCCCAGGCCTCCATGTATAATAATGCAGCCAGCCTCCCCAGACCTCCATGCATAATAATGCAGCCAGCCTCCCCAGGCCTCCATGTATAATAATGCAGCCAGCCTCCCCAGGCCTCATGTATAATAATGCAGCCAGCCTCCCCAGGCCTCATGTATAATAATGCAGCCAGCCTCCCCAGGCCTCCATGTATAATAATGCAGCCAGCCTCCCCAGGCCTCCATGTATAATAATGCAGCCAGCCTCCCCAGGCCTCCATGTATAATAATGCAGCCAGCCTCCCCAGACCTCCATGTATAATAAGGCAGCCAGCCTCCCCAGACCTCCATGTATAATAATGCAGCCAGCCTGCCCAGGCCTCCATGTATAATAATGCAGCCAGCCTCCTCAGGCCTCCATGTATAATAATGCAGCCAGCCTCCCCAGGCCTCATGTATAATAATGCAGCCAGCCTCCCCAGGCCTCCATGTATAATAATGCAGCCAGCCTCCCCAGGCCTCCATGTATAATAATGCAGCCAGCCTCCCCAGGCCTCCATGTATAATAATGCAGCCAGCCTCCCCAGGCCTCCATGTATAATAATGCAGCCAGCCTCCCCAGGCCTCATGTTTAATAATGCAGCCAGCCTCCCCAGGCCTCATGTATAATAATGCTGCCAGCCTCCCCAGGGCTCATGTATAATAATGCTGCCAGCCTCCCCAGGCCTCCATCTATAATAATGCTGCCAGCCTCCCCAGGCCTCCATGTACAGTATAATGCAGTCTCCCCAGGCCTCCATGTACAGTATCATACAGCCTCCCCACCCCAGGCCTCCATGTACAGTATCATGCAGCCTCCCCACCCCAGGCCTCCATGTACAGTATCATGCAGCCTCCCCACCCCAGGCCTCCATGTACAGTATCATGCAGCCTCCCCACCCCAGGCCTCCATGTACAGTATCATACAGCCTCCCCACCCCAGGCCTCCATGTACAGTATCATGCAGCCTCCCCACCCCAGGCCTCCATGTACAGTATCATGCAGCCTCCCCACCCCAGGCCTCCATGTACAGTATCATACAGCCTCCCCACCCCAGGCCTCCATGTACAGTATCATGCAGCCTCCCCACCCCAGTTCTCCATGTACAGTATCATGCAGCCTCCCCACCCCAGGCCTCCATGTACAGTATCATGCAGCCTCCCCAACCCAGGCCTCCATCATGGAGGCCTGGGTTGGGGAGGCTGCATGATACTGTACATGGAGGCCTGGGGTGGGGAGGCTGCATGATACTGTACATGGAGGCTCCATGTACAGTATCATGCAGCCTCCCCACCCCAGGCCTCCATGTACAGTATCATACAGCCTCCCCACCCCAGGCCTCCATGTACAGTATCATGCAGCCTCCCCACCCCAGGCCTCTGACCACCGTGTACTCACTTTATATATATAAAAAAAAAAAACAAGTACTCACCGATCTTCTCCTTCCACTGCTGCTCTGTCCTGACGTCTCCTTGTTCCACTGCTGCTGTACTCCCTGCTCTCCTCCTTCCACTGCTGCTCGTCCTCCTCTCTCTCCCGGTGCTCCGGTCGGCGTCCTCCCTCCCTGCGCTCTGTGCACTCGGCACAGCAGTCGCACAGGAGTGACGTCACCGCGCAGGCACAGGGGGAGTATGATGATGCAGAGCGGCGCTGGCCGCTCTATGCTTCATTATTACTGTGCGCGGTGACGGGGGAGGGGGGCCCCGGTGCCGCCGCTGACATCGGGCAGGAGGGCCCGGTGTCGGGGGCGGCAGCGGGTCATATAGTGGGCGCGTGCACTGTGACAGATCAGCGCAGCTTCTCTCTCACTGAGAGGAGCTGGCTGCTGATCTGTCGGGTCCCCGCGGGCCCCAAACTGCCCGGGCCCGGTCGCGATGGCGACCGCTGCGACCGCGGTCGTTACGCCCCTGCTTATTCCTTATCATATGACCATTAGTGCAATCTAGTAGAAGGTACCATGTGAGCCACTGAAAACCCTTTATCCTCAAGAAATAGAAAAACGTGAATGGCTACCCAAAACACTTACGAAAACCAATGTTTTATTATTGAGATTAATATTACAGCAGTATAAAAATAGGCAAGGAATCATAGAAAGGAGGGGAATCAAAAGTTAGCAGGTGCACAATGTCATAATCAATAGTTTTGAAAGTATAGCATTAGGCAGATATCCATGTGGCCAAATAGCCACTATAGAGTACTCTGTGCATGAGTCAGATATATGGTATCTATCTATCTATCTATCTATCTATCTTTTTATATATATATATATATATATGTATATATATATACAGTTAGGTCCAGAAATATTTGGTCAGTGACACAATTTTGGCGAGTTGGGCTCTGCATGCCACCACATTGGATTTGAAATGAAACCTCTACAACAGAATTCAAGTGCAGATTGTAACGTTTAATTTGAAGGTTTGAACAAAAATATCTGATAGAAATTGTAGGAATTGTCACATTTCTTTACAAACACTCCACATTTTAGGAGGTCAAAAGTAATTGGACAAATAAATCAAACCCCAAAAAAATATTTTTATTTTCAATATTTTGTTGCGAATCCTTTGGAGGCAATCACTGCCTTAAGTCTGGAACCCATGGACATCACCAAACGCTGGGTTTCCTCCTTCTTAATGCTTTGCCAGGCCTTTACAGCCGCAGCCTTCAGGTCTTGCTTGTTTGTGGGTCTTTCCGTCTTAAGTCTGGATTTGAGCAAGTGAAATGCATGCTCAATTGGGTTAAGATCTGGTGATTGACTTGGCCATTGCAGAATGTTCCACTTTTTTGCACTCATGAACTCCTGGGTAGCTTTGGCTGTATGCTTGGGGTCATTGTCCATCTGTACTATGAAGCGCCGTCCGATCAACTTTGCGGCATTTGGCTGAATCTGGGCTGAAAGTATATCCCGGTACACTTCAGAATTCATCCGGCTACTCTTGTCTGCTGTTATGTCATCAATAAACACAAGTGACCCAGTGCCATTGAAAGCCATGCATGCCCATGCCATCACGTTGCCTCCACCATGTTTTACAGAGGATGTGGTGTGCCTTGGATCATGTGCCGTTCCCTTTCTTCTCCAAACTTTTTTCTTCCCATCATTCTGGTACAGGTTGATCTTTGTCTCATCTGTCCATAGAATACTTTTCCAGAACTGAGCTGGCTTCATGAGGTGTTTTTCAGCAAATTTAACTCTGGCCTGTCTATTTTTGGAATTGATGAATGGTTTGCATCTAGATGTGAACCCTTTGTATTTACTTTCATGGAGTCTTCTCTTTACTGTTGACTTAGAGACAGATACACCTACTTCACTGAGAGTGTTCTGGACTTCAGTTGATGTTGTGAACGGGTTCTTCTTCACCAAAGAAAGTATGCGGCGATCATCCACCACTGTTGTCATCCGTGGACGCCCAGGCCTTTTTGAGTTCCCAAGCTCACCAGTCAATTCCTTTTTTCTCAGAATGTACCCGACTGTTGATTTTGCTACTCCAAGCATGTCTGCTATCTCTCTGATGGATTTTTTCTTTTTTTTTCAGCCTCAGGATGTTCTGCTTCACCTCAATTGAGAGTTCCTTAGACCGCATGTTGTCTGGTCACAGCAACAGCTTCCAAATGCAAAACCACACACCTGTATTCAACCCCAGACCTTTTAACTACTTCATTGATTACAGGTTAACGAGGGAGACGCCTTCAGAGTTAATTGCAGCCCTTAGAGTCCCTTGTCCAATTACTTTTGGTCCCTTGAAAAAGAGGAGGCTATGCATTACAGAGCTATGATTCCTAAACCCTTTCTCCGATTTGGATGTGAAAACTCTCATATTGCAGCTGGGAGTGTGCACTTTCAGCCCATATTATATATATAATTGTATTTCTGAACATGTTTTTGTAAACAGATAAAATAACAAAACTTGTGTCACTGTCCAAATATTTCTGAACCTAACTGTATATATATATATATATATATATATATATATATGGAACACAAATGATCTATACAGATGTTCATATCACACGATGCAACATATGGTTAATATGCATTATTTTTAGTATTGTTATAGAATCTAGGTAATAGTTACAGTGGGGAAAATAAGTATTTGATCCTCTGCGGAATTTGCATTTTATTACATGAAATAAGTATTTGATACAATAGAAAACCAGAACTTAATATTTGGGAGAAACCTTTTTTTGCAGTTACAGAGGTCGGACGTTCCTGCAGTTCTTGACCTGGTTTGCACACACTGCACATGGATTTTGGTGACCCCTCCACACAGATCTTTTCCAGATCTTTCAGGTCACTCCTCCATACAAGTCTTCTCCAGATCTTTCAGGTCATTCTGCCATACAGATCTTCTCCAGATCTTTCAGGTCACTCCTCCATACAGATCTTCCCCAGATCTTTCAATTCACTCCTCCATACAGATCTTCTCGAGATCTTTCAGGCCACTCCTCCATACAGATCTTCTTCAGGTCTTTCAGGTCACTCCTCCATACAGATCTTCTCCAGATCTTTCAGGTCACTCCTCCATACAGATCTTTCCCAGATCTTTAAGGTCACTCCTTCATACAGATCTTCTACAGATTTTCCAGGTCACTACTCCATACAGATCTTCTCCAGATCTTTCAGGTCACTCCTCCATACAGATCTTCTTCAGGTCTTTCAGATCACCCCTCAATACAGATCTTCTCCAGATCTTTCAGGTCACTCCTCCATACAGATCTTCTCCAGATCTTTCAGGTCACTCCTCCATAATGATCTTCAGATCTTTCAGGTCACTCCACCATACTGATCTTCTCCAGATCTTTCAGGTTTCAGGGCTGTCTCTGGGCAACATTGAGTTTCAGCTTCCTACAAAGATTTTCTCTTGGGTTCAGGTCTGGAGACTGGCGAGGCCACTTAAGGACCTTGAAATGATTCTAACAGAGCTGCTCCTTAGCTGCGCTGGCTGTGTGTTTCAGGTCACTGTCATGCTGGAAGACCCAATCTTGAGATACATGACCCCATCCATCCTGCTTTCAATATGGTGCAGTTATGTTGTCCGCTTTGCAAAAGAGCAACCCCAAAGTAAGATGTTTCTACCCCCATGCTTCTCGGTTGGGACGGTGTGCATAGGGTTGTACTCATCTTTCTTCCTCCAAACATGGTGAGTGGACTTTAAACGAAATATTCTATTTTGGTCTCATCTGACCACATGACCTTCTCCCATGCCTCCACTGGATCATCAGATAGTCATTGGCAAACTTTAAACGGGCCTGGACATGTGCTGGCGTGAGCAGGAGGATTTTAATCCATGATGGCATAGTGTGTTACTTACAGTAATCTTTGAGACTGTCGTCCTAGCTCTCTTCCAGTCATTGACCAGGTCTTCCCGTTTAGTTCTGGGCTGATTCTTGACCTTTGTCAAAATCATCCTTACTAGAGATGAGCGAGCTTTTTGTAAAGTCTGAGTTTGGGGCCGGAGATAATGCGAACTTGCGTCTGAACCCCGAACTTGGACTTTACAGTTATGGGATGGGGAGGGGGGGCTGCAAAATAAAGAATATAGTTAATAATAAACATTGTCATTATACTTACTGGTCCAGCGACGCGTCATGCGTCACGTCATCCAGGTCTCCTAGATGCTTCTGCTTTCGGGTACGATCATTAACTTCCGGTGGTATTCACTGCACTGCTCGTTACTCAGCTGTTTTCGGCTTTTTTTGGACATGTTCGCGGTGACATCAAGGGTCACCCGAGTCCATGGCTTAGCTCTGTAGAGACGCTTGTCTGTACAGAGTTATGAAGCAGAGCTGACATTGCTCTCCCTGTGGACTACGTCGGACTAAGGATTTTTTTTATAATAAAGATGGAGTCTCTAAATGTTTGTTTTTTTATTTCTAATGAAAAAATGTTTTCTATGTGTTGAGGGTTTTTTTACTGTTTACTAGAAATTCATCTTGGTCATGTCTAATTTGGCATGACACCATGAATTTTGGTCTTTGTACCAGCTGAGAATACAAAGCTGGTATTAACCCCTTTAATTATCCAGCGTGCCACCGACATCAGTGCCGCTGGATGAGCTGGGTACAGTGCCTGGAAATGGCGCTAAGAAACAATGTGCCATTTCCAGGGGCGGCTGCAGGCTGCGGTTTTTAGCATGGACCCAGAACACTTGGGCCTTACCACGCTGAGAATCCCAGCCCCCAACTGCCTGGTTTTACCTGACTGGCAATCAAAACGCCCATCACAGATGCCCATTCTCTGTGCTGGTGTCTGTGATTACTTGACAACACAGTACTGTAAAAATAAAGAAATCATTAAAAAAATATTACATATTGCGCTGCAGATTTTTTGATACTCAGTGCAGATAAAGTGGACCGCTACAGACTGCCACCCCCCGCTGCCTGGCTTTACCTTGGCTGGCAATCTCAATTTTTTTAATTATATATATATATATCTATATATATATATATATATATTAAATATTTAAAAAAAAATTGCGTGGGCTCCCGCCATATGTTAATGACCAGCCAGGTAAAACCAGGCAGCGTGAGCCTGGAATCCTCAGTGCAGAGTGGCGCAAGCTGTCTGGGCCTCCCCCGCTATGAATTGCAGCCCCCAGCCACCCCAGAAAATGGGGCATTCATAGAAGTTCTATTTTCTGGCGCTTTACCCAACTCACCCAGTGGCCCTGATGGCGGTGGCACACTGGGTAATAATGCGGTTAGGGCCAGCTTTGTATTATCAGCTGGTACTAAGCCCGAAATTCATGGTGTCCCACCAAATTAGACATGGCCATAATTAATTTCTAGTAAACAGTAAAAAAAACACAACACATAGAACAAAACTTAGGGATACTTTGCACGCTGCAACATCACTAGCCGATGCTAGCAATGCCGAGCACGATATTACCCGCCCCCGTCGCACATGCGATATCTTGTGATAGCTGCCGTAGCGAACATTATCGCTACGGCAGCTTCACACGCACTTAGCTGCGCTGCACCTATCTGGCCAGCGACCCGCCTCCTTCCTAAGGAGGCGGGTCGTGAGGCGTCACAGCGATGTCACTCGGCAGGCGGCCAATAGAAGCGGAGGGGCGGAGATGAGCGGGACATAAACATCCCGCCCACCTCCTTCCTGCATTGGTGGTGGAGGCAGGTAAGGAGATGTTCCTCGCTCCTGCGGCTTCACACACAGTGTTACGGGGGGCTGTCTGATAATAACCTAAAGGAGTATCAGACAGTCAGGGTCCACCGTGCAAAGACTCTGCTGCAGACTATGGCAGAGTGCAATACCTCTGTTAACTCACAGAAGGATATAATAAGTAAGTAAAGCAATTCCTCCCTTACTTGGAGGGTGTGTGGAATGATCTCTGTTAATAATCACAGAGACAAAGGCAATGTGTGCGAAATGGCACCTACCTAGGTCCGCTCTTCTAGTGGTGCAAAAGAGACGAACAGCAGCGTAAGCCGCACAAAGCTCCTACCTCTGTTCGCTCCCCTAGTGTGCGAGGATACGAACAACTGCCAGACGCAGTATAAGGAACGTTACCCTAGCGGCAACGTCCACCTACGAGTCGAATCACAAGGCCCAGCCAGACCATGTGCCTCAGGCACCTGCCTATGTCTGCTCCCCTAAGAGGTAAGGATACGGACAGCAGCCGAAGCTGTAAGGTATAAGAACGCTACCCTGCCGGTAGCGCTCACCTAGCATAGACAGAGGAATGCCTAGAGGAACGCGCACAGAGCGTCTACTCTTATGCAAGAACCAAGAGGACTGAGCGCCATGCGGCGTGTGTCAGGGTCTTATATAGACTCTGTGCCTCATCCAAGATGGAGGACACCAGAGCCAATCCGCTGCCAGAACGACAGGAGTGACGTCATGCTGGCCTATCACCGAGCAAGGCGTCACAAGCACATGACCAGCGACCAATCGGCATAGAAGGTGTCAGAGACATATGACCTCGTGTCAGCGATGATGTCACCCGCACATGTGCAATGGCTCCAAGATAGGACTTAGTCTCCAGCGCTCGCACATGTGCAGTAGCAAGAAATCTGGACTTAGTCTTCAGCGCTCGCACATGTGCAGTAGCAAGAAATCTGGACTTAGTCTCCAGCGCTCGCACATGTGCAGTAGCAAGAAATCTGGACATAGTCTCCAGCGCTCGCAGCAACCGTAACACACAGCGATGTATGGTGCTGCCGCAGGAACGAGGAACAACATCGTATCTCCTATTGGTGCGACATTATGAAAATGTCTGACACTACACAGATCACCGATTTACGACACTTTTGCGATCGTTTATCGGCGCATCTAGGCTTTACACGTTGCGACGTCATTACCGCCAGTAGCGATGTCGCAACGTGCAAAGTACCCCATAGTCCACAGGGAGAGCAATGTCAACTCTGCTTCATTGCTCTGTAAAGACAAGAGTCTCTACAGATGGAGAAGCAGGCTGACAGTGATAGTCAAAGAGCCATCCCTGACGTCACCACGAACGTAGCTGAAAAAAGCCAAAGACTGACGAGTGACGAGCAGTGCAGTGAATACTGCTGGAAGGTAATGATCAAACCCGGAAGCAGAAGTGGCCTGGAGATAGGGGGTCTGCAGGATGCATTGCTGGACCAGTAAGTATAATTATAAAGTTTTTTATTAATGTGCTTTTTGTTACAACCCCTGGACCCGAACTGTATCACAGCTTTCCCAGGAAAATCCGTGTTCAGGACTTTGTGCACGAACACGATGTGTTTGGTATGGGTCCAGAACTTTACAATTTGGGTTAGCCCACCACTAATCCTTACCCCATCAGGTGAGACCTTGTATGGAGCCCCACACCAATTAAGATTGACAATCTTTTTGTGTTTCTTCCATTTTCTAATAATTGCACCAACAGTTGTTGCCTTTTCACCAAGCTGCTTGCCTATTGTCCTGTAGCCCATCTCAGCCTTGTGCAGGTCTACAATTTTGTCCCTGGTGTCCTATGACAGTTCTTTGATCTCGGCCATGGTGGAGAGGTTGGAGAGCGAGTGTGTGGACAGGAGTCTTTTATACAGGTAACGAGTTCAAACAGGTGTAATTAATACAGGTAATGAGTGCAGAGTAAGAGAAAAAATAACAGGTCTGTGAGAGCAGAATTCTTATTGGTTGGACGGTGATCAAATACTTATGTCATGCAATAAAATGCAAATTAATTATTTAAAAATGATACAATGTAATTTTCTGAATTTCTTTTTATTTTGTCTGTCACATTTGATAGAAATTACAGACCACTCCATTCTTTGTAGGTGGGAAAACTTGAAAAATCAGCAGAGGATCAAATACTTATTTTGCCCACTGTATGTAATATATGCCTAATGAATAGTCACTGAATAAGTATACATTAACCTCGGTCAAGTGTTATCTCCAGATTCTGATTAAAGCTCTTGGATGAGATGAGATTTGGCGCCATTCTTCCATGCCTTCATCTGTTCGCACCATGCGGGCAATGCAGATGAGCGCAATGTTTTGCCATTTTGGACTATTCAGTGCTTCATCACAAAGGGAATTGGGAATCCACCTGATTCTGAAACAGAAAATCATCAGTCCAATGTGTTATCTCTCTCCTCTTCCAATATATATTAGCAAAGATATCACAGAGCGCCCACTGAAAAGGGACATGGAGTGAATTATCTGTGCCCTGCGCCGTCTGTGCCTGGATGGTCCTTGATGTCAGTTTCATCAGGGAGCACTAGATAATCCATTCCTCCTGATATCATCTTGGGGGTGTATATTTCCAGTGTCTCGGCACAGTATATGCAGGTCACGTACACCACTGGACGGGGAAGGGAGAGACATTAGTCATAAACCTAATCATCATGGCCACTATTCTCAAATAGATCTGTAACTGTGCAGACTCTGTAAGTCGGTGGTTGTCTTAAAGATATGAGAATTAGAGGGATGGATGCGCCTTTGTTTTGCCCTTGGGTAATGTAGGAATGAGTTATACAGTGGGGAAAAAAAAGTATTTGGTCAACGCCCAATTGTGCAGGTTTTCCCCCTTATAAAGATGAGATTTGCCTGAAATTGACATCAAAGGTGACCACAACTATGAGAGACAAAAGGAGAAAAATGTTTTTGCAAATTATGGTGGAAAATAATATTTGGTCAATAACAAAAGTTCATTTCAATATTTTGTTCTATATCCTTTTTTGGAAATGACAGAGGTGAAACGTTTTCTGTCTTCACAAGGTTGGCACACACTGTTGGTGGTATGTTGGCCCATTCCTCCATGCAGATCTCCTCTAGAGCAATGATGTGTTGGGCCTGTCGTTGGGCAACACGGACTTTCAACTCCCTCCAAAGGTTTTCTATGGGGTTGAGATCTGGAGACTGGCTAGGCCACTCCAGGACCTTCATATGCTTCATCTGAAGCCACTCCTTCATTGCCCTGGCGGTGTGCTTGGGATCATTATCATGATGAAAGACCCAGCCACGTTTCATCTTCAATGCTCTTGCTGATGGCAGGAGGTTTGCACTCAAAATCTCATGATACATGGCCGCATTCATTCTTTCACGTAAACGGATCAGTCGTCCTGGTCCCTTAGCAGAGAAACAGCCCCAAATCATGATGTTGCCACCCCCCATGCTTCACAGTAGGTATGTTGTTCTTTGGATGCAACTCAGCATTCTGTCTCCTCCAAACACGACAAGTTGTGTTTCTACCAAACCGTTCTACTTTGGTTTCATCAGACCATATGACATTCTCCCAATACTCTTCTGGATAATCCAAATGCTCTCTAGCAAACTTCAGATGGGCCCTGACATGTACTGGCTTAAGCAGGGAACATGTCTGGCACTGCAGGATCTGAGTCCCAGGTGGCGTAGTGTGTTACTGATGGTAACCTTTGTTACGGTGGTCCCAGCTCTATGCAGGTCATTCACTACATCCCCCATGTGGGTCTGGGATTTTTGCTCACCATTCTTGTGATCATTTTGACCCCATGGGGTGAGATCTTGCGTGGAGTCCCAGATTGAGGGAGATTATCAGTGGTTTTGTATTTCTCCCATTTTCTTATTATTGCTCCCACAGTTGATTTCATCACACCAAGCTGCTTGCCTATTGCAGATTCAGTCTTCCCAGCCTGGTGCAATTTTGTTTCTGGTGTCCTTCTCCAGCTCTTTGGTCTCCACCATAGTGGAGTTTGGAGTGTGACTGTGTGAGGTTGTCGACAGATGTCTTTTATACTGATAACAAGTTCAAACAGGTGCCATTACTACAGGTAATGAGTGGAGGACAGAGGAGCCTCTTATAGAAGAAGTTACAGGTCTGTGAGAGCCAGAAATCTTGCATGGTTTTTAGGTGACTAAATACTTATTTTCCACCATAACTTGCAAACAAAATCTTGCCAAATCAGACGCGGTGATTTTCTAGATCTGTTTTCTCATTTGGTCTCTCAGTTGTGGTCACCTATGATGTCAATTACAGGGCTCTATCATTTTGTTAAGTGGGAGAACTTGCACAATTGGTGGCTGACTAAATGACTAAATACTTTTTTCCCCACTGTACGTATAGTGCAGATTAGCATTACAATCCTGCTTTAGAAAAGTCAACAAGTCACTCAACCGGACAAGTTTTTAAATTCCTTTAGTACAGAATTGGGAATACATAGCAGTTTTCACAGTGCAGAGCGTTGTGTGACGGGGTGCATAGCACTGTGTGGGGGGTGCAGAGCACTGTGTGGGGGGTGCAGAGCACTGTGTGGGGGGTGCAGAGCGCTGTGTGGGGGGGTGCAGAGCACTGTGTGGGGGGTGCAGAGTGCTGTGTGATGGGGTGCATAGCACTGTGTGGGGGGAGCAGAGCCCAATGTGGGGGGTGCACAGCCCTATGTGGAGGGTGAAGAGCCCTATTTGGGGGGTGCAGAGAGCTGTATGGGGGGTGCAGAGCCCTATGTGGGGGGTGCAAAGCGCTGTGTGGGGGGTGCACAGCCCTATGTGAAGGGAGAGTGCAGAGCGCTGTGTAACGGGGTGCAGAGCACTATGTGGGTGGTGCAGAGCCCTATGTGGGGGGTGCAGAGCGCTGTATGGGGGGTGCAGAGCCCTATGTGGAGGGTGCAGAGTGCTGTGGGGGGGTGCAGAGCCCTATGTGGGGGGTGCAGAGCGCTGTATGGGGGGTGAAGAGCCCCATGTGGGGGGTGCAGAGCGCTGTAAGGGGGTGCAGAGCGCTGTATGGGGGGTGAAGAGCCCTATGTGGAGGGTGCAGAGGGCTGTGTGGGGGTGCAGAGCCCTATGTGGGGGTGTTACTTTTAATTCTGTAGTGATGAGAGGTCAGTGCTGGGCAGAATACTGACAGCCAATGAGTGTGCAGAGGGCGGGGCTGGACAGTAAGGCTGGGCGGTGCCAGCTTTGACTGTGAAGTTTGGCATAGGAAGATTTCATGTTTGGTTGAACTGCAGGTAAAGTATCTGCACAGAATAAAGGCATAATTCAAGAGGAGCAAAAGTTAAAAAACAAAAAAAAAATAATCTAGGAGTGTTTTATATGATAATACAGCACAGATTAGCTTAAAAAAATGTTTGAGTTTATGTCGGACAACTCCTTTAAAGTATCTCAGCATTTCAGAGTGCGGCTGTCTCTTTTTGTTTTAATCAAAAGATCGTGCCTGCTGTAAATTAGGACAAAACTAGAAACCTTTGGCCTTAAGGCCGCTTTACATGCTACGATATAGGTACCGATATCGCTAGCGTGGGTACCCGCCGACATCTGTTGTGCGACACGGGCAAATTGCTGCCCGTGCCGCACAACATCGCTCAGACCCGTCACACTACTTACCTGCCCGGCGACGTCGCTGTGACCGGCGAACTGCCTCCTTTCTAAGGGGGCGGTTCGTTCAGCGTCAAAGCGACGTCACAGCTGCGTCACTGAACTGCCGCCCAATAGAAGCGGAGGGGCGGAGATGAGCGGGACGTAACATCCCGCCCACCTCCTTCCTTCCGCATTGTGGCCGGGAGGCAGGTAAGGGGAGGTTCCTCGTTCCTGCGGTGTCACACGGAGCGATGTGTGCTGCCGCAGGAACGAGGAACAACCTCGTTACTGCTGCAGTAACGATTTTTGAGAATGGACCCCCATGTCACCGATGAGCGATTTTGCACGTTTTTGCAACGATGCAAAATTGCTCATAGGTATCACACGCAACGACATCACTAATGCGGCCGGATGTGCGTCACAAAATCCATGACCCCCAACGAGATCAATGTAGCGATGTTGTAGCGTGTAAAGCCCCCTTTAGTAGAGTCCAACCAAGGATTTAGTTAACGGAAGGAATCAAATCCATGGATACATGAAAAATCTAGACATGACCAAGGCATGCTGTACAACACTTACACAATGCTGCTATAGTGCACAATAAATAGTCCCGCTATACACTTCCACATAATTCTACACAAAGTCATATGCAATTTTCATATGCAACATCTGCTGCTGACTGAAGGGTCCATGGTAGGGCTCCAATATAAACGTTGCAGGGGTTAATCCAAAAATATCACCGTCCATTGCAGTATCTCAGCTCATCATGAAAGCAGAGGAGCCTTTCATTCTCTATGTATTATTATTGCTAATGTTTTCCAATAAGCTCACAGCGTCCCTCTGGGTGCAAGAAGCAGAGGAGATTACGGAATTTAATGTATGGAGGATTCAATATTTACCTTCCGTACGGACACAGAATGTTCTTTAATATCTGCTATGAGGGTCCAAATCAGTATAAATAGTCACCTAGATATAGCCTGTAATTGAGGGAAAAAGCCTATATACCATTCAGTGATGATAATCCCAGTGAATGCATCACTATAACTGCCCGCCAGGCCTCTCAATGTGTTACTGTAAGGACACGGTGAATCATACTGGGTTACATGCATGCTTTATTTCCTTAATCAATAAAAAAAAATATATTTTCTAGTGTAAAAAAACACTATTAGATTTGCCAGTGTTCAGAGACAGGAAGTGTTGTTGTGACGCCCTGGACTAGTCAGATCGTCCCAGGTAGTCCCATGCACACACACACCCTCCCTAAAATGGTGACAGCAGCCTAACTTATAAACCTTTGTCACCACCCTACAGGTTTGATGTCCACACCAGGGGGCGGAGCCAGGTGGTTGGCTCCACCCACCGAGGGGTTCACAGGCCTGGAGGCGGGAAAAGACACAGATGTTCTAGTACACAGTAGAGAGTAGCCTTGACAGTGAAGGAGAGAGGTTGAGTTCAAGGGCAGACCTGTGACCAGGCCTGCCAATAGTCTATTCAGGTGACTGGGTCGGAGCCCAGTCACCTCTGGCAAGGAGGCAGACGGTGGTGGCCGCCTGCAGGAGCTGGGATTACAGCCGGTGGAACCGTAGGGACCGGGGTCAGGCGGTGGCCCACCGGTACCGAACCGGGGAACCAATTGGAAACCGGAGCACCAGGAGGGGTACTCAGACCCAGTACGAAGCCCTGAACCGACAGGGCCGAGTCAAATCAACTGATTGAGGACTGGACTTAAGGACCTTTCCCACACAAGACCCGTTAGAAGACCACAGCCCAACCATACAGGGTAAAGCCACCGCCAAAGCATAGAGACCCAAAGGGCCAGCGTCTGCAGGCAAACAGGGCTCTTCCGACAACTAGCAAGCCGTGGAGCGGACTACCGTTGCTTAGGCATAGGAGTCAAACATTCATACAAAGAGATGCAGGAGAAAGGTGGAAACCACCAACCTGACAAGGGAGAAGCTTCAGCCGGCTACGGGCCCCGTTCATCACCCTGTTTGGTTTATCAGAGACTCTCATGTATTGTGTCATAGTGAGTACACCAGTGCCTTCAGGCCGCGCACCGCGCCGCACCGCACCAGCATACGGCCGCACCCACTCCCCCTCCTTAGCGCCTCCCTCGGGCCCCCGGGACCATCACTCCCCTACCCACGGAGGGGTCAACACCAGGCTGCGCAACACCGTCCCCGGGAGGCCTAGTTAACGGCAGCGGTGGTGTTCATCTATTCACCACAACCCGTGGGTGGCGTCACGAACTTACACCCCTACTAAGCCACCGCGGCCCCGGCCGTGGAACTTCCCCCACCGAAGTCTCTGCGTGTAGCGCCAACCCCCTTGCAGAGCGACATGACCCCCGGGTCCGTGAGGAGCTCGAGCCACCACCCACCGTACGAGCGCGGATCTGAGCGGCTCGGCGGTCGCAGCCGAGCCCGCGGGGTGGTACATTGTCATAGGGACACAGGTACAGCAGCTATTCTCACAGGGTAACTTGCATTAGAGTAAGAGTGTTACAAATCAATCATTACGGTTGGTTGATGATGTATTTGTGATTTCTGTTCTCTAACAGTCTTTTATAGCTATATACTCCTTTTACATACTGTATCTTAATGGTAATTGCATTTCTTTTCAGTCTGCAATTTTCATTATTTCCTTCATTCTCAGATCCCCTGGATATCAGCTTTGGAGCATGATCCAAGTTTCTGATTTTTTTTTCTTGTGGGAGTGTCTTTCCCAGTAATATAGGCTGGATGACGGATGTGAATGCTGCTTGTATCCAAAGTGTTGCTGACTTTATTAGCTCAAATGTAAGTGTGGCGCCCCTGCGGCTTCAGTCGCCACAGGGTACTGCACCTCACTTAAGGTGCAGTATTCATCTCGGGTAAGGAGGGGGTTAATCACCGGTGTTTCCACATTTCACCTTACAAACAGTTAGGTGCTTTCCCACTGGGGATTGGCCTAGTGTAGGCTGGGGGGTGGCCATCACGAAGCATGGGACTTTCCCAGTCACTAGGACAACTAACTGGGGGTCAGGCACCACTTGGGGTAGAAGTAGGAGCCACCTCTACACAATCTTCAGTCAAGTCGGGACTTCAGTTCTGGCAACACGACACCACCTTCTTCCTTCTTTCTTCTTCACGGAGCCTGTGGCTTGGAGCGAGAAACTTGGCCCGGGTTCCTCACTTCCACAGGGAATCCCTTAGGAAAGGACATTTCCAAATACCGGTGGCTATCTCCAACTTTTCTGGGAGCGGCTGGGGCCCATCACAATGGAGACAGGTACCCTGAGGCTGCACTTGAACTGTGAGTAAAAAGACCAGGAACCGCAGCAACTGACTCAGCCTCTTATTGCCGGCACTGTCGCCCCACGCTTCGGCGCCAACGGCCACAACTACAACCTCCATCATCCTCCCCAGGACCCGCTCCACCTGTGGGGAGCAGAACCATCCTTGCTGTGACACCATCTTCCCCAGAAAACATCACCCGCAGCGACGGCTAATTCCTGGTCGCGTTCCACAGGTGGCGTCACGAGACAAACTACTACTCCCTCCATCCTTCTCCTTTTATTGTACAACTCGGGGCCACGAAACTGGGCAAGGGCCACCCGTGACATTCCCCTGATCTGACATCACCAGCCCGGCAATGAGTCTATTTAACCCCTTGCCCCATTGGTGTTACATAAGCACAGCTTCTATCCTGCACTTATTTCATATCCATGTGCTTTTATTTTTTAATATATCTTTATTATATCCTGTTTTCTTTGACTGTTCTGAGACTGTAGATGCTTTCCCCTCTCTCCACACTGTCGAGATCAGTGAACAATTCCCTGCTTTCCCTCATATGCTTTCTTTCTTTATTGCATCCTGTTTTCTCTGCTCTGCCTGAGACTGTAGATACTTTCCCATCTCTCCATATTGTGGAGATACAGTATATGAACAATGTAGTGCCTTCCCTCATGTGCTTTACTTCTTAGTACATCCTGTTTTCTTTGCCCTCTGTTATTGTGAAACTGTACAGTAGATGCTTTCCCCTCTCTCCACATTGTTGAGATCAGTCAACAAGCCTCGGCTCTCCATCATATGCTTCTTTATTACATTTGTTTTCTCTGCCCTCCCTGAGACTGTAGATGCTTTCCTCTCTCTCTCTCTCACTCTCTCTCTCTCACTCTCTCAATATTGTGGAGATCTATGAAAAATACTCTGCCCTCCCTCATATGCTGTCCTTCTTTATTATATCTTGTTTTATTTGGCCTAGCTGAGACTGTAGATACTTTCATCTCTCTCCATACAATACCATGGCCTCCCGCATATGCTTTCCTTCTATACATCCTGTTTTCTCTGCCCTCCCTGAGACTGTAAATACTTTCCCCTCACTCCAGATTGTGGAGATTAATAAACAATGTAGTACTCTCCCTCATATGCTTTTCTTCTTTACATTCTGTTTTCTCTGCCTTCTATGAGACTGTAGATGCTTTCCCTTTTCTCCATATTGTGCAGATCTGGGAACAATCCCCTGCTCTCAATCATATCCTTTTTTTCTTTATTACATCTTGTTTTCTCTGCCCTCTCTGAGATATAGATGCGTTCCCCTCTCTCCCCATCCTACCTCCCTCATATTCTTTCCTTCATTACTATATCTTTTTTTCTCTGCCCTCCCTGAGACTGTAAATACTTTCCCCTTGTGTTCACATTGTGGATTTCTATAAACAATGTAGTGCCTTCCCTCATATTCTTCCCTTCTTCATTGCATCCTGTTTTCTCTGCCCTCCCTGAGACTGTAGATGCTCTCTCCTCAATTAATCCCTTTTCACCACCCTATAACCGCTCAGTTTTAATTGGTGGTTTAATTTAAGTATTGGTGGTTATTAGAGTGTTAATTGAATATTGTTTATTATTTGGTAACGATTTTTTCTATATATATATATATATATATATATATATATATATATATATACATATATAATATATATATATATAAATACAGTTAGGTCCAGAAATATTTGGACAGTGACACAAGTTTTGTTATTTTAGCTGTTTACAAAGACATGTTCAGAAATACAATTATATATATAATATGGGCTGAAAGTGCACACTCCCAGCTGCAATATGAGAGTTTTCACATCCAAATCGGAGAAAGGGTTTAGAAATCATAGCTCTGTAATGCATAGCCTCCTCTTTTTCAAGGGACCAAAAGTAATTGGACAAGGGATTCTAAGGGCTGCAATTAACTCTGAAGGCGTCTCCCTCGTTAACCTGTAATCAATGAAGTAGTTAAAAGGTCTGGGGTTGATTACAGGTGTGTGGTTTTGCATTTGGAAGCTGTTGCTGTGACCAGACAACATGCGGTCTAAGGAACTCTCAATTGAGGTAAAGCAGAATATCCTGAGGCTGAAAAAAAAAGAAAAAATCCATCAGAGAGATAGCAGACATGCTTGGAGTAGCAAAATCAACAGTCGGGTACATTCTGAGAAAAAAGGAATTGACTGGTGAGCTTGGGAACTCAAAAAGGCCTGGGCGTCCACGGATGACAACAGTGGTGGATGATCGCCGCATACTTTCTTTGGTGAAGAAGAACCCGTTCACAACATCAACTGAAGTCCAGAACACTCTCAGTGAAGTAGGTGTATCTGTCTCTAAGTCAACAGTAAAGAGAAGACTCCATGAAAGTAAATACAAAGGGTTCACATCTAGATGCAAACCATTCATCAATTCCAAAAATAGACAGGCCAGAGTTACATTTGCTGAAAAACACCTCATGAAGCCAGCTCAGTTCTGGAAAAGTATTCTATGGACAGATGAGACCAAGATCAACCTGTACCAGAATGATGGGAAGAAAAAAGTTTGGAGAAGAAAGGGAACGGCACATGATCCAAGGCACACCACATCCTCTGTAAAACATGGTGGAGGCAACGTGATGGCATGGGCATGCATGGCTTTCAATGGCACTGGGTCACTTGTGTTTATTGATGACATAACAGCAGACAAGAGTAGCCAGATGAATTCTGAAGTGTACCGGGATATACTTTCAGCCCAGATTCAGCCAAATGCCGCAAAGTTGATCGGACGGCGCTTCATAGTACAGATGGACAATGACCCCAAGCATACAGCCAAAGCTACCCAGGAGTTCATGAGTGCAAAAAAGTGGAACATTCTGCAATGGCCAAGTCAATCACCAGATCTTAACCCAATTGAGCATGCATTTCACTTGCTCAAATCCAGACTTAAGACGGAAAGACCCACAAACAAGCAAGACCTGAAGGCTGCGGCTGTAAAGGCTTGGCAAAGCATTAAGAAGGAGGAAACCCAGCGTTTGGTGATGTCCATGGGTTCCAGACTTAAGGCAGTGATTGCCTCCAAAGGATTCGCAACAAAATATTGAAAATAAAAATATTTTGTTTGGGTTTGGTTTATTTGTCCAATTACTTTTGACCTCTTAAAATGTGGAGTGTTTGTAAAGAAATGTGACAATTCCTACAATTTCTATCAGATATTTTTGTTCAAACCTTCAAATTAAACGTTACAATCTGCACTTGAATTCTGTTGTAGAGGTTTCATTTCAAATCCAATGTGGTGGCATGCAGAGCCCAACTCGCCAAAATTGTGTCACTGTCCAAATATTTCTGGACCTAACTGTATATATATATATATATATATATATATATATATATATAGATATAGATATATATATATTATGCAGTAGTATTACTTTAGCACTATTTGGTGGTACTATTCGAGTAGTGTGTAGAGTATTATTTACGGTATATATTGCGTAGAGATATTACATAGGCTTTGAATTTAGGAGTGTTTTGGACACTGGTAGAATCATGTTGGTACCTTATTGCTTCTTTATTGATGAGGGTCCAATTTCTTTTCACTGGCCTTACGCATTTCACAGTATATTATATCAAAGCAATCGCCAAATTTAATTTTTAGCCCATCACTCGTATCTATTTCCCCAGGCAACTACAGCGCGCTCCCATAAAATCCCATTCCAGTCCTGAAACCTTAGAAATGATACTGTTATTTCACTAGAACTGATAAGAGCGGATTCTAATATTTATTTTATAGACGGTTATTGGAAAACCCAGGTGCAGAAATCTCACAGAAGCAGATCGTCTCGGCTCGGACATGAGCCGTGCGTCAAGAGGAGGCAAGCAATTATTTGGATTGTGCCGGTATGGCTTAGATGGAAAGCACAAACAGAAAGGAGTAATGAAATATCAAAAGACTCGTGCTAACTAGACGAACGCTGTCCTTTGTTGTTCAACCAAATGAAACTACTAGGATCAAAGTACAGAATTGAGTTGCATGCACTAAATCATGCCTCCATGGTACTTTACAATATTGGTACTTCACTGACATTGTTATTGTCGCAATGTGACTGTAGGATAGTGAGGGACAGGGGTTCCTATACTGTCCCTCATGCTAGGGGACCCTAGGCTATCCCTAAACTCTGGATTACCCTTGATGGTGGAGATGCCAGATTCTTGTGCCTTACAGTTCTCCTGACTAGAAGCAATCTATTCCCCCCTCCTGGAAAGGAAAGGACAGGGGTAAAATGGTAACACAGACAAAGACAGACAGAGAGAAACCAAAACTTGGACACACTGCAAATTCACAGGAACAAACAGTAAGAATCTCAGGAGAAAAGCAAGAGAAGGAAGGCAGCAACAAAAGGATAACCAGGGTTAACACAACAACTGCTCACAAGGAGTGGAGTCCCATGCCTTACTGTTCTCCTGACCAGAACTAATCTGTTCCCACCGAGGGAAGGAAGGGGCAGAAGTGAGATGGAAACACAGATAAAGACAGACAGGGAAAAAACAAAACTCAGCTCTATATCTGTCTATGTGACCATAGAATAGTGAGGGACAGGGGCTCCTATACTGTCTCTCATGCTAGGGAACCCCAGGCTATTCCTAACCTCAGGATTACCCCTGATGGTAGAGATGCCACAGTCCCATTCCTTACTATTCTCCTGACCAGAACTAATGTGTTGCCTCCCCAGGGAGGGAAGGGGCAGGAGTGTGATGGAAACACAGGCTATACCTAACCTCTGGATTACAACCCTGATGGTGGAGATGCCAGAGTCCAATGCCTTACTATTCTCCTGACCACAAGTAATCTGTTCCCCGCCCCACCCAAGGAAGGAAGGGGCAGGAGTGTGATGGAAACACAGGCTATATGTAACTTCTGGATTACCCCTAATGGTGGAGATGTAGAAGTCCCATTCCTTACTATTCTCCTGTCCAGAACTAATCTGTTCCTTCCCCAGGGTAGGAAGGGGCAGGAATGTGATAGAAACACAGGCTATACCTAACCTCTGGATTACCCCTCTGATGGTGGAGATGCCAGAGTCCAATGCCTTACTATTCTCCTGACCAAAAACTAATCTGTTCCCCGCCCCACCCAAGGATGCAAGGGGCAGGAGTGTAATGGAAACACAGATATAGACAGACAGGGAAAAAACAAAACTCAGACCCACTACAAACTCACAGGAACAAACAGTAAGAGACTAAGGAGAAAAGCAAGAGAAGGAAGGCAGCAACAAAAGAACAACAAGGGATAACACCACGACCGCTCACAGCAACAAGGTACTACAACCACCAGTAAAGTAATAATAAGAAAAAAACAGCTCACCCAATTTTTGGAGGAGGATCGTAAGTTAGCAGGACGGTGCATGGATAAGTTTACAGGTAGTCAGGCTGTATTAACGGAGGATTATGAGAAAGAAAAATCCTGCATCCAGTTCCCGAAAAATTATTTATTTTAAAACTCATCCATTTATTAAGCAAAAGTTAAAAAATCATTTCTGTGTGGACAGACGCATAACGGCATATGACGCGTTTCGGACTCTCAGTCATATGCCATTATGCGTCTGTCCACACAAAAATGATTTTTTTTTAATTTTGTTTAATAAATGGATGAGTTTTAAAAGAAAAAATAATTTTTCGGGAACTGGATGCTGGATTTTTCTTTCTCATGATACAACCACCAGTAAGTCCTCTCCAGACCAGTATAGAGAAGCTATAGCTGGCCTTAAAGAAAGGGTCCAGCCGGCATATATAGGAGGAAAGTGAATGTGACTGCCCCCCCCCACAGCATGTGACCAAAGGAGACTAACAAGCAGCCTGGTAAAGAATAACTTTTGCTAGCCTTCCTATGAACTACAAGTCCGTGGAACGACGCCCGAGTCTGCCTGCGCTGATCACAGACAACAAACGAAGCTTGCCAGCCACGTCCATGCACCTGTGGGTCTGCAGAGTTACTGGTGAGCTTTTTTCCTTTCCTCTTTTCCTGGTCACAGACATCAGAAAAGTTAGCAGGTAGAGTGCCAGAATCTGCAGTCTCCACAGATCCTGATACCGCTCTGACAGTTGCTTGAAAAAGACTTTGTTGTCGAGACATTGCTGTATTGTATGACCTTTATGGATAAAACGCTGTTTACTTTATCTACATGGTATGTTTTATTTCTAGTGAATCCCTTGAATTGAACGTGCGCCCCTGATGTACTGAGACTGTGTGTTGTATTACACATGTGCACATGTATTTGACCACTGGTGCTGTAAGCCGTCTTTTTTCTACATACACGGAAAGAGAAACTGAGAGAAAGAGACACATACACAGAAAGAGAAACACACACAGAGAAACACACACAGAAAGATACAGATACACAGAAAGAGACACACACCGAAAGAGAAACACACAGAAAGAGAAACACACAGAGAAACACACACAGAAAGATACAGATACACAGAAAGAGACACACACCGAAAGGGAAACACACAGAAAGAGAAACACACAGAGAAACACACACAGAAAGATACAGATACACAGAATGAGACACACACCTAAAAACACACACCGAAAGAGGCACACACAAAGAGATACACACACAGAAAGATACAGATACACAGAAAGAGACACACACCGAAAGACACACACCGAAAGAGAAACACACAGAAAGAGAAACACACACAAAAAAGATACAGATACACAGAATGAGACATACATCTAAAAACACACACTGAAAGAGACACACACAAAGAGATACACACACAGAAAGAGACACATACATAGACACAGAGACATACACACAGAAGGTGACACACACAGAAAAAGACACACACCAAAAAAGAGACACACAGAAAGAGACATACACAGAAAGAGATACATACATTGAAAGAGACGCGTACACCGAGAGAAACACACACACCAAAAGAAACACACACAGAAAAAGATACACACAGAAGGAGACACACAGGAAAAGAGACACAAACATAGAAAGAGACACAAACACAGACACACAGACAGAAAGAGATATACACAGAAAGAGACATACACACCAAAAGAGACACAAACACAGAAAGAGACACAAACACAGAAAGACACAAACACAGAAAGAGACACACAGAGACACACAGACAGAAAGATATACACAGAAACAGACACATACACAGAAAGAGACACACACAGAAAGAGACACACAGACAGAAAGAGACACATTCACAGAAAAATACACATAGAAAGAGAGACACACACTCAGAAACTGTTTGGATGTTTGAGTTAATATATTGGCTGCTTTCACAGGTAACCTGGATATTTATCAGGTGGTCTATAACAACCAATCACAACTCTGCTTCTATTTTGCTTCAGGTCACTATTAGGAGCTCTGATTCGTTGCCTATAGCTAAGACAGTTAATGTGTGAGTTCATATGATTTCAGTAGAGAGACAAAGAGAGAGCGGCAGAAAAAGAAACAGAGAGACAGACAGAGACAGAGAAAGAAACAGAGAGACAGACAGAGTGAGACAGTGATAGAAAGAGAGGCAGACAGAGATGGAGACAGACAGGGAGAGAGACAGACAGAGATGGAGACAGACAGGGAGTGAGACAGACAGAGATGGAGAAAGACAGGGAGAGAAACAGACAGAGACGGAGACAGACAGGGAGAGAGACAGACAGAAATGGAGACAGACAGAGAGAGACAGAGATAGAAAGAGAGGCAGACAGAAATGGAGACAGACAGGGAGAGAGACAGACAGATGGAAACATACATGGAGAGAGACAGACAGAGATGGAGACATACAGGGAGAGAGACAGACAGAGATGGAGACATACAGGGAGAGAGACAGACAGAGTTGGAGACATACAGGGAGAGAGACAGACAGAGATGGAGACATACATGGAGAGAGACAGAGATGGAGACATACATGGAGAGAAACAGACAGAGATGGCGACAGACAGGGAGAGAGACAGACAGAGATGGAGACAGGGGGAATGAGGGAGAAAGAGTGAGAGAAGAAGAATGGGAGAGAGGGAGAGAGACAGTTACTATCCCGGGCAATGCCGGTTACTACAGCTATTCTTTTAATCCCTTCCTGGCTCTGTGTTCATTAGTTGTTTGAGATATCGCGGACATAATAAATGTTTGGGGGGCACAATCAGTTCATGATGAATCTAAATTTTCAGCCAATCCGAAGTGATCAAACACAAATTGAATTTTTATACATTCACTCATTTCTACATCTGAATTTTATTTGTATTTATTTCCTTTTTCAATCAAAACATGACGACTTCTTATGTGATTAGAATTTCACTTTTGGACTTGTTTATATTTTCATGATTATTTAGCATTTTTTTATATTTATTATCCAGTTTGATATTTTTTCATGATTTCTTTTTTTTTTTATTTATTGCAGTTTCTCTGCCCTTTATTACAATGATGTCCTCCGTTACTCCGCAGCAAAGTGCATCTTAAAATAAAATGTCTTTCTGATCAGGATGATATTAGAGCGGCACGAGTCCTCCATAAGAGGAAAGTGGATGGAATTAATGAAGATGCTGAAGAAACAAGCCATTAGGGAGCCTGCGGAGAAGCAGCAGGGCTGGAAATACGTGAGGCCAATAAACAGAGGCTATATAGTAAACTCAGCGCTATTATATATAACATACAAAATGAAAGGATAGTCGGGATCAGGGAGATATAAAGCTTTCCATTACTATTCAATATAAATCCCAATCAGACCATGTCATATGGAGTGGGTCCCAACAATCGCATATTCTGAGCTCTATAATATGGAGCCTAATATGTATTGCCATGTGATTACGGAATATGCCGCCATATACAAAGGTTATTATATAGCAATCTAATAAAACAGCTATACTTATATAGTAGCTTTGCTATCGGGGATGGGGCAGCGGGGCAGCTTTAACACATAATTGAAAAAAAAATACATTCTGCTCACTTTCCCTCCACTACCACATCTGCCGATGTCTTCTGCAGCCAGTGCGTAGTTGTCATAAGGGTCTATGGGATAGCGGAAAACCAGGGACCCTAAGCTGACCTTTAGACTAGGGGACCCTGTGCTATCCCTACTCTCAGAGATACTCCTAATGGTGGGGATGTCTGAGTCTCCTTCCTGGACCTGCTCCTGATCAGCCCTGGTGTTACACCTACACCTTTTCCACTGGGTGGGATGGGGTGGGGGGGGGTGAGACTGAAATGTGATTTAACCCACAGAAGTAGACAAATGATGGACTATGGGGATAGCGGAAAACTGGGGCCCCTAAGCTAACCCTCAGACTAGGGGGCTCTGTGCTATCCCTATTCTCAGATATACCCCTAATGGTGGGGATGCCTGCTCCTGACCAGCCCTGAATTTATACCCACAACCCCTCCACTAAGTGGGGTGGGGGTTGAGACAGGAATGTGATTTAACCCACAGAAGTAGACAAATGATGGACTATGGGGATAGCGGAAAACCGAGGCCCCTAAGCTGACCATCAGACTAGGGGGCTCTGTGCTAAACCCTATTCTCAGAGATACCCCTAATGGTGGGGATGTCTGAGTCTCCTTCCTGGACCTGCTCCTGACCAGCCCTGAAGTTATACCCACAACCCCTCCACTAAGCGGGGTGGGGGTTGAGACAGGAATGGGATTTAACCCACAGAAGTAGACAAATGATGGACTATGGGGATAGCGGAAAACCGAGGCCCCTAAGCTGACCATCAGACTAGGGGGCTCTGTGCTAAACCCTATTCTCAGAGATACCCCTAATGGTGGGGATGTCTGAGTCTCCTTCCTGGCCCTGCTCCTGACCATCCCTGAAGTTATACCCACAACCCCTCCACTAAGCGGGGTGGGGGTTGAGACAGGAATGGGATTTAACCCACAGAAGTAGACAAATGATGGACTATGGGGATAGCGGAAAACCGAGGCCCCTAAGCTGACCATCAGACTAGGGGGCTCTGTGCTATCCCTATTCTCAGAGATACCCCTAATGGTGGGGATGTCTGAGTCTCCTTCCTGGCCCTGCTCCTGACCAGCCCTGAAGTTATACCCACAACCCCTCCACTAAGTGGGGTGGGGGTTGAGACAGGAATGGGATTTAACCCACAGAAGTAGACAAACGATGGACTATGGGGATAGCAGAAAACCAGGGCCCCTAAGCTGACCATCAGACTAGGGGGCACTATGCTAAACCCTATTCTCAGAGATACCCCTAATGGTGGGGATGCCTGAGGCTCCTTCCTGGCCCTGCTCCAGAGCAGCTCTGAGCTTATACTCCCGGTAAAAGAGTGTAATTTAACCCACAGAAATAGACAAACCAAAACTCTGTCACACAGCACGCACACAGAGGTAAAAAGACAATAAGAGATTAGGAGGAAAACAAGAGCAGGGAGGAAACAACAAGACGACGGGTAACTTCACAACAACACCAATCACAAAGCAACTCTTTCTCCAGCAAGTGTGAGACACTCGCAGACCAACACAGCATAAACTATAGTCAGCATAGCAAAAAGATATCCTCCAGCCTAAATATGAGAGGAGCAATTGTGATTGGCTTCCTTACAACATGTGATCAAAGAAGACTAATGAGCAGGATTGCAGAGGTTAATTTGGTAGCCTGTCTATGACTGAGCAGACAACAGGTTGATAAACAGGTTTGCCTGAGTTGATCAAACGCCAGAAAAACCATCAGTTGGAGTGTCAGACTCTGCAATGTGAACAGAGGCTGACGATGCCATGACAGCCGGCGCATTTTGTGCAAACCTCCATGTAATAGTAGTGGGCAGCAGCTGACAATGGAGCGCACGCCATGGCGCATGTCACTGTCATGCGCTTCCCCCAATCTCTGTACGGAAGTCAGCTGCCAGGCACTGTTTGGTCGGCAGCGTGTATCGCAGTTCAGGGACATGGCGGGTCTTTGTGCCGTGATGCATTTGAGCTGGATGTGCGTCCCTGGAAATGCTCGGTATATGGCTGGCTACATGTGGGCGGAGAACTGCCCAAACATTCACTTCATTAGATTTGTTACTCAAGTTGAGTACCTTTAGAGCATCTGATCTTGAGGACCGAGCACCTGAGCATGTTCGTGCTCGCCCATCTCTACTCATCACTAATGAAAACACAAAAAGTTGCAAAACTTTGGCACAACTCCAAATTGCGCAAACAGTCCTGGCTATGTAACATGACATTATTGTTAGGCAGATTGCGCCTGGAATCCGCCTGCAATTGTCTCGCAAAAATTGGACATAATGCACAGCAAAGTCAATACGGCATTGCTGTGCACATGTTCCAGCTTATATCACTTCTTTTATGTGCTTCAAGAATGACGAAAAAGCCACCGGCGAATCCACCTTAGGAGAGCGTTTGCCGGCGTTTTCCTGATGCGTGTCTAGTGACTAGTATCTAAATGACGCTGTGTGCACATACACAAACCTGGAATTCCTGCTCAGCTTCCACTCCAAAAATTCTGCAGAGAGACAGAACTTTTTGCAAAGTTTTCTGAGCTTTTGAGGATTTTTGAAGAGGATTAGGATTAGAACTTCCGCTGACTTTCAACTGGCCTAAAAAAAAACCTCCCTAAGGCCTGAAACACACATCCGTGAAAAAACATGCGCGTGTGTTACGTCCGTTTTTTCGGGTCCGTGTCCCGTTTTTGTGTCTGTTTTTATGGTCCGTGTGGCATCTGTGTGAACTGCGTATGCCAGCCGTGTGTGCGTGTGGAATAGCCGTGTGTGCGTGTGGAATAGCCGTGTGTATGTGTGGAATAGCCGTGTGTGCGTGTGGAATAGCCGTGTGTGCGTGTGGAATAGCCGTGTGTGCGTGTGGAATAGCCGTGTGTGCGTGTGGAATAGCCGTGTGTGCGTGTGGAATAGCCGTGTGTGCGTGTGAAACTTAACTGACGTATGTGTGTGTGTGTTATATAATATAGAAAAAACTCCGGCACACTATGATGAATCAATTAGTATTTTATTTTCATAAATTGATTGTTCAGATGTAACGTTTCGGCTAATGCCTTCTTCACAACTGAAATTCATATAGCAAAATGTAAAAGGAAAAGATCAGTACCAATATTCATTCATACTTCATATTAGTAGCTATCAAATAATTTGTAGCAAATAAATCATTTTACCTAGATAGTGTAATGAGTAATATCTGAGAAGAACGTCAGACGCATTTGACCAATTGTATCTAAAAAGATAATGCCCAAATTTTAGGGAATCATAGAAATCATAGAATTACCCTAATACATACATTAGAATAAAATAATATCTTTTCATTACATCATGGAGCGAATCACTAATGTCTATCCATAGACTTCAACGGGACATAATCTACTCAAGAGAAGAAAACATACTTGTAGAAATAATCAAATAGAAGACATTATTACCTTCATTTTGAAAAATAATATATGGGTATATTATAGTTCCCAAGGGGGAGGTGGTTATGGGGCTGGGCCGCTATGAAGCTGGAGAAATAAAGTGAAAAAGATACTTTCAGTATATCAAAAAGGTATCCAAATGAAAACAAAAGAAGTCCCATAGAAAGTGTTGTTAAGGTCCAGGAGTGACGAAGTGTCGCCCAAGAAAGGGTTAACAGAGAGAATGAACGTGACATACCTGTTTAGCCAAGGATCAGCGGTGAAGTGTGAGGTGAAGTGACCGCGTTGCGGTTTAAATGTGCTGAAGGGGCGGGCATAATTGAATGATTTCCTGTGTATGGAACGCATAAGAAAGGGTGGCACGCAAGCCGCGCGTGCGCAGTGTACCCGGAAGTGCGCGCATGCGCAGAAGCAAAAATCTGGTGAAAGTGGACACCGGCTCCCAGAATCTCATTACAGAGCGAGATGTGTCAAGTACGCATCTGGAAGAAAAAAAGGGGAGAGATGGATAGGACTTATAAGACAACCGGGATAAACTCTATATGAACATGATTATAAAGTAATCTGCATTATCGTTGGACTAGAGATAAACAGCATTTGCTGTACACACATGTGTGCCCATATGCGTTAACAAGCACTCATGTGTGTACTAATATGTGTACTATAGTGCAATATAAGTCAACACATATCACACATAATGTAACAGGAACTTATGACACAATTAACTCTATATACCGTGAGAGGATCACAGGACAATTGTTTTTGTCATATAGAATCCAAACTATGACAAGTGCACATATGGGTGTGCAAGCACCTTATGTGTCCGCACACCCACATGTGCACACACAATTCTCATCAACATCCCAGATATGAAATATCTATACAAAAAATCTATACAATAAAGATATATAAAGATCTCCCACACATTTACGAAAACTTCAATAATAGAGATAGGACAGGACGGACCCCACATCAATAATTCTCATATTCTCTATTAAGTCCGAAAGGGGAGAGGGTATTCAGGGTGTGGATCCAATAGGATTCCCTTTCTTTAAGTTTTTTAATCCTATCACCCCCACGTCTTAGAGGTGGAACATGCTCCAAAACCTGAAATCTCATCTGAGAGATCGTATGGCCACACTGGATAAAATGATATGGAATAGGCAGCATAACTAATTTACATCGTATGGTGGACTTATGTTTCCCAATGCGGTCTCGGACATGCTGGGTAGTCTCCCCAACATATCCGAGACCGCACGGGCACTTCATCAGGTATATTACATATGACGTGTCACAAGTGAAAAAGTCCTTAAGATAGAAGACCTTTCCAGTGCGAGGATGAGTACATTGATTTCCTTTGATAATATTGGAGCAATGAGGACAATGTAAGCAGGGGTAATTGCCCTCTTTGGGTGTAGATAGGAAAGTTTGTCTAGATTTGACAATTTTTGACCCTATGTCCGCCCTTACCAATATGTCTCTGAGATTAGGAGAGCGTTTATAACTGAAAAGAGGTAAAGAAGAGAATTCAGTTATCGGTGGATAAGAATTGCGTAATATCTGCCAGTGTCTAAGTATAATTCCTTTTATAATGGGATGAAAAGGATGAAATGTGTTGACAAAGGTGATAAATCGTCCTACCCTTTTTGGTCTAGTGGTTGAGCTATAACTTACATGATAGGCAGAATCGACTATAGACGAAGGATAACCACGTTGTAAAAATTTATTGGACATTTCCTCATGTCGTACTAACCGTTGATCCTGAGAAGAGACAATCCTTGCCACTCGTTTGTGTTGAGATATTTTTAATGCATTCTTCAAGTGTCGTGGGTGACTACTGGTATAATGCAGAAGGCTATTACGGTCTGTCGGTTTCACATAAATATCCGATGTAATATTACCCCTTGAATTCATACATATGAGTGTGTCAAGGAAATTAATACTAGATGAATCTACATGTTGGGTAAAGGATAAGCCATCAACTCTAGTGTTAAGGTGATGAAAAAACTCATCAAAGAGTAATTGGGAACCTGAAAAGACGATAAATATATCGTCAATGTACCTTTTGTACATTAAAATGTGATTTTGAAATATGGGGTGGTTATATACGAAATGGGATTCAAAATGCGTCATGTAAATATTCGCATAAGGTGGTGCGACATTTGAACCCATAGCCGTTCCTTTAGTCTGGAAATAAAATTGGTCTTGGAATAAGAAAAAATTCTTATGTAAAACAATATCCAGTAAGTCAAGACAAAATTGTTTTTGTAATGAAGAAAAATCGCTGTAATGTTCCAAAAACCACGACATTGCTTGCATACCGAGGTCATGTTGTATACTAGTATACAAGGAATTAACATCAAGAGTGGCAAGGAGTGTGTCAGGAGGAAGTGGGCCCAAGGATTGCAATTGATGTAAAAAATCATCTGTGTCTCTTAGATATGAAGGAGTCTTGGATACCAATGGCATCAAAATGCGATCAAGCGTAATAGCTAATGGTGACAATATTGAGTCTATGGAAGCAACTATTGGGCGTCCAGGCGGTTGCCATAATTTTTTGTGCACCTTAGGCAGGGTGTAAAACACCGGGACAACTGGATTTACCTTATTTAAATAACTAGCCAATTTCGTGTCAATAACTCCATGGATAGAATAATAATGAATTTTATCCAGTATTATTCTTTTAATGTCACTAGATGGATCACGCTGTATAGGTAAGTAGGTGGACGTGTCAGCCAGCTGAGTCAGTATCTCGGAGATGTAGTAGCTTTTGTTCATCACAACCAAGGCTCCGCCTTTATCGGCTGGTTTGATAGTTATTGAAGTATTATTTTTGAGAGACTGTAAGGCCTGTGATTCGCCTGGAGTTAAATTATTTTTGATGTGAAAGTCTCCATTTTTCACTCTATCAGTAAATCTATCAATATCAGATTTAACCAACGAGATAAAGGTCTCAGCCGGATGGTAAGTCCGGGGTGGCATAAAACTACTGGGAATTGTGATATTCAGATCACGGAAAGAAAACTGTGTTTCATGTGTACCGGAGACGGAGGGACTACAATCGTGAGGAGATTGATTGAAATGAACTTTCAATCTAACAGATCTATAGAATTTATTCAATTCTTGTTCTAACCGAAAAGTGTCAAAATTTGGTGTGGGACAGAAACTCAAGCCTTTTTGTAATACTGTAGATTCAAGGGGGGATAAGGTATAGTGAGCCAGACCATTTTGGACTATTATTATTGTATGTGTGTGTGTTGTCCGTATGAAATGTCCGTGTGTGATGTAAATTATAGTTGCTACATGTCGGCTGATAGCAGACAGCGACGCGCGCTGAGAATGAACTCGGGTGAACTTCACCCGACTTCATTGCCATTCCGTGGCTCTGTCTGGGTGTCGCGTCCTGATTAGCGGTCACCCGTGAAGGACTCACCAGTGACCGCTAATCCCCTGAGTGACTGAAGTGAGCAGCGCGATTAGCGCTGCTGTCACTCAGGCTACCCGCGGCTAGCTGTAGTCCTCCCCCCGTGACCGCAACTCACCTGTGACTTCATCGCTGTCACTCGGGCGACTTGCTGTCACAGGTGGAGGATCCAGCGGTGGCCGCGAGTAACCTGAGTGACAGCTCAGCTGATCGCGCAGCTCACCTCAGTTGCTGCGTGGAGGTAACAGGAGCGGCGGTGTTCTTCTGCCGCTCCTGTCACCTTCATGTAGCAGAGCTGGAAGCGACGCGGGACCTCCGTGGATTACGCTGGACATGGATGGGTATTTGGGGCATAATAAATTGGCGAACGAGGGTTTTTTGTAGTGTTTATTATTTCAAATAAAGGATTTTTTCACTGTGTGTGTTTATTTACTGTAACATATAGATTAATCATTGGGGGTGTCTCATAGACACCTGCAATAATTAATCTAGGACTTATTGTCAGCTATGGTATAGTAAAGTAAACCCCAGCACTCAAATTAAGACAAAAAGGGGAAGTATGTGTAAGTGAATTTATTGACTGACACACTGCAAAGAGAACCTAACCAGAGCAACTGCAGTGTGTCAGTCAATAAATTCACTTACACATACTTCCCCTTTTTGTCTTCATTTGAGTGCTGGGGTTTACTTTACTATATGATTCTTTATCCCCTAAGCACCTATAGTGTGTGTGGTAGAGCCTGTAATCTCTAAGTATCGATTTATTGTCAGCTATGGGCTGCCAATAACTCCTTATTACCCCGATTGCCACCGCACCAGGGCAAATCGGGAAAAGCCGGGTACAGTCCCAGAACTGTCGCATCTATTGTATGCGGCAATCCCGGGCAGCTGCTGGCTGATATTGTTAGGCTGGGGGGCCCCCCATAACGTGGAGCTCCCCATCTTGAGAATACCAGCCTTCAGCCGTGTGGCTTTACCCTGGCTGGTATCAAAATGGGGGGGACCGCACATCGTTTTTTTAATTATTTATTTATTTTTTTTACTGCACAGTATAGACCCCCCCACCGGGTGTCTCACTGCAACCAATCATAGGCGCCGGTGGGCGGGGAAAGCAGGGAATACGAGATTGAATAATGAGCTGCCGGCTTTTTCAAAATAGTAAAAGCCGCCGGAGTTTAGTGACAGCCATGCAGCGCCGCGCCGGTGATTGGGGAGAGGTAAGTATGAGAGAGGGGGGAGACTGACTGACAGACTGTGAGACCGACCAACAGACAGACAGAGAGACCGACCGACGGACTGAGGGAGATTGACCAACAGACAGAAAAAGAAAGAATGACCGACATCGCTACAAAAAAGCACAAAACGTACACGGAGCATACAGAGATGCATCCGTGTCACGTTATTGTGCGCACATACCCATTGACTTTCATGAGGTCCAAGTGTGCGAGTTGTCGTGGGCGGAGGGGACGCGCTCGCTACGCTCAGGTCCGGGGCTTCTGCTGCTGCTGCTCGGTGGCTCGAGCGGTGGGCCGGACCCGGGGACTCGAGCAGCGCTCCTCACCCGTGAGTGAAAAGGGGATGGTTTGTTTGTGGGGAGAGTTCGTGACGCCACCCACGGGACGTGGTGATGATGGCACCACCGCTGCTGGTGACGGGGATCCCGGGAGAGATGGTAGGGAACAGCTAGGATGTTGTCCCCTCCGTGGGTAGAGGTTGGTGATCCCGGGGCCCTGATGGTGATACGGGGAGGCTGGATGGCTGGGGTGCAGGGTTGCAGGGGCAGCGCGGTGTGGTGCCGGACGGCACTGGTGTACTCACTCAGGCAGTCAATGACAGAGTCTCTGGTAAACCAAACGGCCGGATGGACGGGTCCCGCAGCTGGCTGCAGTGTTGTTGTGCTCTCCCCGGACGGCTGATGGTGGCTGTCTTTCCCTGCACCTGTTAGAATGTTCTGACTCCTGTGGTTGCCCACCGGTAGTCCGCTCCCCGGCGTAGAGGTGTCGTAGGAGCCCGTTTTGCCCACGGCGCTGGCCCTTGGATCTCTAGCCTATGGCGGTGGCTGTATATCCTCACCGTGTGGACTGTTGCCTTTTGTCGGGTCTTGGTTGTTGGGAAACCCCTGGGGTTCCTGTCACACTCGGATTTGACTATTGTCGGTGGCTCCAAGCCTGGTCGGGGTCCGATGGCCCTGCCTGTGTGCTTAGCTTCACTCCGCTCCCCGGTTCGGTACCGGCGGGCCAACGCCCGACCCCGGTCCTACGGCTCTGCAGAGTTCCGCTAACTCCGGTGTGTATGTTGTTATGTCTGTGACTACCTGGCTAGTCCAGGGCGTCACACGTGTTCCGTGCTGAAAACGGACATGCTTCCGTGCAAAACGGAAACACATACGGATCACTGACACGGACACACGGACCTTATGGAATCACGCACGTGTGAGCTCAATGATAGATTAACATTGGTGCATGTTTGTCCTTGTCTCCGGTACATACATTCATCCATCCAACTTTCCCATCAACTGATCTGCTCTCCCTTTCTGTCTGCTGTGTGTTTTAATACATGGTATGTCAATTCATCCATCCAACTTTCCCATCAACTGATCTGCTCTCCCTTTCTGTCTGCTGTGTGTTTTAATACATGGTATGTCAATTCATCCATCCAACATTTCCAATATATCTGACCTGTTCCCTCTTTGCTTCAATATCTCCCTGGCATGCTCCAGCATCTCACTGTGATCTCTCACCCCCTGTTCCCCACCTTACTTTTATGACCTTTGTTTATTTTGCCTATGTGAAGCTGCATCTGGCAATCTGATTGAGTGATCAAGGGGTTATTCTTGCACCCCACCCCTTCACAACTGAGTGCACTTGTATGTGTATATACTGGGCCAACTAAAAGTCTGCACAAGACTTTTCATCTGCACCAAGACAAGTCTGCACGATATAAGGATGATGCATTGAATTAGGCCAGAATTGGGCCGGAAGTGACCGGAAGGTAACAGCATACATAGTCACTGTAAACAATGTTTGTGTTTCTATTCACCTTCACCTCTATAATACTTCACTTTCTACTGCCCCCTCTGATCCCTAAACCAAGTAATGAGCTATTCATCTCTCCCTCCATCCTCCCCACCCATCTCACCTCCCCCTCACATATTTTCCTCCACATTGCACCCAGTGTCTCCAGACACACACGACCACCTCATGGCCTCTCCTGCTCTCACCTACTAACACTCTCTCTGCTTCTCCTCACTGCTGGGGATATCTCTCCTAATCCTGGCCCTCCTTACCACATCCATATTGTCACTTCAAACCCTCATCCATAATCTAACACAAATTTCCGCAACCTCTCAAACCTCATACCCATTCACCCGACCCCCCGCTCCCCCAGTCCCACTAACAGGAGCTGTGGCGCCCCTGACCTGGTCAGGCACCACTGAGTACTGCACCCATGCTGGGGACAGTACAATACAGGTAATCCAGAAGGCTGACCGAGGTGTGACTACACAGGCGCATAGTGATCAGGTCTCACACATGTACCTTTGAGAGGACCCCTGGGGATCCCAGGAGGGGGAAAAGCCTTCACCTCCACTGGAATAGTGGAGGGGGCCAAAAGCCTCCATCTCCTCTCAAGGGGTGTGGTAAGAGAGTCTGGTTGCTAGGTGGCGTAGGCAAGAACAGGAGAGGAGGGGCAGTGAGCCGGTTCAGTGTAGAGTCCAGGGAGCTCAGAGGAGAGCAGACCCCTGGGGCTGTTGCAGTCTGACAGCGTCCGCGCAGTGGCTACCGACGGGGGAGAACGGTCACCTAGGGGTGCTACCCGAAACCCATCTCAGCTAGAGAGAGCACGGAGTGGGAAGTAAGGAGACTGCTAGGGAGTACCAGGCCCAAACGGGCGGCAGATCCCGGAGCGGGGATAGATCCAACTTTCCTTGCTAAACCTGCCGGTGTGGGGCCCTCAAAGCCCACACCACAACACCCAAAAGCCGCAGCCACGTAGCCACAGTTAGGGCCCATAGTTCACAGGAGGCAAGCAGCTGGAGTGATCTGGCCCAGGCAACAAGCAAACGGCAACGAAGGGGAGAGAGGCTTCAGCATCTTCCCTGGGTGACCCCCATAGGGACTAAAAGTCGGGGTTACTCCAAACCACCAAGGGCTAAGGAAGGCGAGTCGGTAGTCTCCCTCACCAGTCAGCCTGAAGGACACCTGGTTCCAGCCTGGTTCATCCCAGCTACGCCCGGGTTACTCACCCTGCCATCTGAAGTGAGTAAAACCCCTGAAAGACATCCTGCTTGTGTGGAGTTATTCTGCGCCTTGTGGTTCTACACACCTACCCAGGGCCCTGGGGCTTGCCTCACTCTCAGGAGGCTATTCCAACTAACTGCACTCACCATCAGCCCCAGGCGTCCCTCAACTTGCAGTGGCGGTCCCCACTGACCGCAATACTGAGAGTGGCGTCACGACAAATAGAAGATTTCCTACCGGTGACAAGATCCAGACTGACAGCTGCGTGGAGTCCCTGAAGGTAATGCACCGACACTGCATCAGCGGGGCTTCACATCTGGCGTCACGAACAGGATAAGGACTAGACCTGTTCAGACAGGTGACCATGTGCCTGGGCGGTCCGCTTGGAAAATTGGAAGCGCCGCCATATTGCCACCATGAAAAGCGCGCTGAAAAACAACAGCAGCCCGCGCTGGAAGAAGTTACCGCCCACGAAGAGGTGTGGCTACCCAGAGATCCCCTGCAGAGTTCGGACCTCGCTTGTGAAGAGAGCGGAAGCGTCCAGAGACGGCGGAACGGAGAAGAAGCCAGCAGCTTGCTGTTAGAGAAAATGGCGTCTGAGTGCAGAGACCCAGAGCCAGGCTCCGCTGCCTGGTGGTGTCGGGAGCTTGCTGAGTTCTGCGATCAACTGGAAGCCAGGGTCGGAAGGCTGATTAGAGAGGGACGGACGGAGTTTCTATGGATGACCGCGGCGGTTCGGGCCTACGAGGAGAGAGCCGCGCACCGAGTGCCAGACCGGGCGGTGACGACTCAGACCCCGATGCTGCTACCGATGGGTGAGTCCAGTGTTACCCCTGCCGGCCCGGATGCCCCGACCCCTGCTGCCACGCCCGCGGTCCCTGAAGAGGCGCCCGGCGCGGCGACGCTGAACCAGGCCGCAGCCCCTCCAGGTGCGGCCCGCCAAGCCCCGGCCGCCGCAGCGATGCCCTGCCCGGCCCGCAAAGAACCGGCGGCGACCGCGACCCTCATCCGCGCTGCAGGAGTGACGCTGACCCAGGCCGCCGCCATGCTAGGCCCGGCCCGCCGAGACCCCACCGCAGCAGCAACGCTCGTCCGCGCCGCAAGTGAGGTGCTGAACCAGGCCGCAGCCCCGCCAGGTGCGGCCCGCCAAGCTCCGATCGCTGCAGCGACGCCCAGCCCAGCCTGCACAGATCCCATCGCAGCTGCGACGCCGATCCAGGCCGCCGCCATGCCAGGCGCGGCCCGCCAAGAAAAGATTGCATCACCATTTTCCCCGGCCTGCAAGGCCAGAGCAGACACTGCTCCCCAGTCCAAGGAGGTCCCTGCTAGGAAGCCCACGCTGGGGGAGGACCCCGCGTACTGGCAGCTGAAGGCTGACATGGAGGCCAAGTTCCCACAGGAAATGGTGGATCAGTACATGCTCCCTCCGCACACCCCCAAGAGGATTCTGACAACTCCTGCAGCAACCACGCCAAAGAGTTCCCCGTCTGGGTCTGCTGAAGAAAGCCCGTCCCCAGCACTGCCACCAAAGGAGTGCTCAGAAGAACTAAGGGGGAGAGGAGGCCAGGAAGCTGAGGAGCTGACTCAGGAGCCACCAGTAGTGGATCCATGCCCAGAGCCGGAGATGTTGCCATATTCCCGCTGGGATGAAGAAGACCTGACACCGTCTGCTGACGAAGATCTGCCCAGAAACCTCACCTGGGGGCCTGCAGGCATTGAAGTAACCGCCCAGCAGAATCAAGCCCGCAAGACACGGCGCCGTAGCAGAACCCAGTCTTTCCCTGCACCGCAGTCTCCAGAGCAGAAAGATGAAATAACGGCCAGAGACCTAGAAGAAAAACGGTTCCTGAGAAGAGCCAAAGCACAAGTCAGAGGACCCCTTTGCAGAGGAGTTGTGGAAGATTTTAGCCTGAAGTCAGGGTACGGATTCATCGTTGCACCTGGTATAAAGGAAGGTATCTTCGTCAATAGAAGAGATGTGAGAGCTCATTTGCCCAGAGGACATCCTGGAAGAAACTTAAAGATGGGAGACTCCGTACAATTTACCATGCATCAAGGAGAGAGAGGGTGGTATGCGCTCGATGTAGCACCATGTACCAGCAAACCCCACAGCCATCCCATGCTACAAGATAAAGAAACAGACACAGGAAAAGAAACAGAGGAAGACGGAGAAAGAAAAGACAAAGAACCTACTGATGAGACCACCACGGACGATGAAAGAGATCGAGAAACCAACAGGTGCCGCAGCCCTACAGGCCCAAGCCCTGGTGAGGAGGAATCCATGTAAATAACATAAGAAATACAGCAAGTTACCAGTTTGACAAGTTTTGAAAAGTTTGCAACGTTCTCAAGTTTAAGTAATGTGCCCACATAAACTGATGTGAGAAATGAACCTTAAGGCTATGAACTGGCTATAGCCACAAACTCTCGCAGTGTAAATAGTTACACCAGAGGGTACCACCACCAGAGCCAGCCTGTTTAGGGGCTTGGCTCGTCTGCAACCAGGGAGCACGTCCGTATATGGGGCCTTGGCTCACCTGCAACCAGAGAGCATGCCTGTTTATGGGGCCTGGCTCTCCACCACAAAGAGGGTACCTGGTCAGCACCAACTGTGGAGGCCGCCTCTACATCCTGCCAGAAGAGGCTGAAGGCGCGGATCCACCAGGCCAGGTATACCCTGAAACCACCAGCCCATGAAAGCCGCCTCTACATCCTGCCAGAAGTGGCTGAAGGCGCGGCCAACGTGAAAGGGTTTTGGGTGGGTTAACGGACTTGTGGGTGGAGGGTGGTGATGTATGGTACCTGGTGATTTTAAAAATGTTTTACATGTTTTAACGTTTTATGCATTTTAAAATGTTGTCTTGCAGCCCGAGGACGTGCTGGTGATAACTAAGGGGGAATGTGGCGCCCCTGACCTGGTCAGGCACCACTGAGTACTGCACCCATGCTGGGGACAGTACAATACAGGTAATCCAGAAGGCTGACCGAGGTGTGACTACACAGGCGCATAGTGATCAGGTCTCACACATGTACCTTTGAGAGGACCCCTGGGGATCCCAGGAGGGGGAAAAGCCTTCACCTCCACTGGAATAGTGGAGGGGGCCAAAAGCCTCCATCTCCTCTCAAGGGGTGTGGTAAGAGAGTCTGGTTGCTAGGTGGCGTAGGCAAGAACAGGAGAGGAGGGGCAGTGAGCCGGTTCAGTGTAGAGTCCAGGGAGCTCAGAGGAGAGCAGACCCCTGGGGCTGTTGCAGTCTGACAGCGTCCGCGCAGTGGCTACCGACGGGGGAGAACGGTCACCTAGGGGTGCTACCCGAAACCCAGCTCAGCTAGAGAGAGCACGGAGTGGGAAGTAAGGAGACTGCTAGGGAGTACCAGGCCCAAACGGGCGGCAGATCCCGGAGCGGGGATAGATCCAACTTTCCTTGCTAAACCTGCCGGTGTGGGGCCCTCAAAGCCCACACCACAACACCCAAAAGCCGCAGCCACGTAGCCACAGTTAGGGCCCATAGTTCACAGGAGGCAAGCAGCTGGAGTGATCTGGCCCAGGCAACAAGCAAACGGCAACGAAGGGGAGAGAGGCTTCAGCATCTTCCCTGGGTGACCCCCATAGGGACTAAAAGTCGGGGTTACTCCAAACCACCAAGGGCTAAGGAAGGCGAGTCGGTAGTCTCCCTCACCAGTCAGCCTGAAGGACACCTGGTTCCAGCCTGGTTCATCCCAGCTACGCCCGGGTTACTCACCCTGCCATCTGAAGTGAGTAAAACCCCTGAAAGACATCCTGCTTGTGTGGAGTTATTCTGCGCCTTGTGGTTCTACACACCTACCCAGGGCCCTGGGGCTTGCCTCACTCTCAGGAGGCTATTCCAACTAACTGCACTCACCATCAGCCCCAGGCGTCCCTCAACTTGCAGTGGCGGTCCCCACTGACCGCAATACTGAGAGTGGCGTCACGACAAATAGAAGATTTCCTACCGGTGACAAGATCCAGACTGACAGCTGCGTGGAGTCCCTGAAGGTAATGCACCGACACTGCATCAGCGGGGCTTCACAGAGCTCTATGGAACGCTCGCTCTGTCTGCAACAACTATCCTACATTCATGATCTTTTCATCACTAACAATCTCTCCTTCCTCGCCATCACAGAAACCTGGCTCACCCCCTCTGACACAGCTTCTCCTGCTGCACTTTCTTATGGTGGTCTCCAACTCTCTCACACCCCCCGCCCCAGCAACAAGCATGGTGGAGGAGTTGGTTTGCTCCTGTCCGACCAATGCTCCTTTACACCAATTCCACTACCACCCTCTGTTACTCTCCCATCTTTTGAGGTGCACTCCGTACGCATCTACGCCCCCTCCAACCTTCAACTGGCTGTCATATACCGCCCTCCAGGGCCAGCCACTGCCTTTTTTGATCATTTCACCACCTGGCTACTACACTTCCTTTCCACTGACATCCCCACCATCATCATGGGTGATTTCAATATCCCCATTGACACTTCCCACTCATCTGTCTCCAAACTTCTAACACTCGCTTCCTCCTTCGGCCTCACCCAATGGTCTTCTGCAGCTACTCACAAAGATGGCCACACGCTGGACCTCATCTTCACTCGCCTCTGTTCCCTATCTAACCTCTCTAACTCGCCTCTCCCCCGTCTGACCACAACCTACTCACATTCTCTTCCCTCTCTTCGCCAAGTACGCAACCCCCCCTCCACAAACTTTCACACCCTCTCAGAAATATCAAACACATTGATCTACACGCCCTTTCTCAGTCCCTTCTCCCTCTCACAGACATTGCATTTCTACACGATGCAGATGCTGCTGCACCTTTATACAACACTACAATCTCTGCAGCTCTCGAATCAGCTGCCCCCCTCACACACACCAAAACCCGCACAATCAACAGGCAACCCTGGCACACGAGGCAGACTAAAGAACTAAGACGGGCTTCCAGAATTGCTGAGTGCAGATGGAAGAGGTCTCATTCCACTGAGCACTTCATTGCATATAAAGAGTCCCTGACCACTTTCAAGTCCACACTCACTGCTGCAAAACAAACCTACTTCTCATCCCTCATATCCTCTCTCTCTCACAACCCTAAACAGCTATTCAACACTTTTAATTCTCTCCTCCGTCCCCCGGCACCACCTCCCTCTCCTCTTACCTCAGCTGAAGACTTTGCCTCTTTCTTCAAGCGGAAGATTGACAACATCAGAGCAAGCTTTGGCCCACAATCCCCACAGCCCCTCATCATAGCTACTCAGCCCTCGTCCTCCAAATCCAGCTTCTCAGCCATGACAGAAAACAATCTTTCCACTCTACTCTCAAGATCACATCTAACCATCTGTGCACTGGACCCGCTCCCATCCCACCTCATCCCCAACATCACCGCAGTCCTCATCCCAGCCCTAACCCATCTCTTCAACCTATCACTAACAACTGGTGTATTCCCTTCATGCTTTAAACATGCCTCTATTACACCCATCCTCAAAAAGCCCTCCCTTGATCCATCCTCTGTGTCAAACTATCGCCCCATATCCCTTCTCCCCTATGCCTCAAAACTACTAGAACAGCATGTCCATCTTGAATTGTCCTCACACCTCTCCTCCTGCTCCCTCTTTGACCGGCTACAATCTGACTTCCGACTGCATCATTCCACTGAAACTGCCCTAACTAAAGTCACTAATGACCTACTAACCGCCAAAGCCAAGTGACACTACTCTGTCCTCCTCCTCCTGGACCTGTCCTCTGCCTTCGACACAGTAGACCATTCCCTCCTACTACAGATTCTCTCATCTCTGGACATCACAGACTTGGCCCTATCTTGGATTTCTTCATACCTAACCGACCGAACTTTCAGCGTCTCCCATTCTCACACCACTTCCTCATCTAGCTCCCTATCTGTCGGTGTCCCCCAGGGTTCAGTTCTTGGACCTCTGCTGTTCTCCATCTACACCTTCGGCCTGGGACAGCTCATAGAGTCCCACGGCTTCCAGTATAATCTCTATGCCGATGATACACAAATCTACCTCTCTGGACCTGACATTACCTCTCTACTAACCAAAATCCCACAATGTCTGTCTGCTATTTCATCCTTCTTCTCTGCGCGATTCCTAAAACTTAACATAGACAAAACAGAGTTCATTGTCTTTCCCCCTCCTCACTCATCTCCTCCAAGAAGCCTTTCCATCAAACTTGATTGTTGCTCACTCTCCCCAGTCTCACAAGCACGTTGCCTTGGAGTAACCCTCGACTCTGCTCTATCCTTCAAGCCACACATCCAAGCCCTCTTCACCTCATGCCGACTACAGCTCAAAAATATCTCCCGGATCCGTGCTTTCCTTAACCAAGAATCAGCAAAAACATTAGTGCATGCCCTCATCATCTCACGCCTCGGCTACTGCAACCTCCTGCTCTCTGGCCTCCCTTCCAACACTCTTGCACCCCTCCAATCTATCCTAATCTCTGCGGCCCGCCTAATCCACCTCTCCCCTCGCTACTCCCCAGCCTCGCCACTCTGCCAATCCCTTCACTGGCTTCCCATCACCCAACGACTCCAGTTCAAAACATTAACAATGACATACAAAGCCATGCACAACCCTTCTCCCCCCTACATCTGTGACCTAGTCTCCCGGTACCTACCTGCACGCAACCTCAGATCCTCACAAGATCTCCTTCTCTGCTCCTCTCTTATCTACTCTTCCCACAATCGCGTACAAGATTTCTCCCTTGCATCCCCCATACTCTGGAACGCTCTACCTCAGTATATCAGACTCTCACCTACCATTGAAAGCTTCAAGAGGAACCTCAAGACCCACCTCTTCCACCAAGCCTACAACCTACAATAGCCCTCAGTCCAGTACACCACTGCACAACCAGCTCTGTCCTCACCTATTGTACCCTCACCCATTCCCTGTAGACTGTGAGCCCTCGCGGGCAGGGTCCTCTCTCCTCCTGTAGACTGTGAGCCCTCGCGGGCAGGGTCCTCTCTCCTCCTGTAGACTGTGAGCCCTCGCGGGCAGGGTCCTCTCTCCTCCTGTAGACTGTGAGCCCTCGCGGGCAGGGTCCTCTCTCCTCCTGTAGACTGTGAGCCCTCGCGGGCAGGGTCCTCTCTCCTCCTGTAGACTGTGAGCCCTCACGGGCAGGGTCCTCTCTCCTCCTATACCAGTCTGTTTTGTACTGTTAATGATTGTTGTACGTATACCCTCTTTCACTTGTAAAGCGCCATGGAATAAATGGCGCTATAATAACAAATAATAATAATAATACGGAAATGGGACAAACACGCACGTGTTTAACGGATGTGTGTTTCAGGACTAAGAGAGTCTGTACCCAGAGATAGACGTCAGCGTATATAAATTGTAACCCTTTGTTTCTGAGTCTTTCTGCGCCTGTGCCAGCCATGCCATCAGTGCCAGCCTCACAATATTACAAAGACATCACAATCTTGTGCTGGAGACCATGTTCTCCCCGGGACGTCTTTTCCTTTGTGGGCACAGGATCAGCTGTCACGATCTTAATGTATTTCAGATGATACCATGTGGTGGAGATGTGCACATGGCACCTTAATGTAGCACTCCGGATGGATTGCCTTCGCTCTCATACAGACACTTGTGGGCAGATTGGTTACGGGAGGGGCGACGCACCGCCAGTCTGACTCCACTCTCATTAATCATCAAGAGACGTCTTCTCAAATTCTTTCCAAATTATTGATTTCATCGCTGCATTCAAAAGCCACAAATGTGAATTTACTGGAGTCTCCAAAAACAGCAACATTTCTGCGCCCATTGTTCTAAAATCAATTTTACAGTAAAGTCTTCTGCTCCACCCAAAATCTGAAATGTGAGACATAAAAGAAGACGTCAATGATCCCCGAAGAGTAATGGTTTGTGGGGAACCAGCTTCATGTACAATGTAATTCTGAGCAATCTGCACAACGGATCTATCCGGATACCGAGAAGGTCACAATACAGTCCACATGTATCCTATCATTCTCTACAATAGCATTTCTTCTTTATTAAAGGGAATCTGTCACCAGGGTTTTTTTTATGTAATCAAAGACCAGCACAATCTAGGGGCAGAGAACCTGATTCTACTGTTTTATCATCAGGAGATTATCACTTCAGGACCAGATGTCTCCTTCAGTGTAGTCCTGTTGTTCTGTGTAACTCTGTGTAATGAAGTCTCCGTATAAATGCCCCTGCTCTGTGATAGTCTCAGTGTTCTGTGTAAAGCGCAGAGAGCATCATGAAGACCAAGGAACACAACAGGCAGGTCCGTGATACTGTTGTGGAGAAGTTTAAAGCTGGATTTGATTACAAAATGATTTCCAAAACTTTAAATATCCCAAGGAGCACTGTGCAAGCGATCATATTAAAATGGAAGGAGTATCATACCCCTGCAAATCTACCAAGACCCGGCCGTCCATCCAAACTGTCATCTCAAGCAAGGAGAAGACTGATCAGAGATGCAGCCAAGAGGCCCATGATCACTCTGGATGACCGGCAGAGATCTACAGCTGAGGTGGGAGAGTCTGTCCATAGGACAACAATCAGTCGTACACTGCACAAATCTGGCCTTTATGGAAGAGTGGCAAGAAGAAAGCCATTTCTCAAAGATATCCATAAAAAGTATTATTTAAAGTTTGCCACAAGCCACCTGGGAGACACCAAACATGTGGAAGAAGGTGCTCTGGTCAGATGAAACCAAAATCAAACTTTTTGAGCACAATGCCAAATTATATGTCTGGCATAAAAGCAACACAGCTCATCACCCTGAACACACCATCCCCACTGTCAAACATGGTGGTGGCAACATTATGGTTTGGGCCTGCTTTTCTTCAGCAGGGACAGGGAAGATGGTTATAATTGATGGGAAGATGGATGGAGCCAAATACAGGACCATTCTTGAAGAAAACCTGTTGGAGTCTGCAAAAGACCTGAGACTGGGACGGAGATTTGTCTTCAAACAAGACAATGATCCAAACATAAAGCAAAATCTACAATGGAATGGTTCACAAATAAACATACCCAGGTGTTAGAATGGCCAAGTCACGGTCCAGACCTGAATCCAATCGAGAATCTGTGGAAAGAGATGAAAATTACTGTTCACAAACGCCTCCATCCAACCTCACTCAGCTCCAGCTGTTTACAAAGGAAGAATGGGCGAGAATTTCAGCCTCTCCATGTGCAAAACTGACAGACACATACCCCAAGAGACTGTGCTGTAATCGCAACAAAAGGGGGCGCTACAAAGTATTAACTTACAGGGGATGAATAATATTGCACGCCCCAATTTTCAGTTGTTTATTTTTTATAGAACTTTAAAATAAGCAATAAATTTTGTTCATCTTCAGAATTGTGTCCACTTGTTGTTGATTCTTCACCAGAACATTAACATTTTTATCTTTATGTTTGAAGCCTGAAATGTGGGAAAAGGTTAAAATATTCAAGGGGCCAAATACTTTTGCAAGGCACTGTACCTCGATGGAGCCATGATTGTGGACATCTATACCAGGATATAGCCATGATGGGGTCATAATGTAGACATATTTACAAGGAAGTGGCCCAGGATGGGGGACATTACTACACAATAAAATGGGGAGGGAGGGCAACTTGTATGTCTTAATAGGATTTAGAATGCTACAATGGCCCATACATTTGATGAGGGGGAAGGGGGGGGCCAGGCTCAAACTCTGCACCGGGGCCCATCACACTGTAGTTACAGCACTGGCTCTCTCTATCTATTTATCTCTACTATCTATCTATCCATCTATCTATGTATCCATCTATCTATCTATCTATCGATCTATCTATCTATCTATCTATCGATCTATCTATCTATCTATCTATCTATCTATCTATCTATCTATCTCTCCCTCTATCTATCTATCTATCTATCTATCTATCTATCGATCTATCTATCTATCTATCTATCTATCTATCTATCGATCGATCTATCTATCTATCTATCTATCTATCTATCTATCCCTCTATCTATCTATCTATCTATCTATCTATCTATCTATCTATCTATCTATCTATCCCTCTATCTATCTATCTCTCCCTCTATCTATCTATCTATCTATCTATCTATCTATCTATCTATCTATCCCTCTATCTATCTATCTATCTATCCCTCTATCTATCTATCTATCTATCTATCTATCTATCTATCTTTCCCTCTATCTATCTATCTATCTATCCCTCTATCTATCTATCTATCCCTCTATCTATCTATCCCTCTATCTATCTATCTATCTATCCCTCTATCTATCCCTCTATCTATCCCTCTATCTATCTATCTATCTATCTATCTGTCTATCTATCCCTCTATCTATCTATCTATCTATCTATCTATCTATCCCTCTATCTATCTATCTATCCCTCTATCTATCTATCCCTCTATCTATCTATCTATCTATCTATCCCTCTATCTATCCCTCTATCTATCCCTCTATCTATCTATCTATCTATCTATCTGTCTATCCACCTATCCCTCCTATCTATCTATCTATCCCTCTATCTATCTATCTATCCCTCTATCTATCTATCTATCTATCTATCTGTCTATCCACCTATCCCTCTATCCATCTATCTATCTATCTATCTATCTATCTATCTGTCTATCCACCTATCCCTCTATCTATCTATCTATCTATCTATGCTGGTGTGACGCCCTGGACCCCAGGGGTCACAGGTAATAACACCTACCACATACACCCCCCACCCCCTGTGAGGTCACACACACGTCACCCGAAAAGGAGACCTGATGCCTCAGGGCCAGTAGGGCACACCAGGTGGGCGGAGTCAGGCGGAAAGACACGCCCACCGAGGAGACTGCTGTCCTGAGGCAGGAAGTTCAAGCAGATTAGTTTGTACAGTGACAGTGAGTGGTAGTGGAGCAGCTGTCAGGGACCCGGGTTGGAGCCTGGGACCCTTTAAACGTCAGGCAGGCAGACGGTGGTGGCTGCCTGCAGGAGTACCGGTACAGCAACCGGCGGAACCGTTCGGACCGGGCCTGGGTGGGAGGCCGCCGGTCCTGAACCGGGGAGTCAACCGTGTACCAGAGCACCAGAAACCGGGTACTCAGACCCTGTCCTAGCTTAGAAGCCACTGAGTATAGGCAAATTGACTGATTGCAGTCTGGACCTCACGGGTTCATCCACACCCAAAGTCCCGAAAGAAGGCAAAAGCCCACCGAGACCGGGTGAGCGCCACCGTCAAGGGTCAAACACCAGACGGGCCAGCGCCTGCGGGCAGCCGAGGGCTCCTCCGGCAGCTCAATGCCGGGGAGCGGGCTACCACTGCCCAGGCAGGGGAGCCGAAACACAACTACCAGAGGTGCACAGCAAAGGGGCCACCATCAACCCCACAGGGGACATCAGCAGCCGGCCGCGGGGACGGCCCCATCCAAACTTTGGTTTACCAGTGACTCTGAGTGTGAAATTAATCGTGAGTACACCAGTGCCATCCAGGCATGACACTACACCGCGGCACGGCACCCTGCACCCCGACCACAACATCAGCGCTTGCAGTCCCCCGAGCCGGGGCCCCAGGACACACCGCCCCTACCCACGGAGGGGTTGATATCTGAGCTGCGGCCGCAACACCGATCCCGGACAAGCCCGCCTTCACTCCAGCCGCAGTGGTGGTGCATCCCGTCACCACGACCCTTGGGTGGTGTCACGACCCGTAGGACGGCAACGCAGCCCTCCCCGGCTGGGCGCCTCGTCTCACACCACGACCACAAACACGCTACCTCTCCCCTCTAACAGAGCGACGGGGCCCCCGGTCCGGAGGCGCTCATGCCACCGACAACCAGAGCCCGGACCTCGAGCGTCTCGGCCCGAGCAAGCGGAAGAAACGGCCGGGCCCCTCTCAGGGCGGTACCTAGGGGCAGACCGCATACATGAGGAACAAGCAAAGTAGGGTCTCCACATTAACCATTTTAAACAGACATATTATAATAATACCGCCATATAATGCCATAATAATAATACAATACACAGTCTACATCATACCGCTATACACAGGTTAGCAGAATCTTCAGAACGCTTCTGTACATGTGAACTTGTGTTTTCTTTTGGTTCCGCTTCGTTCCCTGACATCGCTCTGCTAAATAAACATCTGCAAAAAATCAGTGTTTCTTGTGTTTTACGAGAACCATAAATTCATTAAGCAGATACTTTTTGAAGATAAATATTAGCTTGGCAGATGCCGGGAAACATTACACACGTTTATAAAAATGTTCTTCGCTACAGAATAGGACATAATCCACCATTGTGTGACATTCTCTGGCTAGATGTGGTTTCCTTTTAGGAAATATTCTGATATTTGCAGTTTTTTATTTTCTTTATCTTTGTCTTGAGGGTGCCTTAAAATTTCCACGGGGGGCAGAGTTATTATAAAGACTTCTATTATTCTCTAAAATGAAGGGTTGTTCAAGGCTGCTTATTCAGGATCAGTGGAGACTACAGATTCTTGCACTCTGCCTTACAACTTCTTTAATAGCTGTGATCAGCGCAGGGAGACTCGGGTGTCGACCCACAGACTTGTAGTTCATAGGCAGGCTAGCAAGAGTCAATCCCTGCTAGGCTGCTTGTTAGTTTCCTTTGATCTCATGTTGTGGGCGAGCCACTCACATTTGCTCTCCTCCTATATATGCTGGCTGCACACTTCTTTTAATGCCAGCTATAGCTTCTCTATGCTGGTCTGTAGAGGTGTTGCGATCCAGACTTAAAGGTGAATGTTGTACTTTATTGCTGTGAGCAGTTGTAGTGTTATCCCTTATTGTCCTTTTGTTGCTGCCTTCTTTCTCTTGCTTTTTTCCTTAATTTCTTACTGTTTATTTCTGTGAGTTTGCAGTGTGTCTGAATTTTGTTTTTTTCCTGTCTGTCTTTATCTGTTACCATCTTACCGCTGTCTCTTGCTTTCCTGAAGGGGGAACAGATTGGTGGTTCTTGTACTCTGTTGCTATGTGCTGTTGTGGTGTTAACCTTGGTTGTCTTTTTGTTGCTGCCTTCCTTCTCTTGTTTTTCTCCTTAGTTTCTTACTGTTTGTGCCTATGAGTTTGCAGTGTGTCTGTTTTGTTTTTTTCCTCTCTGTCTTTATCTGTGTTGCTATCACACCCCTGCCACTTCCTTATCTGAAGGGGGAACAGATTAATTCTGGTCAGGAGAATTGTAAGGCATGGGGCTCCGGTATCTCCACCATCAAGGGTAATCCAGAGGTTAGGGATAGCCTACGGTCCCCTAGCATGAGGGACAGTATGGGAGTCATTGTGACATGGGGAGAGGGAGCAAAGAAGCTCAGCAAGTACAGATATTTGCTAGACCCGAAGTTTAAAACATCTACTCTAAGTGTATGATCAAGGCAGCTCAAACAGACCTTTCAGCGTGGAGTTTTGGGGAAAGGGGAGCAAGATAGGGAAATAATGAATGTTACAAAGATTATTAACTTTGCAAAGACTGATTAATAATAAAACATTTTAAAACAAAGTTTGTTACTCTTGCTTATGTGTATATATTGCGCCACCCAATGGTTGTGATGAGTACTGCAGTCTCTCAGCAGTTTTTTGTTCAGATTTCACAATCACGCATTTGTTTGCATAAAAAATTGTAATACTCAACTGAAATTAAGAAAAGGTAAAGGCGGACACATTTGAAAAATCAGTCCAGAAACTAATTCTGACCCAGACCACATTAATAGACCATCACTGTCTCTTCCATGCAGCGTTCTCCTTTGCGAAACGTTGCCAGGAAAGGTAGGACCCGGCCCTGGTGCCACACCGATAATGTCAGTGGTTACACATAATGCAGAGGGGGACCGCGGTAGTGTAGGAGGTGGTCGCGTTTATCTCCAAACCTATAGTATTTTGCCGCCCCCAGTATTACAAAGAAAGATGTTTATACTAAGTAGATTGCCAATGTCCTTGAATATTGTAATGTATGTGAGAAGATGTACCAAAATGTGGTTCTTGGATGTAGCAGAGCTCAGACAATGTAGTGGCCGGTGCCACGTAGTGTTGAGGCCCGATAATGTAAACAATATGTTTAAGTGATGTTCAATGTGTTGCAACTGTATTAATAATGTATTAGCTAGAGTATGGCTTTCAGAAGAAATGTCGAACACTTCATGGTATGGAGGGGCTTCAGAGTCATGAGGGGAATAGCGACATGACCAGTGGGTTGGTTAGAGAGATGGGCCTGGTGATGAGCAGTTCTGCACAAGGATTTGTGAACTAAGTATGCGGCATGGACTGAGGGTCGGTCAGGGAACTCAGAGGTATCCTCGTAAGGTCCGGAGCCTATGGCTCACCCTGACGGGCTTGAAGAGTCGAGCGAATAGAGAGCCATCGAGGAAGAGAAGCGAACAGCAGTGATAATGGTTGGGCAAAGGAGACACAGGAACAGAAGCTTGCAGACTAGTCTCAAGATAGCAGAGATCGACTGAGAGAAAATACCCCAAAGAATAGTATGGCAGAACCGTAGTAGTGAGGCCATGTCTGTCTTACCGGTGAGAATGAAAATAAACGGTTAAAGTTATGGTTGCGAAAAGAACTCCAGTGTGAAGTGTTTTACTACTGCATCTACGACGGGGACTGGCTGCGGGGTGATGGATACCACTCTGAAGAGAATAGTAAGTGTCACATACCCGCCCAAAGTGATCCACACACACAGACTCTTTCTGGAGTAGGAGTGTGGACCCACCCCAGCCCGGCGGCCCCACCTTCCTACAGTAGCAAATTGCTCAATGGCTTAGGATGATTGACAGTTGCCTAATTGTTCTGCTCTGTTCTTAGTAAATGTGGTGCCGAAACTAGCTCTGTTCCAGAAGGGCCACTATCAGAATGTCCAGTTATGGCAACGATGTTATTGAATTAATGGAGGCAAATGGTTGTAAATAGGACCCCACTCAAGATGCTGGTTGACCCCATACCATCTTTTTCTTCTACAGGAGGACATGATGCATGTCCACCTAATCTGAACCTTGGACCACTTCCCTCAATAATGTAACCTGCTCTTCACCTCAACATGAGGCCCCACAGAATCCTCAGTATGGCCTTTATGGTAATACAGTTAGGTCCAGAAATATTTGGACAGTGACACAGTTTTCGCGAGTTGGGCTCTGCATGCCACCACATTGGATTTGAAATGAAATCTCTACAACAGAATTCAAGTGCAGATTGTAACGTTTAATTTGAAGGTTTGAACAAAAATATCTGATAGAAATTGTAGGAATTGTACACATTTCTTTACAAACACTCCACATTTTAGGAGGTCAAAAGTAATTGGACAAATAAACCAAACCCAAACAAAATATTTTTATTTTCAATATTTTGTTGCGAATCCTTTGGAGGCAATCACTGCCTTAAGTCTGGAACCCATGGAAATCACCAAACGCTGGGTTTCCTCCTTCTTAATGCTTTGCCAGGCCTTTACAGCCGCAGCCTTCAGGTCTTGCTTGTTTTTGGGTCTTTCCGTCTTAAGTCTGGATTTGAGCAAGTGAAATGCATGCTCAATTGGGTTAAGATCTGGTGATTGACTTGGCCATTGCAGAATGTTCCACTTTTTTGCACTTATGAACTCCTGGGTAGCTTTGGCTGTATGCTTGGGGTCATTGTCCATCTGTACTATGAAGCGCCGTCCGATCAACTTTACGGCATTTGGCTGAATCTGGGCTGAAAGTATATCCCGGTACACTTCAGAATTCATCCGGCTACTCTTGTCTGCTGTTATGTCATCAATAAACACAAGTGACCAAGTGCCATTGAAAGCCATGCATGCCCATGCCATCACGTTGCCTCCACCATGTTTTACAGAGGATGTGGTGTGCCTTGGATCATGTGCCGTTCCCTTTCTTCTCCAAACTTTTTTCTTCCCATCATTCTGGTACAGGTTGATCTTTGTCTCATCTGTCCATAGAATACTTTTCCAGAACTGAGCTGTCTTCATGAGGTGTTTTTCAGCAAATGTAACTCTGGCCTGTCTATTTTTGGAATTGATGAATGGTTTGCATCTAGATGTGAACCCTTTGTATTTACTTTCATGGAGTCTTCTCTTTACTGTTGACTTAGAGACAGATACACCTACTTCACTGAGAGTGTTCTGGACTTCAGTTGATGTTGTGAACGGGTTCTTCTTCACCAAAGAAAGTATGCGGCGATCATCCACCACTGTTGTCATCCGTGGACGCCCAGGCCTTTTTGAGTTCCCAAGCTCACCAGTCAATTCCTTTTTTCTCAGAATGTACCCGACTGTTGATTTTGCTACTCCAAGCATGTCTGCTATCTCTCTGATGGATTTTTTCCTTTTTTTCAGCCTCAGGATGTTCTGCTTCACCTCAATTGAGAGTTCCTTAGACCGCATGTGGTCTGGTCACAGCAACAACTTCCAAATGCAAAACCACACACCTGTAATCAACCCCAGACCTTTTAACTACTTCATTGATTACAGGTTAATGAGGGAGACGCCTTCAGAGTTAATTGCAGCCCTTACAGTCCCTTGTCCAATTACTTTTGGTCCCTTGAAAAAGAGGTGGCTATGCATTACAGAGCTATGATTCCTAAACCCTTTCTCTGATTTGGATGTGAAAACTCTCATATTGCAGCTGGGAGTGTGCACTTTCAGCCCATATTATATATATATAATTGTATTTCTGAACATGTTTTTGTAAACAGCTAAAATAACAAAACTTGTGTCACTGTCCAAATATTTCTGGACCTAACTGTATATCATCATATCTAAACTAACTGTATCTAAGCACCCCATCACATAGGTAGCCAGGATGGTGAGGACAAAGCTCAGACAGATTAATGAGTCCTTCAGGTTTCTCAAGTCCAAAATGCACCAGTCTGACATTGACCCTTGTGGACCCAGGAGAGTCAAAGTTCTTGAGTGTTCTTATACTTACTTTTTTAGATAAGAAATCAGCCAAATATGGTGTAATTACTGGTCAAAATGAGTAGATGCCGTCAATCCAGTCGTGAACACAAGACCAACTTAAGACCTACACAACACTAGCATGGATGATCGTTAGGTGGGTATGCCGTTTTACTATTTCTTTTGCATGCTTGGTTATTTTACAACCTACAAAAGAGTGGAAAACCCGTTTTGGTTCTTGACTTGAAGGTTCATTTAGGTGGACCAATATAGGAAGTCGATGGAAGTAGAAGAAGAGTTCCCCTTTAAATACAGTAAAGAGGAGTTTTCTCCTCTTTCAGACCGTGCACTTTAGCTAACTGTAATTGCCGTCTTCCCCTTCTCTAATCTTCAAAATCAAATTATAACTCCGGCAGTAAAGAATCTCGAGTTTCTTGGAGATTTCTTACATTTTCATGTATATTGTTTTCTCTCATTGTTAGTTATGGCTGACTGGTTATCTTAATTAGCTGTTTACTATAGCTTTCTATCACGTTCGCCTGGTGGGTTCAATTCTATGAAACGTTGAACGTTTTATTCCAAAAACAAAGTAAATTAGCTGTTTACTATAGCTTTCTATCACGTTCGCCTGGTGGGTTCAATTCTATGAAACGTTGAACGTTTTATTCCAAAAACAACACTAGCATGGATGATCGTTAGGTGGGTATGCCGTTTTACTATTTCTTTTGCATGCTTGGTTATTTTACAACCTACAAAAGAGTGGAAAACCCGTTTTGGTTCTTGACTTGAAGGTTCATTTAGGTGGACCAATATAGGAAGTCGATGGAAGTAGAAGAAGAGTTCCCCTTTAAATACAGTAAAGAGGAGTTTTCTCCTCTTTCAGACCGTGCACTTTAGCTAACTGTAATTGCCGTCTTCCCCTTCTCTAATCTTCAAAATCAAATTATAACTCCGGCAGTAAAGAATCTCGAGTTTCTTGGAGATTTCTTACATTTTCATGTATATTGTTTTCTCTCATTGTTAGTTATGGCTGACTGGTTATCTTAATTAGCTGTTTACTATAGCTTTCTATCACGTTCGCCTGGTGGGTTCAATTCTATGAAACGTTGAACGTTTTATTCCAAAAACAAAGTAAATGAGCTGACTCACAATTTACAGGAGTTTCACACAGACGTAAGGGCAGCGACTGTTTCTACCTTTATAGAGACGTTAGAAGTTGACTTCGGGAACTGATAACCTGGAAATGTAATTCCACCCTTGGGGAAGACTTACCGTACCTTTATTCCATGAACTTCTGCTTTCTGCTTAGTTTCAAGATTTTTCTTAAAGCGGCACTCAAAATAGCGCAGAGCTGGGCAAAGTGTGACCCACGTACCACATCCAACCCTCAGTCTGTTCCAGTCCGGCCCGCGGCCCAAGATAGCCAAAGGACTCAAAAGAGTGACCGTCCCATGCCCCCACTGCCCTATGTCACCGCTATCCTCAGAATAGGATAGCGGTGAATACCAACCCATTCTTCCACCAATCAGCATGTGAGACAGCTGTGCACAGCCAAGCGATGGGGGAACTTGAGAGAGGTGAGTACGTGACTTTTTTTTATATATACTGTATATATGAGTGCAAACTGTATTTAGGGGGTAATGTGGAGCTCATGTGTATTGGAGGCTATATGAGGGCTCATACTGTATATAGGAGGCTAAATGAGGGCTCATGCTGTATTTAGGAGACTATGAGGAGGATCATGCTTTATTTACGAGGCTAATGGGAGACTCATACTTTATTTAGGAGGCTATGTGGGGGGCTTATATTGTATATGTCGCGGGCGGGGAGGACGCCGCCGCTGCTGCGCGCTCGCTAACGCTTGGGTCCGGCGCTGCTGCAACTGCTGCTGCTCGGTGGCTCGAGCGGTGGGCCGGATCTGGGGACTCGAGTGGCGCTCCTCGCCCGTGAGTGAAAGGGGTGGTTGGTTTGGGGGATTTAGTCCATGAAGCCACCCACGGGTCGTGGTGAAGATGGGCACCACCGCTGCTGGTGACGGGGATCCCGGGAGCGATGGTAGGGAGCAGCTGGGATGTTGTTTTCCCCCTCCGTGGGTAGGGGTCAGTGGTCCCGGGGCCCGATGATGTGACGGGGAGGCTGGGTTGGTGAGGTGCAGGGTTGCAGGGACAGCGCGGCGCGGTGCCGGATGCACAGGTGTACTCACTCAGTAAGAGATGCACAAAGTCCTCGGTGAACCAAACGGCTGGATGGACGGGTCCCGCAGCCGGCTGCAGTGTCTCTCCCCGGACAGGTGATGGCGGCTGTCTTTCCCTGCACCTTGATGTTCTTGTTTGACTACTATGGATCCCCAACGGTAGTCCGCTCCCCGGTGTATGGATGCCGGAGGAGCCCGTTTGCCCGCAGGCGCTGGCCCTTGGGTCTCTAGCCTTAGGCGGTAGCTGTATACCCTCACGGTGTGGGCGGTTGCCTTCTATCGGGTCTTTGGTTGTTAGGAAAGCCCTGGGGTTCCGGTCACATTCGGATTTGACTATTGTCGGCGGCTCCAAGCCTGGTCGGGGTCCGATGGCCCTGCCTGTGTGTGCTGGCTTCACTTTGCTCCCCGGTCGGTACCGGCGGGCCAACGCCCGACCCCGGTCTTACGGTTCTGCGTTGCTTCACCAGTCCTACACACGACCACCACCGTCTGCCAACCTTGCTGTCAGTGCCTGGGCCACAAACCCAGACACCCAAGTGTTTACTCCTCTCACTTCCACCTCCTGGACTAAACTAAACTTTTCCCGCCTCCAGGCCTGTGAACTCCTCGGTGGTTGGGGCCAACCGCTTGGCTCCGCCCCACCTGGTGTGGACATCAGACACTGGAGGGAGGCAACAAGGGTTTTTGTTTGGCTGGTGTCACTGACTAATGGGGCTGGGGTTGTTTGTGTGTTATCTGTGACGACCTGGCTAGTCCAGGGCGCCACATATACAGGGGTTATGTGGGGGATTAAACTGTAAATAGGGGCTATATGGGGATCATGTGTGATGCCTTGGCAAAACCAGGTAGTCACACAATAGGCCCCCGCTTAACACCTTCCCTCACCTAGGTTACATACAGCTGGCCTGAAACCCTAGTCACCCCCCTCAGGGCAAGACAGGCACACCAGTGGGCGGGACCAGGTGGTTAGGAAACACCCACCTAGGGGTCTAGACAGCCCGGGGCGGGAAAACAAAGAGATCAAGTCTGTAGTTCACGTTGAGAGGAGTGTGGGCTGGAGCTAGGTGTAGCTTCAGCGGAGGAGAAGTTCAAGTTGGACGGTGCCAGGGTCGGAGCCCTGGTACCTTGGCTAGGTGGCAGATGGTGGTCTCCATCAGTAGGAGACGGGAAGACGGCTCGGCAGATCCAGGGAGGACCAGGACAGGGTTGGAGCCTGCCGGTACCGACACCGAAGACCCGACCGGAAACCGTGCACGGAGGGGTACTCGGACCCTGAAGCCAGGACCGGAACCAATGGCCTAGCTAATCAAGCGATTAAGGGCAGGATTATAGGTCCTGTCCCAACCAAAGTCCCAAAAGCAGACAACCACCCACAGAGAGGTAAAGGACAACCGCCGGGGCCCATAGATCCCACGGGTCAGCATCAGCGGGCACGGCTCTTCAGGCACACAGAAAGCCGGGAGCGGACTCCCGTGTTCCATACCGGGAAGTCTAAACACACAACCGCAACTAGTGCAGAGGAAAATACGGCGACCACCAGCCCGGGTGGGGGACCAGAGTACAACCGGCCGCGGTGGCCGGCCACCAGCACCTTGGTTTACCAAAAGACTTGTGCGATTCATTTAATTGTGAGTAACCAAACATCCCCTGGTCCATCCGGGCACGAATCCCCTGCCATCGCCATACCCTGCACAGAGACACTGGGCCCCGGGGCAACCATCCCTACCCACGGAGGGGTTAACATCCGGCTACCACTTCATCTCCCCTGGGTATCGCAAAACAGCAGCGGTGGTGTCCCACTTCACCACACACCGTTGGTGGCGTCACAAACCGAATACGACCAAGGCCGTACAACTACGTCCCTCTTTCATTCGGCGTGTCCGTGTGACCCCCGGGTCCAGAGGATCCCTCGAGCCACACTGCGGGTCCGGATCCAAGCAGCCCGGTTGCTGCGGGCGGCACACCCCCAACTGAAAACACCTGAGCTGGTAATTAGCCTACATGCTGGCAAGGAATACTGACATTAACCCAACTGCCAAGGGAAAGGAAAACATGTTTAATATTGAGAGCCAAGAAGGAAAATGACTCTCAAGTCCTGAATCTGTCACTAGTCTCATAATGCAGAAAGACAGCCTTGACACTAACCCAGTGTCTGCTGAAGGGTTTGTGTGCCTCATCATCATCAGACCCATTGGTGTAGCTGTACCGCCCCGCACTCGGCACAAGCCGAGCCGCTCGGGTCCGGGCTTGTTTGAGGGTGGCTCGAGCGCCTCCGGACCCGGGGGTCACGTCGCTCTGCAAGGGGTTGCTGGTGATCTCGATGGGGGTGGTTAGGTAGGTGTACGGCCGGAGCCGTGTTGGAGTTCGTGACGCCACCCACGGGACGTGGTGAAGGTGTAGACACCACCGCTGCAGTTACGGGGCACCCAGGGGAGATGGTCATGCAGCAAGATGTTAACCTCTCCGTGGGCAGGGATGGTGGCCCCGGGTCCCGCTTGGGGAGAGTAGTGGCTGGATGGTGCAGGGCGGTGCGCGGCTGGATGGCACTGTTGTACTCACGATTGCTGACACACACAAGTCTCTGATGAACAAAGTTGATTGTGGTCGGTGCCCGCAGCCGGCTGCGTCTTGTCCCCCACCCAGGTTGGTGGTCTTGGCCTTCTTCCTGCACCTTGTTATGTTTGTGTAGACTGCTTGTGCCTTAGCAGCAGGAGTCTGCTCCCCGGCCCTGTATGTGTCGTGGAGTCCGTTTGCCCGCAGGCGCTGGCCCGTGGGATCTTTCTGTCTGTGCGATGGCTTTCTATCCCCCTCGGTGGGCTGTTGCCTTCTTTCGGGTCTTGGGATGGGAAAGGACCTAAGATCCAGACCTCAATCAGTGAATTCGACGTGGTCCAGTGGCTTCTGGGCCTCGTTCTGGGTCTGAGTACCCCCCTTGTGCTCCGGTTTCCAGTCGGTTCCCCGGTTCGGTACCAGCAGGCCACTACCCTGTCCCGGTCACTTACGGTTCCACCTGGCCGTCTTCCCGGCTCCTGCAGGCCAGGCCACCGCCTGCCTCCTAGCCAAGGTACCAGGGCTACGACCCTGGCACCTGTCAGTTTCCGCTGCAGACCTGTCACCACAGGCCTGCTGCAGTTCACTCCTCTCCTCTCAACTCAACTGTCAACTCAACTGAACTACACTATTATTCCTGCCTCCGCCCCCTGGTGTGACCATTAAGCTCTGAGGGAGGTGACTAGGTTTTAATGTGGTTGGCTGCTGTTACCTTTTTAGGGGAACAGGTGTTATGCGGGGCCTATCTGTGACCACCTGGGTAGTCCAGGGCGTCACATAGCCGTATGGGGTGGTCAGACAGCAAGTACACCAAGGTCGAACTGCTCAATGGGACTAAATAATCTCTCAACCCCCGTCAGACCAGTAATATAAATGGCACATAGTAGAGTCTTACTAAAATTCCTGCGCATTGTACCGGGGAGTTGTACGGATCCAGATATAGCATCACATAGACGATGACTTGATAGCAATCATCACACAGAGATCAATATAAAAGCTGAGGTCCGGGGTCACATCGTGAGTCCTATAAACAATCCGGAGAAAGCACTTTGGCACTTGGAACAACGCTCAGTGTCTGCTCAGCATCTTCCAAGTCATTACTGGAGCTCGGAGAAATGGAAGTCGCCCTGTGATCTTATCATCTAATGACTGCAAATCAGAAACCACAAAAACCACAAAACAAGGAACAAAGGAGCAGGGTTACTGGAAGTCTAAGTGCGAGGTCAGGCTCCGGAGCAGGAACGCGCTCTCTGCTATTTATTTCTTCTGTCTTTTGTTTGTGTAAGTCGATGTTTGTTTTTGCTTTCATGTCTTTTTGAGTTAACTTCACTATTTCTGTGGATTTCAAGGGACTCTGCATCCAAAATGACTGGGAAAAAAAAAGAATGTAAGTATGGAAATATTTCTCGTTGTCTTGTGATGGTGGAATATAAATATAATTTAATTTTATATAATACATCTGGTTCCAAAATGCTTTGTAGAAGAAAGATGTTTGTGTTTCTGTCGCAGAGCTGCGAAGTTCCAGGAATGTGATAAAATGTTATCTTCCTTCAGCCACCACTAGAGGGAGCTCACTGCTTTGGGATCTCAATGATAAATCTATATACAGTGAGCTTCCCCTAGTGGAGCTACAATAGTAATATAATTTAACTATTTGCCATGAAGACTTCAGAGGTGGGGCTTTCAAGTGCTAAGACGAACTCCTCACACACACCCCTGAGGGAATCAAAAATGTATGTAACACCATTAAATGCAAGTAATCCATCAAACTATTCTGACATCAGCACCCTAGACCTTTTAAGGAAGCCTGGTGTTTGGATATTAATAGCATTCTGTATAGTTGCATGAAATTTGGGATTGAATTACTTCTACTTTACTTGGCTGAGCTCTGGCCAGATGTCTATCATCTCTTTTTCTACTCCTGACTTCCATAATACAATCAGATTTATTTCCAAGCTTGGTGCAGCTAACTAGGTGTTGTACATTTCAATAGTGACGCCCTGGAGTAGCCAGGTAGTCACAGGTAGACCCCCTGCATAAACACCAGCCCCTAATAAGGTGACAGCAGCCAACATACAAAACCCTTGTCACTTCCCTAAGGGTTTGATGTTCACACCAGGGGGCGGAGCCAGGTGGTTGGCCATGCCCACCGAAGAGTACACAGGCCCTGAGGCAGGAAAAACAGTCAGTTCCCCTTGGGGAGCACAGTGTTAGTTTGACAGTGGAGTGGAGTGGAGTTCAAGTGCAGACCTGTGTCCGGGTCTGCCACAGTTTAACACCAGGTGTCTGGTTTGGAGCCCAGTCACCTCTGGCAAGGAGGCAGACGGTGGTTGCCGCCTGCAGGAGCCGGGAAGACGGCTGGTGGAACCGTAAGGGACCGGGACAGGATAGTGGCCCGCCGGAACCGAACCGGGGAGCCAACTGGAAACCGGAGCACCAGGAAGAATACTCAGACCCAGAACGTGGTCCAGAAGCCACTGGACCACGTCAAATTCACTGATTGAGGTCTGGACCTTAGGTCCTTTCCTGTCCCAAGACCCGAAAGACGGCAACAGCCCACTGAGGGGGATAGAAAGCCACCGCCCAGGCAGAGAGATCCCACGGGCCAGCGCCTGAGGGCAAACGGGTTCCCCGACACACATCAAGCCGGGGAGCGGACTACCGTTGCTGAAGCATAGCCAGTCAAATTCTACAAAAAGGTGCAGGAGAAAGGCGGGAACCACCAACCTAAGAAAGGGGCACAGCGCAGCCGGCTGCGGGCACCGACCACCATCCTTTTTGGTTTACCAGAGACTCCGGTGTATCTGTCATAGTGAGTACAACAGTGCCCTCGGGCCGCGCACCGCCCCACGCCATCTTGCCCGCACCTCAACTTTAATCCCTAAAAACACCACGGCTCCGGCCGTGAACCTCCCCACCGAAGTCCCTACACGTAGCACCAAACCCCTTGCAGAGCGACGTGACCCCCGGGTCTGGAGGCGCTCGAGCCACCCACCAAACGAGCCCGGATCCGAGCGGCTCGGCTGCGGCCGAGCGCGGGGCGGTACACAATCACTCAGCAACCAAATGACCAACTGTAATGCGGGCGTCACACAATACAATCTATTGTGCGATCGCACGAGTGATAGTACCCGCCCCCGTCGTTTGTGCGTCACGGGCAATTAGTTGCCCGTGGCGCACTAGGTCGTTAAACCGCCGTCACACGCACTTACCTGCTGAGCGACGTCGCTGTGGGCGGCGAACATCCACTTCCTGAAGAGGGAGGGACGTTCGGCGTCACAGCGACGTCACACAGCGGCCGGCCAATAGCAGCGGAGGGGCGGAGATGAGCGAGACGGAAACATCCCGCCCACCTCCTTCCTTCCTCATTGCCGGCAGGATGCAGGTAAGCTGCAGTTCATCATTCCCGGGGTGTCACACGGAGCGATGTGTGCTACCCTGGGTACGATGAACAGAAGAATAAACGATTTTTTTAAAATAAATAACGTGTAAACGATACACGATTTGTAACTGATTTGCGATCATTCTGAGACACTCGTAGGTGTCACACGAAATGACGTCGCAAACGATGCCGGATGTGCGTCACGAAAACCGTGACCCCGACGACATATCGCACGATAGATCGTATCGTGTGACGCCCGCTTTACACTCATTGCCAATGTAGAGGCAAGGAAAGGGAGTAACAAACCCACTGGACCACAGGGGGAACCCAGGCTTACCCTTTAGTGGATAGAAGGGAAAAAGGATTCAGCTCACCTGCCAGTCAAACTGCTCAAATCCTTAGGGTGCAAGGGTCCGCTGGTAGGTCCACGCCAACATAGGATAAGCAACAGCAAAATGGAAGGAAAGGATCCAGCACAAATTCCTTCATAAGTGACTAAGGACTTAGTTTGTTTTTATTTAAAGTCCGAAACGCGTTAAGAGCACCCATGCTTTAATGTATGTTTCCAATCTTCAGTCTCCTTTTGTTTTTGCTTTTAATACTTCAATAAAGAATAAGAAAAACTTTTTATCGATAAGGAATTTGTGCTGGATCCTTTCCTTCCATTTTGCTGTTGCTTACCCTATAGTGGGATGGGCTTAACTAAGCACCTACCATGAGGCGGACTCCAGGTACCACTACCAGGGCAGTGACCGGGACTGTGGCAGTTGACTCCAGGACAGGAGACGGACTTGGGTATAGGCACAAGTGCAGGCAGGTACAGGCGAGATAGCTGAGACAGACTGGCAGGCGGGTATGAACAGATTGGGTGGACACGGCCGGGACAAATAAGTATGGGAAGACAGGTACAGGAGCTCAGGAGTGACAACTAACTAGCAAACAGATTGAAGACTGACTAACTAAAGGCATTGCACAGGCACCTCCCCTAATGGGAGGGTGCCTTAAATACATAGTGCCTCTCAACCATTGGCTGACAGGCATTTCCTGGAAATAGTGCTTACCCGTAAAGAGGGCCGGTGCACATGTACTAGTCATGTTCCCAGGGAGCCTGTGCCATGTACACAGGCCCCGGGGAGAGGAGAGGACAGCAGTACATGTGGACAACCGGTGGTGTGGGGAAAAATGCAGACACAACCTGGTGGCAATGGTGAATAAGTCGGCATCTCTGCAGGGACGCCAGTGCTACACCAACTTTTTGCAACTGTTCACATTAAGCCTCTAGCCTCTGCAACTAAGGTAACATATCTCTTCAAGCAAGTCTTCAGTTTGCCAATACTTCACTGTCCTGTGGTTTACCATTTCCTTGCTACAAAACACAGTTTACATACATCGCTGATATTAACCATTGCTCTTCTATAAGCTATCACACTGCATTCTCTCCTTTGTCATCCCTGTGACTAACTGTATCCTTGCTGAGAGATACCATATCGCACATATGGTACATTGCCTTGAAAAATGAATAACCTGTGATCTTTAACACATAAGAAGTATCGGCTCAAGTTTGCAAACAAAAAAAAAAGTAGAGAGTAAAAGATTGGAAATGGGTGATGAAAGTCAATATACGGCTCTGATGGGGGTAATTGGGTCTGGTAGAAACAAGGGAAAATGGAGCTAACGGATCGAGAAATTGAAGGAACTGTCAAGTTCGGTGGAGGAAGCCTGATGATATGGGGGTGTTTCACAATCAAAGGCGTTGGATACTTGACCAGGATCGATGGTGGTCTCAATGCTGAGCTACATGTGAGTTTCCTACAAGACGCATTACTTCGTACACTCGAGTACTATGGACAGAGGGTAATCCAGCAACAAAGTCCAAGGGATATTAAAATCCAAAAAATGTATTAAATCAAATTAAAATCCATATAAAAAAAGGTCCAAACAGGGTATAAACAACTGTCAGAGAGGATGCATTTCGAATCCAATGGCTCTTAGGGTACTTTCACACTTGCGTTGTTTTCCTTCCGTTACAATCCGCCCTTTTGGAAAACAGCGGAATCCGTTAACGGATTCCGCTGTTTCCCATAGACTTGTATGGTTGACGGATTGTACCAAAAGGACCTGCGTTGGTTCCGCTGGGCAACGCTCCGTTGCTTCCACCCAGCGGGAGGAACGCAGCATGTAACGTTGTTTTGAGCAGCGGAATCCTCTGGATTTCACTGCGCATGCTCTTTTTTTTTTTTTTTTTTTTTTTTAATTCACAAACTTTATTTTGGCTCGCGGTGGCCGAACGTTCAGCTGAGCGCCCGCCCGCTGGCATGCCCGGCCGCCGGCAAGTGACAGCGCTCAGCTGATCACCCAGCGGTCGGCTGCAGGGAGCGATCAGCTGATCACCCGGCGCCCGGCAAGTGACAGCGCTCAGCTGATCACCCGGCGGCCAGCTGCAGGGAGCGATCAGCTGATCACCCGGCGGCCGGTTGCAGGGAGCGATCAGCTGATCACCCGGCGGCCGGCTCCAGGGAGCGATCAGCTGATCACCCGGCGGCCGGTTGCAGGGAGCGATCAGCTGATCACCCGGCGGCCGGCTCCAGGGAGCGATCAGCTGATCGTTCACAATAGTCTGCCGCCGATAAAACTGTAGAAAAAAAAAAAAATCAAAACGGATTCCGTTGTTTTGCAGCATCCGTTGCATCCGTTGTGCCACTATATGCAACACATCTGTTGCATCCGTCACACAACGCAATGCAACGGATACCGTTCAACGCAAGTGTGAAACTAGCCTTAGTCAGTCTCTACCAAAGTAGTACTATGGGTATGAAAAGGGCGACATAGTGTTCCAGCAGGAGAACGACCCGAAGCATACAGCGAGATTGGTGAAGAAATGGTTCAATGACAAAGAAGTAGAGGAGCTGGATTGTCCCTATAGTCCCCAGACCTCAACCCAATCCAACACTTGTGAGTAGAGTTGAAGAAAAAGCTGTATACATTCCCAAGTGACACGACCAGTTTACACCAACACGTGTAGAAGAGACCTGGGAGCAAATTTTGCTTGAATATTACCAAGAGCCCAGAAGGATTCAAGAAGTGCTGAAAGCCAAAGGTAGATTTACAAAATAATAAAAATTAAAATTTAGATTATTAGGAGCAAAACAGTAACAATGCAGTGACATGACAAGAATCTGCATAACTAATCATATGTTAAATAGGTGCAAGTCACATTTATGTATGGGATCACCAAAATGATTGTCAATAAAATGAAGGTCATCTGACACTCATTTTGTAGTGGATGGTGAAATATGGAACCTGAAAGTGAAAAGTGCAAAACATTGTTACCCTTTTGCTTCACAGTCTTCATTCATTTCAAATTATTTTAAAAATATAAGTCTAAAAATTGTGAGATGCATTTGTGTTCAGCCCCCTGTAGTCTGATGCCCCTAAATAAAATCCTGAGTGACCAGTTTCCTCCAGAAGTCACATAATTAGTAAATTGACTCCACTTATGGGGAGTTTATTCTCAGTATGACTACAGCTGTTCTGTGAAGATCTCAGAGGTTTGTTTGAGAACATTATGGATCATAAAGCATCATGAATACCAAGGAACATGTCAGACAGGTCAGGGATAAAGTTGTGGAGAACAGGAAAGCAGGGTTATGTTATAAAAAAAATAGTCCAAGACATAAAATCTCACTGAGCACTGTTCAATCTATCATCCAAAAATGGAAGTAGTCTGGCACAACTGCAAACCTACCAAGACATGGCCGTCTAGATAAATGGACCCAATCAAGGAGAGCGCTAATTAGAGAAGCAGCCGAGAAGCCAATGGTCACTGGAGGAGCCACAGAGATCACAGCTCACAAAGAGAATCTGTCCACAGGACAACTATTAGTCTTAAATGTCACAATTCTAGCCTTTGTGGAAGAGTGAAAAGAAGAAAGCCATTTTTGAAAGCCATGAGAAATCCTATTTGCAGTTTGCAAAAAGCCATGTAGGGGACACAGTGAGGATGTGGAGGAAGGCACTCTGGTCATATGAAAGCAAAGAAGAACTTTTTGGGCCAAATCCAAAACACTGTGTGTGGCGGAAAACTAACATTTCACATCACCCTGAAAACACCATCCCCACAGTCACACATGGTGGTGGCAGCATCCTGCTGTAGTGAAGCTTTTCTTCACCAGAGACAGAGTTTGCGGGTCAGAGCTGGTGGGAAGATGGATGGAGCTATCTGTTAGAGGTTGCAAAAGACTTCAAACTGGGGCATGACTTCACCTTCCAGTAGGACGATGACCCTAACCATCCTGCCAGAGCTACAATGGAGGGTTCAGATCAAAGTATAATCATATATGTGAGCGGCCCAGTCACAGTCCAGACCTAAATCCCATTGAAAATATGTGACAAGACATGAAAATTGCTGAATACAGACATCTCCATCCAATCTCAGTGAGCGAGAGCAAGTGTGCATAGCAGAAGGGGAAAGAATTTCAGCCTCCAAATGTGTAAAGCTGGTAGAGACATACAATCAAAAGACTTGCAGCAGTAATTGCAGCTAAAGGTGGTAATACAAAGTAATGACTCAGGGGGCTGAATATAAACGCATGTCACAATTTTGGTTTATATTTTTAGAAGATTTAGAAAACATATCATTTCCTTTCCACTTCACAAACACTTGCTACTTAGTGTTGGTATATCACATAAAATCCCTATAAAATACATTGAGGTTTGTGGGTGTAACATGAAAAAATATGGAAAAGTTCACAGGGTATGAATACTTTTTCAAGGCACCGCATAGCTATATATTACAATGATTAAATACATCTCTGCTCTAAGATATTATTTCCCTAATCATTTACTGTTCCTACGTGTATCTGCACTTGTTGTCAGCTTCATCTGGTTCTTCCTGCTCAGCTTGTTTGTCTGCTGTCCTGCTTACGCTGCTGTCCTGGTCCTCTGGTCCTGGTCACTATCCACGTGTCAGTTCGTCTGGATATGCTTTGCTGCACCATCGCCTCTGGTCCGTGCTGCTGACACTACAGCTCAGAGAATCCTCCTCTCCAGGTGAACCTGATGTGTGTACATATATATACAGTTAGGTCCAGAAATATTTGGACAGTGACACAAGTTTTGTTATTTTAGCTGTTTACAAAAACATGTTCAGAAATACAATTCTATATATAATATGGGCTGAAAGTGCACACTCCCAGCTGCAATATGAGAGTTTTCACATCCAAATCGGAGAAAGGGTTTAGGAATCATAGCTCTGTAATGCATAGCCTCCTCTTTTCCAAGGGACCAAAAGTAATTGGACAAGGGACTCTAAGGCCTGCAATTAACTCTGAAGGCATCTCCCTCGTTAACCTGTAATCAATGAAGTAGTTAAAAGGTCTGGGGTTGGTTACAGGTGTGTGGTTTTGCATTTGGAAGCTGTTGCTGTGACCAGACAACATGCAGTCTAAGGAACTCTCAATTGAGGTGAAGCAGAACATCCTGAGGCTGAAAAAAAAGAAAAACTCCATCAGAGAGATAGCAGACATGCTTGGAGTAGCAAAATCAACAGTCGGGTACATTCTGAGGAAAAAGGAATTGACTGGTGAGCTTGGGAACTCAAAAAGGCCTGGGCGTCCACGGATGACAACAGTGGTGGATGATCGACGCATACTTTCTTTGGTGAACAAGAACCCATTCACAACATCAACTGAAGTCCAGAACACTCTCAGTGAAGTAGGTGTATCTGTCTCTAAGTCAACAGTAAAGAGAAGACTCCATGAAAGTAAATACAAAGGGTTCACATCTAGATGCAAACCATTCATCAATTCCAAAAATAGACAGGCCAGAGTTAAATTTGCTGAAAAACACCTCATGAAGCCAGCTCAGTTCTGGAAAAGTATTCTATGGACAGATGAGACCAAGATCAACCTGTACCAGAATGATGGGAAGAAAAAAGTTTGGAGAAGAAAGGGAACGGCACATGATCCAAGGCACACCACATCCTCTGTAAAACATGGTGGAGGCAACGTGATGGCATGGGCATGCATGGCTTTCAATGGCACTGGTCACTTGTGTTTATTGATGACATAACAGCAGACAAGAGTAGCCGGATGAATTCTGAAGTGTACCGGGATATACTTTCAGCCCAGATTCAGCCAAATGCCGCAAAGTTGATCGGACGGCGCTTCATAGTACAGATGGACAATGACCGCAAGCATACAGCCAAAGCTACCCAGGAGTTCATGAGTGCAAAAAAGTGGAACATTCTGCAATGGCCAAGTCAATCACCAGATCTTAACCCAATTGAGCATGCATTTCACTTGCTCAAATCCAGACTTAAGACGGAAAGACCCACAAACAAGCAAGACCTGAAGGCTGCGGCTGTAAAGGCCTGGCAAAGCATTAAGAAGGAGGAAACCCAGCGTTTGGTGATGTCCATGGGTTCCAGACTTAAGGCAGTGATTGCCTCCAAAGGATTCGCAACAAAATATTGAAAATAAAAATATTTTGTTTGGGTTTGGTTTATTTGTCCAATTACATTTGACCTCCTAAAATGTGGAGAGTTTGTAAAGAAATGTGACAATTCCTACAATTTCTATCAGATATTTTTGTTCAAACCTTCAAATTAAACGTTACAATCTGCACTTGAATTCTGTTGTAGAGGTTTCATTTCAAATCCAATGTGGTGGCATGCAGAGCCCAACTCACCAAAATTGTGTCACTGTCCAAATATTTCTGGACCTAACTGTATATATATATATATATATATATATAAATATGTCAAAATATTAACCTATTTGTGGATTTCAGAACCCACTTTTAAAAGTTTTCACTTATTCATAGAAAAGGTGATGACTCACGCCTGGTGAGGGCCTTACCCCTGGGGCGCCTAACAATGCTGAGTACAGAGCTTTGAAATGCATTAGACTGTCAACACATGCCTTTTCTAAAAAGACAAGATCCCTGCTTGATGTCATTGAATTTGCACCTTTATTGTTTAATAAAAAAAGATGAAGTTTTGTGCTGCGGATTTTATGACAATTAAGTCCATTTTATTTTAACTATGATGCTTCTGCCACCTGCTGGTGATAACTTCAAATTACATTCGACCTTGCGCTGCGTGCGACGCAAGTCAAACCCTTAATTATTTCTGTGGCTTCAGAAGTGTTTTATTGTGTTTTCCTTCTAATATCGCAATTAATAATGTCTTGGGGGTGGATGACGATGTCTGTTGGAGCATAAACCTGACCGCAGACAATCCCCCGGCGCTTTCACTGAATACGAAAGTGGGCGCATCGTAGCCACATAATAAAAAGAGGATTGTGGCCGTGACATTGATCTAGTGCGTGGTGACAGATCTCAGTAGGGAGCAGATGTTAAGAGCCGAGGATAAGAGAATTGTTCTCGGAGAGGAAACGTGGTATTTTTAATGGACCCGCGCCGCCTTCCCGAAATGTCCTCTAATAAAGACAAACCATTTCTGACAATAAAGAAGTAGTAAAAAAGCTGACCGCCACCTTAAAGGGGTATTCCCATTTCAGACAATTATGGCATATCCACAAGATGTGTAACAGATGCAGGTCCTATTTCAGGGACCTATTTTGAGAACAGGCCACTTCCGCGCATGCTCAGCTCTCTTGTGCATGAGCAACCACAGCCAGCAGCCAGCAATGCTAAGCTCCGGATCTGCCCCAGTCAGGTACTGCGCATCCACCTCACATTATAGCATATCCACAAGATGTGTAACAGATGCAGGTCCTACTTCAGGGACCTATTTTGAGAACAGGCCACTTCTTGCGCTTCTGTGAGTGGATAGGCAACCGCGCATGCTCAGCTCTCTTGTATATGCGCAACCACAGCCAGCGGCCAAAATGGCTCAGTTCTGGATCTGCCCTGGTCGGGTACTGCACATCTGCCTCACATTATAGTGTGACGCCCTGGACTAGCCAGGTAGTTACAGATAGCGCCCCACACAACACCAGTCCCTGACTAGGTAACACCAGCCAAACCATAAACCCTAGTCACCTCCCTCAGTGCTTGATGGACACACCAGGGGGGCAGAGCCAGGCAGTTGGCCACGCCCACTGAGGAGTTCAGAGGGCCTGAGGCAGGAAACACAGAGTCTGATTAGTGACAGGAGTGAGTGAGGAGTGAAGGAATCTGACAGGTGCCAGGGTTGGAGCCCGGGCACCTCTGGCTAGGAGGCAGACAGTGGCCTTGGCCTGCAGGAGTCGGGAAGACAGCTCGGTGGAACTGTGGTGGATCGGGACAGGGTAGTGGCCCGCCGGTACCGACTCGGGGAACCGACTGGAAACCGGAGCACACAGGGGGGTACTCAGACCCTGAAACGAGGTCCAGAATCCACTGGACTGAGTTAATTGACTGATTGCCTGGTCTGGACTATAGGTCCTTTCCCACCCAAGTCCCGACTAAAGACAACAGCCCACCGAGGGGGATAGAAAGTCACCGAACAGGCAGAGAGATCCCACTTGCCAGCGTCTGCGGGCAAAAGGGCTTTCCCGACATACATACAGCCGGGGAGCGGACTCCTGTCGCTGAAGCGCAGGCAGTCTACACATACACTACACGGTGCAGGAGAAAGGCAAAAACCACCGAACCGGGTGGGGGACCAGATGCAGCCGGCTGCGGGCACTCACCACCATCAACTTTGTTTACCGGAGACTTGTGTGTGTCAATAACAGTGAGTACAACAGTGCCATCCAGCCGTGCACCTCCCTACACCACCCAGCTCTCCCCAACGGGTCCCGGGGCCACCACCCCTGCCCACGGAGGGGTTAACCCCTTGCTGCATCACCATCTGCCCCGGGTGCCAAGTAACCGCAGTGGTGGTGCCCACCTTCACCACAACCCGTGGGTGGCGTCACGAACTTAAACACGGCTCCGGCCATACACCTACCTACCACCCCCTAAGTAGCGCCAGCACCCTTTCAGAGCGAAGTGACCCCGGGTAAGGAGATGCTCGAGCCACCCAACAACGAGCCCCGATCCGAGCGGCTCGGCTGCAGCCGAGCGCGGGGCGGTACAATAGCATATACCACAAGATGTGTAATAGATGCAGGTCCTACTTCAGGAACCCCCACCTATTTTAAGAACAGGCCACTTCTTGTGCTGCTGTGAGCGGACAGGCAGCCGCGCATACTCAGATCTTTTGTGCATGCGCAACCACAGTTGGCGGCCAGAAAGGCTCAATTCCGGAGCTGCCCGGGTCGGGTATTGCACTTCCACCTCACATTAAAATCAATAGGAGGCAGATGTACAGTACCCAGCTGTGGCTGCTATCAGAAGACGGGGCAGTTTCGGGAATTGAGCATTTCCGGCGGGCTCAGGCTGCCACCGCCGGCACCGAGAACCGCTGATTGGCAGTGGGGTTGTTGGACCTCATCCAATCAGACATTGATGACCTATCCTAAGGTTAGACCATCAGGCTATGGCTACACAGGGCATTTTTGCTGTGTTTTTTTCTCTGCAGCAAAACCTTTTCTTGTGGCAGGAAGTCTCCTGGTGGTGTTCTGCATTTTTGGTATGGTTTTCGGACCAGATGTTGGTGCGGTTTTTATGTCGTTTTTTGCAGTGTTTTTTTACTAAGATTTTTCCACTTCCTCAGGTAGTGATGGCCGGACCAAGTCCAGACCTATGGGGATTCAATTGTATCCAAGTGCTGGGCCCGGTCCGGGATTGATCTGGATCCGGCACTCTGGTAATAAAAAAGAAATAAAGTAAAAATAATGGAAAAATATAAAGCAAGTGCGTTGTACTTACTATACTCTGGCTCAGCTGTACCTGCTCCCGCAACCTCTCCTACTTCCTGGGCCACTCATTAGCCTCATGCATATTCACTGCTTTCCACACCCACCGGCGTCTGTGATTGGTTGCAGTCAGACACGCCCCCACCGTGCGCGGCAACATATCTAACCGCTTGCAATCACACACGCTATGTGCATCCATCGTGGTATAAAAATAAATAAATAAATAAGGTTATTTTCTCCTCTTCAATGCAAACCAGGAGGTCTGATTTGGCGCATGAGAGGCCTCTGATAGGGTCCTTAGGGGTATACTACTGTATATGTTACACCAGTTCCCCCAGTAAAGTTCACTTTATTTTGATAAAATGGATAAGATAAAAAAAATCAATGAAAAGAGAAAAGACTCATTCTTCATTAAATAATCACAGATATATTCAACCTAAACACTATTTTTAACAGAGTAGGAGAAAACATAGGTCAGAGAATACAGATTTATTTAAATTATCTTTGTTGCCCATAGCAACCAAACACAATGCAGCTATTTAAAACAGGAGCTATTTGAAAATTTAAATCAGAGTTCTAATTTGTCGCCCATAGCAACAAGATAGAGCTCTGATTTCATTATTTAAGCAGCTCATTTTTTAAGGTTTTCATAAAAAAAATCTTCATTGTGATTGGTTGCTATGGGCGACAAAGACGGTTGTTCTTTGAGACAATTATGATAAATGAGGCACATAATGTAAGAACACAGAGACACCGACATAAAACCCATATATACTAATAGGTATATAGAAGCACATCTGCAGTGACACAAACCACATCAAAGGACTGATAATGACCCGATAAATCAGCGGGGGACGTCGGCGCTGATTACTGTGAGGTCACCTACAGGCTACCATGTTCTGAGGCTGAAACACAATGAATTCATTGATTGATCCTCTGAAGGAAAAACCTGAGTTCTCATCACATACGGAGGTGCCGTCGCTGCTGTATTCATGGATGGTTTTCTGGTCTCACTCTGGAAACCTGTCAGTCTAAACATGGCGTCCGATCAGCATCTTATAGAGCTGAGGAAGCTAAAAACATTCATTATATATTGTATATTATTCATTTAAATGATAATTGTTATTTGATTGGATAAATCAATACTACAAGCGAAACCAACAAATTTGTAATAAGAGAAATCTGCTTCTTTCTACACTTATGAGCCACTTCTTCGCCTCTCCCCATCTTCTGAACCCATAAATTAATGCTAATTTATTGTCACATGGTGTCTGAATCAAAACTCGCTGAGTGTCAGGACTACATCTGACCCTGTTCACACAGCAGAGTCAGACACACACGATGCTGCTTTTGAGTTGCACAGACAGGCTCGGGCGTTGACCAGCTGTGCTCTTGTTAGTAATCAGGCTTTCAGGAGTTAATTTCTGCTAGCCTGTGGATTACTGCTGGAGTCACATGTTGCAGGAGACCTATCATAGTCGCCTCCACACTTTTTGAGATGGTGGAGCCTGTTCTCCCATGCCGATGATAGCTTTATGCGATCCTGGTACTTGTGTGTTATTATCCAGTTGCTGGTTAACTGTCTGCTGTTTGGTGGGTTGTGGAAATAATCTTGGTGTCTTATTATTTCCTCTCTTCCTTTAGTTTCCTGATGATCACATATTGTCTATACCTCTGTGAGTGACTGCTGTGAGTTTGAGCTTTGGTTTTCCCTCATCTGTTTATTTGTGTGGGATTAATCACTGCCATCCTGACCCTCTCCTGGGTGGAGGGATGGGGGCCACTAGACAAGGGTTGTGCAGGAGCTAAGGTAAAGAAGGCGGCCCAAACATCATCACCGTCAGACATATCTTTGGGATCAGGGTCAGCTAGGGTTCCCGTAGCCTGAGAGCCAGTTTAGGCTCCCCTGTTTCTAGTGATCCTGTCACACGCTGTGACAGTCTGTGTCTTTTTTTAACGGTATACTTACTGACTTAGTAGCAGGGGTGTATAATTGACATCTTTCCATTACTAAGCCCTGGGCTTGATGCCAGCTGTCAATTCACAGCTGACATTAATCCCCAAAAAATTACCCCAATCGCCACAGCACCAGGTTAATCAGGACGAGTCGTGAAAACTCTTGAACTGGTGTATCTAATGGGTGTGCCACTTCTGGGGATTGCTGTGGGCTGCTATTTTTAGGCTAGGATGGGCCCACTAACCATGGGCCTTCCCACCCTGACAATACCAGCCCCCAGCTGCCTGCTTTACTTTGGCTGGGCATCAAATATAGAGTGGAGCTGTAACAGTGTGTCCCTCCCCCACCTGTGCTCATGGTGTAATAGTCTGTCTCTCCTTGACTGTCCTGTATGTACTACTGCTGGGGGAACGTTTGTTCTTCTCAGCATGGGACTTCTCCAATCCACAACTTGGTAAAAGACAGAGCCAGGACTCTAAAGTCCATTCATGTTTCAAATGTCCAGGCGGAGTTGGACTCTTCTGCCCACCTTAGGGGCTGATCCCAGGAGAGAAGAACAATGAGACCCATGTTAGGTCATTTAGTTGGATCTCGGCTGGAGAAGGACTAGGATCTATAGCTGAGGCTGGATCCTAGTGCCTGTGTATGGACTGTCACAGATTGGAGATCAGTGGCCACGTGAGATTGTGTTTTGTTGTTCACCCTGTTGGACTCAAGGAACTCATATAAGGACCATTGCCATATTTTCCCTGGCGTTAGAATACCGGGAGGCGCCCCTGGATCTTTTGTTTTATTGTGGACTCCTTGCAGACTTTAAGGATCCATATTAATGTTTGGTGCTTTATCTTTGTGGTTCCGATAAAGTCCTTTGGATTGTTCCTTGGCCTGGCGTCCCTTACTGCTCTGCCGCACACCCCGTCACAGGAGCCCTTGTCATTTTTTTTTTAATTTAAATAAATAATTTTTAAAATGATGTGGAGTCCCCTTTATTTTTCATAACTGCCAATGCAAATCAAACCACTGAGCGTTATAGCCCATAGCTGTCTGCTTTATCTGTGCTGCTCTGCAGCCTTTCAACAAACTTTATTAACATACGAACAGTACCCAAACACCAAAATTGGACACAAACTTTTTTTAAAAGTCCATGCTCGAGACTGAGCCCCTAGAACCCAGGATCCTGTACGAACCCCGAACTTTACCATTCAGGTTCGCTCATCCCTAACAATCAATAACCCTTTCTACTCTGCTATATCAGTAAACTTTGAGGAGTATTATATAATTATATTTTTTGGCAGGTAATCTTATTTTTAATAGACAAGTTATCGTAAAATAGTTTTCAATTTTTTTTATTTTTTTTCTGATGCTTGTGGGATTATTTAAAGTGGGGGAGGCTTGGTTGAAGGGGAAACAGTCACCAACAAGTCTCCGAGTAAATCTATGCCAGTCATGATTTTATTTCCTGGGGCATGCATTCTCTTATTTGTCAGCGAAAACTTCAAAACTACTGCAGCAGAGGTGAATCTAGGTTTTCCTGCACCCGGGGCAAAACTTTGCTGCTCTTCCTAATTCTCTCAATGTTCAGTATAAAAAACTACAGCCCTTGCTTCACTGAGATACCCAGGAACAGAAGCTAGATGTCACATGACCGTAAGTATAAAAGTCACCTATGTGTGGTACTCTCTCACACTTTCCCCCTTCCCATATTTCCCCCTTAGATTCTTGCATTCTGTCCCCTCACAGTTTCTCCACCTTATTCCACATTTCTCTCCTCATACTGTCCCCTCACACAATTCTCCCCCACACTGTCTCCTCACACTTTTCTACCTCATACTGTCCCCTCACACTATTCTCCCCATACTGTCCCCTAACATTATCCCCCCATGCTTTTTCCTCATACTTTCCTCCCATACTATTCAACACACATTTTCCCCCCATACAGTCCCCTCACATTTTTCTCCCCAGATACAGTTGCCGCATACTTTTTTCTCCTTAAAACTGTCCCCTCACATTTTTTTGTCCATACTGTCCAAAAAACTTTCCCCCCATACTGTCCCCTCACCTTCCTCCATATTGGCCCTTTACGCTTTTCTCCCCCTCATATTTTCCCTTCATATTTTTCACCCATACTGTCCCATCACAGTCCCCCCTGCACCCCACACTCTCCCCTCTTAATGTCCAACACACTTCTCCCCCATTCTGGCCACCCACTTTTCTCCCGCTAACTGTTCTCTCTGACTTTTCTCACCCATATTGTCCACGTAACCAAAATGCCTCTGCTTGGGAGACATCTTAGACCATGGCCTTTGGCCAATCTGTGGCTACTGGATCGATTTGCAGGGCACTGATCTGTGGCCACTGGACATGAGCCCTGAAAACCGCTTCCTTCTTGCCTGTTCTGATCATGTCTGTGTGTAGCACCCAGGGGGCAGGTGTTGTCAGGCACGGGGAATCTCGTACCTGCGTTACTCGTCACCGGGCAGGTGTGATGATCTGGGATGTCGCGGTGGCCTGCCCGGCTTCGTGCCCCGAAGTTTACACCAATAAGGAGGGAAGGTGATGGGGGTAGTAGTAGGATGTATGTCGTGACGCCACTGGTGGTATGTGGCCAGGGAATAGCCGCTGTTGTCGCTGTCCTTTGGGGCAGATGGTAGTGTGGCGCCCTGGACTAGCCAGGTCGTCACAGGGACTACAACACGACACCCCCCCCCCCCCCCCGAGATAGGCACATCAGCCAGACACAAAATCCTTGTTGCCTCCCTCCAGGGGCTGATGTCCACACCAGGTGGGGTGGAGCCAGGCGGTTAGCCCCACCCACTGAGGAGTTCACAGTCCTGGAGGCGGGAAAGGAAGTGAGTTCAGTGCAGTTAGGGAAGCGAAAGTGAGAGGAGTGAAGTGGTAGTAGAGGAGCAAACTGACTGTGTCCGGGTACGTGTCCCGGGCACCGAGAGAAAGGTTGGCAGACGGTGGTGGCCATCTGCAGGAGAGGCAGATCAAAGCGGAACCGTAGGACTGGGGACGGGCGGTGGCCCGCCGGTACCGAACCGGGAAGCAAAGTGAAGCCAGCACAAACCAGCAGGGCCTGCGGACCCCGACCAGGCTTGGAGTCGCCATTAAACAGGTCAAATCCGTTAGTGACCGGAACCCCAGGGGTTTCCAAACAGCCAAGACCTGATTGAAGGCAACCGTCCAACCAGCACAAGGGAAATACAGCTACCGCCACAGCTAGAGTTCCCAGGGCCAGAGCCTGCGGGCAAAAGGGCTCCTCCGGCCCATATACACGCTGGGGAGCGGGTTACTGGTGGGAAGCCATCGGGACCGAAGATAGACAAAAGGTGCAGGGAAAGGCAGCCACCACCAACCGTCCGGGAGAAACCACAGCAGCCGGCTGCGGGACCCGTCCATCCAGCCGTTTGGTTTACCAGAGACTTTGCATCCATTTGTGACTGAGTGAGTACTACCGTGCCATCCGGCACCGCGCTGCGCAGCCCAAGCGACCCTGCACCTTGCCAACCCTGCCTCCCCGTCTCCTCACCGGGCCCCGGGACCACCAACCCCCCTACCCACGGAGGGGAGAGAAACATCCCAGCTGCTCCCTGCCATCGCTCCCGGGATCCCCGTCAACAGCAGCGGTGGTGCCCCAACCTCACCGCAAACCGTGGGTGGCGTCACGGACTAAATCCCCCAAACCATGCTACCCCCCCTTTCACTCACGGGCGAGGAGCGCCGCTGGAGTCCCTGGATCCGGCCCACCGCTCGAGCCACCGAGCAGCAGCGGCAGCCGCAGCACCGGACCCGAGCGTGGTGAGCGCAGCGCCCTCCTCGCCCGCGACAGGTGCGGGGCGGCGGTGCCGGTAATAAAGAGTCCGAGTCTGCTGCTTCGGTTCCAGGTGTCTTTACTGACAGTTCGTACTGCTCGCCCAGGTAGTGCCGGTCACCTGCTGTGATGACTCTGTTGACCCCTGGTAAGTAAGGAGAAGCCACCGGTGTTTGAAAGCAGAGGAATTTCGTTTTCTAGAGTTGCTCTTCCCGCTGTGAGGCACCTGGGCTGACCTCTGCTCCAAGCCCCAGGCCCCATGAAGAGAAGAAAGTGGTGGTGTCATGTCCCAGAACTGGTGATTGTGTGAGTTTGCTCCTATTTCTACCCCAAGTTTAACCCGCCCCCAGGAGGCTGTCCTAGTGCCCGGGGCAGTCATAAGCTCTGTGTTGGCCACCCCCCTGCCTGCCCTAGTCCAGCTCCCCAGAGAGAAGGCTCCTGTGCTGTATGTAAAGTGTGAATGTGGAACACTGGTAATTAACCCCCTCTTTACCCGAGGCGAATACTGCAGCTTAAATGAGCTGCAATACTCTGTGGCGACTGAAGCCTCAGGGGCGCCACATGTACATCACACCACAAAGAAACAGTTATACCTGGCCTAAAAATTAGAAGAGACAGGCATATCAGCAGGTAGAAGGAGGGTCCCAGGGCTCTTTTCCAGGGGGCCATGGGCTACTGACGTTGCTTCTGGACCAGGATACTGCAAAAGCATTTTGCTTATCTCTAGCCGAATTCCAGCAAACAAGGGCACTGTATTGCATCCATTACATGAATATATCATTTTATTTTTTGTTAATGCAATGAATGTCCACCTTTGCAGATACTTTTTTTTCGACATTCTTGAGAAATGATATATCCAAGTAACGGATGTAACACAGAGCCCTTTTTCACTGGAATTCACCTCTACTAACTTGTAAATGTTTAATAACTATAACAATTTAAATGTAATACCAGGATAGTGCTCTAGATGGCAGTAGTATTCCATGTTTTAGGAAACTTAACTTGTCTATAACTATAAAGCCTATAACTATGGAGGATGCAGGAATTGTTCTCCGCTTGACCCATATAAGAAGACTGAAACCCGCGCTAGTCTGGACCTGATGGAGATGTTGCATTGGGGCCCATGAGCTTTCAGTTACGCAACAGAACTTATCACATAGTCACATACATTACAAATAAAAAGGACACACATTGTAGTAATGTGCGAGAAATATCAGCTGTGGTTAATGTACAGACATTTGAGATGAGCGAATCTAGTGATAAGACCTGGTCCAGCGGACATGTTATCTTAGTAACCTATGGTTGACAAATGGGAGTTCTGTGAATCGCCTCCTACCTGTGGTGGTGGTGTTTGAATACGGTTTGTATATATAGAGAAGAACATTATTTGCGAACACAAGGGGCCCTAAAATTTGTAAGTTTTGGGTTTGAAAGGGCAGAAAGCCAAAGTTCGTAGAAGGTACAGTGCCACATCACTGGACTGGAAATGGACACCAAGGGATTGTAGCAGCTGCTAGAGACCTACAACAAAAACTAACAAAAAATGGCAAAGTGCCTCACTCCCCAAAGTTTCTCAATCCCTACAGCTCCTCTTCTGCATAGCTCCTCAGTCCCATACCTCCTTACTCCCTATAGCTCCTCAGACCAAATAGCTCTTCTGTCCCATAGCACTTCAGTCACATAGCTCCTCAGTCACCCTAGTTTCTCAGTTCCCAAGGCTCCTCAGTCTCCATAGCTCTTTAGCACCAGTAGCTCCTCAGCCCCCATAGTTACTCAGCCCCCATAGATCCTCAGCCCTCATAGCTCCTCAGCCCCCATAGCTCCTCAACCCCCATACCTCCTCAGCCCCATAGTTCCACAGCTACATAATTCCTCAGTCTCGATAGCTCCTCAGTCTCGATAGCTCCTCAATCTCCAAGGCTCCTCAGTCTCGATAGCTCCTCAGTCTCCATAGCTCCTCAGTCTCGATAGCTCCAGTCCTCAGTCTCGATAGCTCCAGTCCTCAGTCTCGATAGCTCCAGTCCTCAGTCTCGATAGCTCCTCAGTCTCGATAGCTCCTCAATCTCCATGGCTCCTCAGTCTCGATAGATCCTCATTCTCCATAGCTCCTCAGTCTCGATAGCTCCAGTCCTCAGTCTCCATAGCTCCTCAGGCTCCATAGCTCCTCAGTCCCCATAGCTCCTCAGTGGCCATAGCTCCTCAGTTCCAATAGCTCCTCAGTCTCATAGCTCCTAAGACCTCATATCTCCTCAGTCTCCATAGCCCCTCAGCCGCCATAGCTCCTCATTCCCCATAGCTCCTCAGATGCCATAGCTGCTTAGTCCCAATTGCTCCTCAGTTGCCAAAGCTCCTCAGATCCCAGAGTTCCTCAGTCTCCATAGCTCCTCAGTCCCCATAGCTCCTCAGACCCCTTAGCTACTAACAACCAATAGTTTCTAAAATTCCCATACCTCTTCAGTCCCCCATAGCTTCTCATCCCCCATAGTTCCTCAGCCTCCATAGCTCCTCAGATCTGAAGAGAAGAAAAAAAAGCATATTCCAATATCTTGTTTCTTCTCTGTTCAATGCTGCTGCCCCGATTGGATCCAGTGATCACATTATTTGTTCATGTTTTTTATGCATTTCCCATAGACTTCTCTACAGAAAAAAAATCCATAGAAAATGTTATTGGGCATCCTACGACTACAACAATAAAAATCACATCATTGCACGTGATGTCTGGTCAAGGGGGCAAAAAATGTAATCCTGATATTGTGCACATTGCACACATACAGTATATATATATATATATATATATATATATATATATATATTTTGCTTAATGGGTATGTGCACACAACGTCTTAAAGGGGTGATCCACGCTTGAGGTTAAAATCTGCAGACACTTTATGAATCTACAACGCATGCACCACACAGTGTTAGGATAGTCCAGTGCCAGCATTGGGAGCAGGCGGTCACATAACCACAAGTATGCGATTTACATACCTTCGACCACATTTTGACTAGACGTGCATGACCTTACTTAGATCACTAATATTGAGCCAGGCCGTGCAGGTCTAGTTGGCATGTGTCCACATGTATGCCAATCACATAGTTATGGTCATGTGACCACCCGCTCCTGGTGCCTCGCCAGAAAATCCTCACATTGTGCAATGCGCACACTGTCAAGACTCTAAAGTCTGTATTCAGAGAGTGAATACAGACTTTAACCTCCAGCCAGGACATCCCCTTTAATCCTTCAGTGTATGGAGTGGACGGCTTCCAAATAAAGCAGCATTAAGAATGAATATGTCACTTCTTTTAAACACTTCACAGTTTCTAAATTCTGAAATAGCTAAAAGAAGCAAAAAAAAAAGACTGAACGTGAGCACAGCAATGGCGTTTTGACATTGCTGGGAACGATGTTAATTTTTTATTATGCTTTTTGAAATATATGTTGCGTGCACACAGCCCTAGGCCAAAACACTGGTCATTCAAATGATTAAAGGCTGTCACACACCCTTTTTTTTCATAGAATACCCTTTAAAAAGGTTAATAAATCCATCCATATAACTGAGATCTATGGACATCTGTGTACATCTGTGTCATCTAGACGCGATGTATCAGGACAGATCATTATACTACCAGCACACAACAGAAATATTTGTAGAGGCGATGATATGCATATCTGATACAGCTCTGCCCACACACGTCCTGTGCCGCTTCTCCGGACCCGCAGTACACAGGCTGGAGGTCAGCGCAACCTTATGTAACTGTGCGGGTATGGCCAGACACTGCAGACACCGGCACAAGATCCGCAGGAAGAAGGCAGTACACAAGAGAGAGAAAATTGAGAAATATAGAGACAGATAATAAATATTGGCTTATTTTACATTTTAAAAATGACAAAAAATTGAAAATGGGTCGGTGCAAAAGTTTGGGCACCCTTGGACATTCGTGTGCTCAGATAACCTTGACCAAGGTTCAGACCTTAATTAGACTGTTAGGGTTATAGCTTGTTCACTATCATCGATAGGAAAGGCCAGGTGATGTAAAGTTCAAAACCTCCTCTAAACTTGTGCCAAAAAACAGCACCCATCGTTTCTTCTAAGCAGCTGCCTAGCACTCTGAAAATAGTGGAGACCCACAAAGCAGAAGAAGTCTATAAGAAGATAGCAAAGCGTTTTCCAGTTGTCCTTTCCTCAGGTCATTTCCAAATATCATTAAGAAATGGCAGTTACCAGGAACAGTGGAGATCAAGATAAGGTCTGGAAAACCAAACACAATTTCTGAGGGGTGCTCATAAGATTGCTAGAGCGGCAAATTAGAAACTCCTGCATGACTGAAAAAGACCTTCAGGAAGATTTAGCAGATTCTGAAGTTGTGGTACATTGTTTCACTGTTCAGAGACACCTGCACAAATATGGCCTACATGGAAGAGTCATCAGAAGAAAACCTCTCATGAGTCCTCACCATAAAATTCAGAGTCAGAAGTCTGCGAAAGAACATCTAAACAAGCCAGAGGCATTTTGGAAACAAGTCCTGTGGACTGATGAGGTTAAAATAGAATGCTTTGGCCACAATAATCAAAGGTATGTGTGGAGGAAAAAAAAGCACAGAATTTCAGGAAAATAATATCTCGCCAAACATTAAGCAAGGGGGTGGATCAATCATGGTTTGGGATTATGTTGCAGCCAACGGCACGTGAACCATTTCATGGGTAGAGGGAAGAATAGATTCAATGAAGTTTCATCAAATTCTTGATGGAAACATAACACCATCTGTAATAAAGCAGAAGTTGAAAAGAGGAGAAAAGAGAACAAATGACGATGGTTTCTACAAATGGATAATGATCCTAAACATATGTCAAAATCCACAATAAACGACCTCAAAAGGTGCAAGATAAAGATTTCACAATGGCCCTCACAATCCCCTGATCTGAACATCACTGACAATCTGTGGCTAGAGCTCAAAAGAACAAAGCATGCAAGACGAGCCAGGAACCTCCTAAATCTGAAAGATGTCTCCATGGAAAAGCAGTGCATGCAAGATGAGCCAGGAATCTCACAGAACTTGAAGACGTCTCCAAGGAAGGGCAGTGCATGCAAGACGAGCCAGGGATCTCACAGACCTGGAAGATGTCTCCAAGGAAGAATGGATGAAAATCCCTCAAACAATAATTGAAAAAACTCTTGGCTGCTACAAAAAGCAGTTACAAGAGGTGATACTTGCCAAAGGAGGGCTTCTAGGTACTGACCAGCCAGGGTGCCCAAACTTTTGCATCGGCCGATTTTCCTTTTTGTTAATTTAAAAATGGAAAAAACTTTTTTGCATGCTACTGTTGATAAATCATAGATGGATAATAGATGCATGAATGGATAGATAGATAGATAGATATGGCTAGTTTCACACTTGCGTTGGGCGAAATCCGCTGGGTCCATTATTTTTGTGGTGTCAACGGATGCAACGAATCCGTTATTTTACAGGAATGCGTTAGCTGATTCCTGTGAAATAACGGACCCGTTGCATCCGTTTGGCGTCCGTTAGGCGTCCGTCTAACGGAATGCGTCGGCTATGGTTTTTTGTTTTTTTTTTCCATTCTGGGCATGCGCAGTAGAAATTAGTGCAATCCAGCAGAGGATTTCGTTGTAAAGCACTTTGCAACGGAATCCTCTACCATAGGGAGCCATTATAAATTTTAAAAGAGGCAATCCGCTGGTCGGCGTCATTTTGACGCAAGCAAATAACACTACATTCAGCGTTGCTTCTGTGTCGCCCTGGGCAAGCCAGGGGACACGGGTCACAACACCACCACACCCCACACTCCAGGTAGGCACATCTGCTAACCAGAAATCCTTGTTGCCTTCCTCCAGGAGTCTGTGATGCACACCAGGGGGTGGGCCAGGCGGTTGGCTCCGCCCATCGAGGAGCTCACAGCTCTGGAGGCAGGAAGTTCCAGGCAGTCTAGTCAGGGAGGAGGAAGTGGAAGGAGTGGAGGAGTAGCCCAGGCAGGGCAAAAGTAAACAGCAAGTGAAAGTGGTGAAAGTAGAGAAGTGTAAAGGAGAAAAGCAAGTAAAGTACAGAAGGAAAGAAAGCCTGAGAGCCCAGCTTTGTGAAGGGCCAGAACAGCAAGGTCAGCGACGGCGGTGACTGTCCGGAGGGGGACCGTTTGGAAGTTCCTGGAAGGACCCCGTTGGCTGTGTGCCCGGTGGTCTGGAGCAGTGTTCCGAAGGACAGTCAGCACCAGGGCAGGGGCCTCTCGGACCCCGGCAAGGCTAGGAGTCGCCAGATTTGCCAAATCCGTCAGTGACGGGGACGTAGATCCCCCAACAACCAAGTCCCGATTGACGGCAACAGCCCGACCATTACCGGGGAGACACCGCCACCGCCAGGGCACCAGTTTCCCCAGGGCCAGCGCCTGCGGGCAAAGTGTAGAGCTCCTCCGGCCCAGATTGCAGTCGGGGAGCGGGTAACCGGAGGGAATCCACCGCTACCATCAGACAACACAGGTGCAAGGAAGAGAGACGTCACCGTCACCTACCGGGAGTGCAGGTGCAGCCGTCTGTGGGACCGTCCTACCAGCCGTTGGTTTACCGTACAAATTGTGTCCGTGTCTCAGGCTGAGTGAGTACCACAGTGCCGCAAGGCACAGCGCTGCCCTCGCGTCCCTGCGCCCACCGGGCCCTACACTTCACATCACTTCACTGGGCCCCGGGATCACCAACCCCTACCCACGGAGGGGCAACACAACACCTGGCTGCTCCGCATCACCATCCCCGGGACCCCCATACTGAGCAGCGGTGGTGCAATCACCACAACCGTGGGTGGCGTCACGAACTATAACAATCCCCACACCCAACAAACACCCCCTTTCACTCACGGGCGAGGAGTGTCGCTCGAGACACCCCGGGATCCGGCCCACGGCTCGAGCCACCAGGAGCAACTGCCGGACCCAAGCAGAAGGGGTGAGCGCGGTGTGCTGACACCCTCCTCCCCGCCCGCGACAACTTGGCGTCACGAACAGGATCTTACCGCTCTGCCGTCTGGTAGAGGTGCGCCTTGTTACCGCCGGAGGTATCCGGCAGAAAAATTTCAGAAGCCGCCATCTTTGGCGCGAAAAGTCCCCGCTCGAGCGTCTTCTCGAGCAGTAGAGGCGCGAAGGCCAAAACCCCGCCCCGAGAGAGGAGGGGCCGGAAAGAGCTAAGGGGGACGCGATGGCGGCCGGCCGCATGTAGCTGCGGCTATAAAAGCAGGGACGCCAGGACTCTGCAAACATCCCGTTCCTGGAAGCAAACGAACCAGCCGTCATGTGGATGCCGTCCCGCGACACCGTACCCCCCGCGCCTGGAACCGCGACGTGGGTGGAGATCCGGACCGCGCAGCTCTACCAACGGCTGCAGGTGAAGATGCAGCTCCTCATGGAGGAGTGGGAGGCCGACATGGCGGACGTTGTAGCCACCGTGCGGAGACGCGAGGAGGAAGCGGAGAAAGGGAGGGTGAGTGACCCACGTCCCGATGCCCTTGAGGGGCCGGTCATCGCGGCTGTGGGGCCCGGTCCAAGCCCTCTCCCTTCGCTGCCTCCCTCGCCACCCGTCCCGGAGGCCGTGACCCCGCCACTAGGCCTGCTACCACCGCAACCGGTAGCAGTACCCAGCGTCCCCGCCCAAGCGGGCCAACCTGTAGCCGGAGCCCGCAGCCAGTCAGCGGTGTTGCCGTGGAAGACTCCGAAGACCGAACCGGAGGCATCCCCTGAGAAACTCCCCGAGCCGGAGCCGAAGACCCGTTCCGAGCCGAAGGCCCGGCAGCGGAAAGCCCCTATGCCCATCCCCCACACCTCGGCTGAGGTAGCGCCGGGTTGCTGCTGCAAGGCAGCGCCCAAGGCCATGACACCGCGGGATACGCTGCCCACCTTCCTGACAGTGGGTAACGTGCTGGATGTCCCGCGGGGCTCAACCCGTGCACCGGCGCTGGCAGCAGCGCCGTACTGGGATAGGGAGCCGGTACCGCTGGGCCTGGAGATCGCCGAAAGGGAAAGGAAGAAGGCCGAGCTGGTGGCCAGAGCGATCCGGGAGAAGGAGAATCTCCGGCAAGCGACATTCCGTGACCGGGGACCGCTGCACGAGGGACAGGTGAGGCGGTTTGATGTCCGCCGGGGCTACGGGTTCATCTACGAGCCAGGCCTGGAGGCCGAGGTGTTTGTAGCCCGGCGGGATGTGCATGCTCACCTGCCCGAAGAACATCCCGGCCGTAACCTGATGCCGGGAGATATTGTGCACTATACCCGGCACTTTGGGGAGCGAGGGTGGTTTGCGCTGGACGTTAACCTCAGGAGGGGCCCGGAGGCCCGAGCGAGCGCAGACCTCTACCCCTTGCCAGCAGCCCCAGCGCTTGACAGACCGGAGTAGGGCAATGGATGCCCGCAGCACCGTCCCCGTTGGGACCACCACTGAGTTCAAGTTTGTTTAAAAGTTTGAAAAGTTTTGAAAAATGAAAATGATTATACCGAAGAAGTTACCTGATTTGCTTTTGTGATTTGCAACCGGCTGGAGCCGACACCGTTGTCCCTGTGGGGACCGTTTAAAATGCATGGGAACTATCCATGGACAAGCCCGTGAACTTGCAGGGCACCACAAACGTTAAGTGGCTTGTAAATATGTTGGTTACCGTTACCGTTTCCGCAATGCCGCCTCCGGTAAGGCATGTTGGAGTGAGTGCCCTGAGCAGAGCAGGCTAGGGCCCAGCCACCAAAGGAACCGTTGGCTACCCTCTGGAGGGGAAGGACAGATCCCGCTCGGGTAACTTGTGCTGGACTGTGGGTCAAGGGGTGCTGCCTGGGCTTTAGGGGCAGCATCAGGGCCAGGTTGCTTGGGTGGGAGAGAGCGGAAACCGTAGCCGTAAACCGTTGCAACGTTTAAGTAAATGTGCCTCCCGTTTTGGGAAGAGTTTTTGATTAAAAATGTATTCATGTTTTGCTTAACCCTGTTATCCCCTTTTTACAGAAAAATAAAACCGGTGTAGGACGGCAGCCAGCGGACGGTCTGCATTTTGCTAAGGGGGAATGTGTCGCCCTGGGCAAGCCAGGGGACACGGGTCACAACACCACCACACCCCACACTCCAGGTAGGCACATCTGCTAACCAGAAATCCTTGTTGCCTTCCTCCAGGAGTCTGTGATGCACACCAGGGGGTGGGCCAGGCGGTTGGCTCCGCCCATCGAGGAGCTCACAGCTCTGGAGGCAGGAAGTTCCAGGCAGTCTAGTCAGGGAGGAGGAAGTGGAAGGAGTGGAGGAGTAGCCCAGGCAGGGCAAAAGTAAACAGCAAGTGAAAGTGGTGAAAGTAGAGAAGTGTAAAGGAGAAAAGCAAGTAAAGTACAGAAGGAAAGAGAGCCTGAGAGCCCAGCTTTGTGAAGGGCCAGAACAGCAAGGTCAGCGACGGCGGTGACTGTCCGGAGGGGGACCGTTTGGAAGTTCCTGGAAGGACCCCGTTGGCTGTGTGCCCGGTGGTCTGGAGAAGTGTTCCGAAGGACAGTCAGCACCAGGGCAGGGGCCTCTCGGACCCCGGCAAGGCTAGGAGTCGCCAGATTTGCCAAATACGTCAGTGACGGGGACGTAGATCCCCCAACAACCAAGTCCCGATTGACGGCAACAGCCCGACCATTACCGGGGAGACACCGCCACCGCCAGGGCACCAGTTTCCCCAGGGCCAGCGCCTGCGGGCAAAGTGTAGAGCTCCTCCGGCCCAGATTGCAGTCGGGGAGCGGGTAACCGGAGGGAATCCACCGCTACCATCAGACAACACAGGTGCAAGGAAGAGAGACGTCACCGTTACCTACCGGGAGTGCAGGTGCAGCCGTCTGTGGGACCGTCCTACCAGCCGTTGGTTTACCGTACAAACTGTGTCCGTGTCTCAGGCTGAATGAGTACCACAGTGCCGCAAGGCACAGCGCTGCCCCCGCGTCCCTGCGCCCACCGGGCCCTACACTTCACATCACTTCACTGGGCCCCGGGATCACCAACCCCTACCCACGGAGGGGCAACACAACACCTGGCTGCTCCGCATCACCATCCCCGGGACCCCCATACTGAGCAGCGGTGGTGCAATCACCACAACCGTGGGTGGCGTCACGAACTATAACAATCCCCACACCCAACAAACACCCCCTTTCACTCACGGGCGAGGAGTGTCGCTCGAGACACCCCGGGATCCGGCCCATGGCTCGAGCCACCAGGAGCAACTGCCGGACCCGAGCAGAAGGGGTGAGCGCGGTGTGCTGACACCCTCCTCCCCGCCCGCGACACTTCCGCTAGGCAGAAGCAACGGAGCGTCGGCCAACGGAAGCAACGCAGGTACTTTTGGCAGAATCCGTCATCAATGCAAGTCTATGGGAAACAGCGGAATCCGTTAACGGATTCCGCTGATTCCCAAGACAGCGGATTGCGCCAAAAAAAAACCCGGAAGTGTGAAAGTACCCGTAGTTATAGGGAATGTAGATTGTGAATCCCAGTGGGGACCGTGATTATCACATCTGCAAAGCGCTGTGGAATTAATGACTTTATGTAAGTGAGTAAAATAGATAGACAGATAAATAGATAGATAGATATTTGTGCAGCAGACACCCCGAGGGATCTTTTGGTTCCTAGACAACAAACATTCACTTTCTATTGTATACTAATATATGTTTCCACCTTTCAGACCCTGTGAAAGGAGTGTGTACAGTATGTAATATCTAAAAGTCTGACATCTCCTTCCGTCTCTCATCGGAGTTGATGACATCTTCTATTGCCTCCAGCACTGGAATATTTTTCAATGCCATACATTCCTACCCCTCCTTAGTGACGTGCTGTCCTCCTCCCATTGACTCTGTTTCTGGAATGTCTTATATGCACAATCATTCCTATCCTCCAACTCTCTACAGTCCTACTCCTGCCCACCATCCTGAAGAAGATATCAATTACATCATTGACACTATGCTGCGGCTGAATATGTAGTGCATCCTTACCTTATGTCATTTTTAGGTACAAAACTTCACTGGTCAAGTACCGAACACCAAGAACCAGACTTCGCTGGTCAAGCACCGAAGAGCGAAGACTGAGAAGCAGACTTCTCTGGTCAAGCACTGAAGACCGAATACCAAAAATCAGACTTCGCTGGACAAGCACTGAAGACCGAATACTGAGAACCAAATTTTGCTGGTCAAGCACCAAAGACTCAAAACCAAGAACAAGACTTTCCTGGTCAAGCACCAAAGACTCAAAACCAAGAACGAGACTTTGCTGGTCAAGCAAAAAAGACCAAATACCGAGAACCAGACTTCGATGGTCAAGCACCGAAGAATGAATACCAAGAACCAGACTTCACTGGTCAAGCACCGAAGAATGAATACCAAGAACCAGACTTCGCTGGTCAAGCACCAAAGACCGAATACAGAGAACCAGACTTTGTTGGTCAAGCACCAAAAACTGAATAACGAGAAGCAGACTTCGACGTCAAGCACCAAAGACTGAATACCGAGAACCAGACTTCACTGGTAAATCACCAAATACCGAGAACCAGACTTCGACGTCAAGCACCAAAGACTGAATACCGAGAACCAGACTTCACTGGTAAAGCACCAAATACTGAGAACCAGACTTCGTTAGTCAAGCACCAAAGACCGAATAAAGAGAACCAGGCTTTGCTGGTCAAGCAACGAAGACCTAATACCGAGAACCAGACTTCATTGGTCAAGCATCAAAGACAAGATACCGAGAACCAGATTTCACTGGTCAAGCACTGAAGACCGTACACTAATTACCGGATCCAGAAGATAAAAGTGCTGAGTGAGCCGGGCCATTACTTCCTGTTCAAACATATGGTACTAATTTAAGAAAGTTACTAACTAGAACGAATTGTACCATAGCTCCGCTAGGCCCTGTGTGGTTATATATGGGGTTATTCCTACCGTATTTGTAACGACTCATCAAGTTAGGTTGAAGTGGTGACCATTTTGGGGTGACCCGGACGTTTCCGTGATAGAGAGGCAATGGTTGAGTTAACACTAAATAATACCTGTTAGGCTGCTTTCACACTACATTTTTTAACATCCCTCATGAACGTTTTTTTAACGCAAAAGCGGATCCAGTGCAAATGCGTTTTTATTTCAATGCATTTGCAATGGACTCGCGTTAACATGCGTTCACCTGCGTTTGCGTGCGTTATAGTGAGGATCCAGCGACTTGCAGTTTTTTAACATTTTTCAAAAACGCTACTTGTAGCGTTTTTGAGCTGCGTCCAAATACTGCAAATTGCTGGATCCTGACTAAACAGCCCGCAAACGCATGTGAACGCTGGCATGCTGATAGACAGGATCCTGCTTGCTCTACTGAGCATGCACAGAAACCAGTCTCGGGTGATCAGTCTCTCTCTCTCCTCCCTCTCTCACCCTCTCCCTCCACCCTCTCATTCCTCCCTCTCTCTCTGTCTCTCCCCCTCCCTCTCCTGTCTCTCTCCCACCTGAGAGCTGCGGACACTCGTAACCAAGGTAAATATCGGGAAATCACTTCTCTTAGTTACCCGATGTTTACGTTGGTTACGTGTACAGACGCTCGTAACCAAGATAAATATCGGGTATACAAGCAAGTTACCCGATGTTTACCTTGGTTACGAACCTCCGCAGTTGTAAGAAGCCGGCTCCCAGTCTGGCACGTTTAGTTCCCCTCACTCCCGATCACATGACTCCAATGCCTGCCCCTAAACATCCAGTGACAGGATCCTGCAAAATAACACATGCGTTAGAATGCGTTTTTTGCTATAAAAGTGTGACGCCCTGGGCAAGCCAGGGGTCACAGGTCACAACACCACACACACCCCACATTCCCTGCAGGCACACCGAAGTCAAAACAAAATCCTTGTTGCCTTCCTCCAGGAGCTGGTGTCCACATCAGGTCGGTGGGCCAGGTGGTTGGCTCCACCCACCGAGGAGTTCACAGCTCTGGAGGCGGGAAAACCAGGCAGTCCAGCTAGGGCAGTGAAAGTGAAAGGAAGTGAAGTGAAGCTGGTGAAGTGGTAGAGGAGCAAAAGTAAGAGCAACAGAGAAAGTGACAGCAAGAAGCCTGAAGTTAGTCCGGGTGTGTGCCCCGGACTGAGACAGCAAGGTTGGCAGACGGCGGTGACCGTCTGCAGGCGAGACTGATTGGAGGTTGCCGAAAGGACCGTGGATGGGTGGTGACCCAGCGGTACCGGAGCGGTATACGAAGATTAGTCAGCACCAGGGCAGGGGCCTTTCGGATCCCGCCAAGGCTAGGAGTCGCCATAATTTGCCAAATCCGTCAGTGAAGGGGACGACTGTCTCTCAACAACTAAGTCCCGATTGAAGGCAACAGTCCGACCGTAAAGGGGAGACACCGCCACCGCCAAGGCACCAGTTTCCCAGGGCCAGCGCCTGCGGGCAAGAGTGGAGCTCCTCCGGTTCATATCTAGGCCGGGGAGCGGGTTACCGGTGGGAACCCATCGCTACCAAACAACAACACACAGGTGCAGGGAAGAGACCGTCACCGTCAACTGCAGGGGATATCAGCAGCGCAACCGTCTGAGGGGCCCGTCCAACCAGCCGTTTGTTTACCGAGAACTGTGTCGTGTTTACTGGCTGAGTGAGTACCTCCGTGCCGTGCGGCACAGCGCTGCCCCTGCGCCCCTGCATCTCCACAGGCCCCATAGCCCGCCTGTCCACCATCCCCAACTCCATCACTGGGCCCCGGGATCACCAACCCCTACCCACGGAGGGGCAACACAACAACTGGCTGCTCCATACCATCACTCCCGGGATCCCCCAGCCAGAGCAGCGGTGGTGTACACTCAATCACCACAACCGTGGGTGGCGTCATGGACAATAAACAATCCCCTCACCCAAACCCCCCTTTCACTCACGGGCGAGGAGCGCCGCTAGAGTCCCCGGGATCTGGCCCATCGCTCGAGCCACCGAGAAGCAGCAGGCCGCGGCAGCCGCGGCAGCCGGACCCGAGCAGTAGGGAGAGCGCGGCGTCCCCTCCTCCGCCCGCGACAAAAGCAGGATCCGCTTTTACAGCAAAAAAACGTTCATGACGCATGTTAAAAAAACGTAGTGTGAAAGCAGCCTTAGAGTGTTTAATAGCTGTATGGTAGATATCACATTTGCATGTTGTATACTACTAAACTTATATTAACCCCTTAAGGCCGAATGAAGTATGTAGCATGTCATAAGCAGATGTCAGTTCCTGCACCCTGATGTGCTATGTACGCCATGTCTTTAAACTGTCACCGTGTGACACAGTGACAGCTAAATTCAAACAGCAGTCACTGACAGCTGACCGACACGGGAAGAGGTGCAGGGACAAATTTCATCAGTTCCCGAACTTAGATTGCTATGATCGGTCAATAAATCTGACTAAGGTTGGTGTCCCACTTGCAATTGCCTCGTGTGTATCTCCCGCGAGTTTCGCGGTGCATCACCCAGCGCGGACTCACACTCTCCTCACAGGAGATGGTCGGTTCCATGCATCTCTATGCAGCCGAACCGCTCCTGTGAGCAGAGTGTGAGTCCGTAACAGGTGATGCAACGCGAAACTCGCGCAAGATACACATGAGGCAATCGCAAGTGGGACACCGGTCTAACCAAAGATCACAGAATGATTGTGCAGGAGGTGCTGAAATATCAGCACTTCTGTATAATCACTATCCCAGATCTTGGCTTAGCTGACAGCCGAGCTCCTGTGGTAACGGCCTGGGATGTTGCCAGCGCTGTTCCTGGCTGCATAACCTTCCAGATGCCGTGATCGATCACAGCATCTGGAAGGCTATGGGAGAGAGAAGGCTCCCTCTCTTACCTCCATTGGCAACCCCATGATGAAATCACAGAGCGATGATGGTTGTCATCGCACCCGGATATCAAACAATGACCTCCTCGTGTGCCAGGTATGGTAGCCTGTTAGATCCAGCCATAAGCAGGGTCTAACAGGCATTCTGCCAGTGCAGGTCTCATTTATTGCAATAGATATCTGCTACAATACATAAGACACGTGATCAGAGGAACAAAAGTTACACATCTTTGGCATCGCTGCGTCCAGAACGATATGATCTATAAAACTGTCCCACACTTCAAACCCTACAGTGAACACCATAAAAAAAAGTAAAAACATGGCAAAATCTATGCTTTTTCATCATACCTCTAAAATAAAAATGGAATAAAATGCAATAAAAACAGATGAATACAAATGGTATCGCTAACCGATAAAAATATTATGTACCCAAAAATGGTAACCATAAAAACGTCAACTCATCCCGTAAAAAATGAGCCCTCACATGACTCTAACAGCAGAAAAACAGTAATATTATAGTTCGCAAAATAAGGTGATGCAACATTTTTTTTGGTAGTGATGAGCGAGCACTGAAATGCTCGAGTGCTTGGTACTCAAATTGAGCCGGTCGGACGCTTGAACGGGCTCGACTGGAGTAATGAGCATAATGGAAGTCAATGGGAAACGCAAGCATTTTTCCAAAAGATCTTAACAAGGGCTGGGCTCACCACAATCGCTGCCGGGGACTTGGCTTTCTCAACAGCCAAGCCCCAGCCCTCACAGCCAGTGTCGGTCCCCGAGCCGTCCCTGGCTGTTTAATCTCCTAAATGTGGTAGTCGCTTCCTCCCTGGTTCTGACCACTTTGTTTTTGGCTCTGTGCTCAAAAAAGAAGGCAAAGAATTACTAATACAATAGTATTAGCAAAGGTGTCATTCCAGAAAGAAACTGGCTTGGCTAATAAAATAAGCTGGCAGCCATGACTTTGCTATAGTCGAGCTACGGTGACCTCCCTCCAATACCTTTTACCTTAACCCCTTAATAATTTAAGAAATAAACACATACAACAAAGTTGGATGAAATGGCCACAGCAGCCTTTATTAAACATACAGTGCCTACAAGTAGTATTCAACCCCCTGCAGATTTAGCAGGTTTGATAAGATGCAAATAAGTTAGAGCCTGCAAACTTCAAACAAGAGCAGGATTTATTAACAGATGCATAAATCTTACAAACCAACAAGTTACGTTGCTCAGTTAAATTTTAATACATTTTCAACATAAAAGTGTGGGTCAATTATTATTCAACCCCTAGGTTTAATACTTTGTGGAATAACCCTTGTTTGCAATTACAGCTAATAATCATCTTTTATAAGACCTGCTCAGGCCGGCACAGGTCTCTGGAGTTATCTTGGCCCACTCCTCCATGCAGATCTTCTCCAAGTTATCTAGGTTCTTTAAGTGTCTCATGTGGACTTTAATCTTGAGCTCCTTCCACAAGTTTTCAATTGGGTTAAGGTCAGGAGACTGACTAGGCCACTGCAACACCTTGATTTTTTCCCTCTTGAACCAGGCCTTGGTTTTCTTGGCTGTGTGCTTTGGGTCGTTGTCTTGTTGGAAGATGAAATGACGACCCATCTTAAGATCCTTGATGGAGGAGCGGAGGTTCTTGGCCAAAATCTCCAGGTAGGCCGTGCTATCCATCTTCCCATGGATGCGGACCAGATGGCCAGGCCCCTTGGCTGAGAAACAGCCCCACAGCATGATGCTGCTACCTCCATGCTTGACTGTAGGGATGGTATTCTTGGGGTCATATGCAGTGCCATCCAGTCTCCAAACATCACGTGTGTGGTTGGCACCAAAGATCTCGATCTTGGTCTCATCAGACCAGAGAACCTTGAACCAGTCTGTCTCAGAGTCCTCCAAGTGATCATGAGCAAACTGTAGACGAGCCTTGACATGACGCTTTGAAAGTAAAGGTACCTTACGGGCTCGTCTGGAACGGAGATCATTGCGGTGGAGTACGTTACTTATGGTATTGACTGAAACCAATGTCCCCACTGCCATGAGATCTTCCCGGAGCTCCTTCCTTGTTGTCCTTGGGTTAGCCTTGACTCTTCGGACAAGCCTGGCCTCGGCACGGGAGGAATCTTTCAAAGGCTGTCCAGGCCGGGGAAGGCTAACAGTAGTTCCATAAGCCTTCCACTTCCGGATGATGCTCCCAACAGTGGAGACAGGTAGGCCCAACTCCTTGGAAAGGGTTTTGTACCCCTTGCCAGCCTTGTGACCCTCCACGATCTTGTCTCTGATGGCCTTGGAATGCTCCTTTGTCTTTCCCATGTTGACCGAGTATGAGTGCTGTTCACAAGTTTGGGGAGGGTCTAATTAGTCAGAAAAGGCTGGAAAAAGAGATAATTAATCCAAACATGTGAAGCTCATTGTTCTTTGTGCCTGAAATACTTCTTAGTACTTTAGGGGAACCAAACAGAATTCTGGTGGTTTGAGGGGTTGCATAATAAATGACCTTCTGAATAAACTTTTCACAATTTAAAAAAAACAAACAAAAAAAACAAATAACATTCTTTTTTGCTGCATTTCACACTTCCAGGCTGATCTACAGTCCAAATGTCACAATGCCAAGTTAATTCCGAATGTGTAAACCTGCTAAATCTGCAGGGGGTTGAATACTACTTGTAGGCACTGTATACACACAGGAAATGAACTTAAATAGAGTGTGGTCCTCGAAGCTCATAAAATCTGGTGATTAACTAGTATCTGTTTAACATTACCTTCCCCCTGAAGCACACTTACTCCCAGCCGTAACGACCAACTCGGGAGCACCAATAAAAGGGGTGGAAGGGATAACTACCAAACCTGGGACCCGACATTCCATTGCCGGTGGTTCCCCAAATCACCAGACCACCATCCAAACCGGCCAATGAAAGTGATCCAGATTTTCATGAACCTCCCCGGTAACAATTTACACCAAGTTCGAGAACCCACCCTAACCGCCAATAGCCGCAATGACCCTGCAATAACTAAAATTAGGGAGGGAGGGTGGGACAATCCCAGGGGAGCGCAAGCCAAAGGGATCCTACATCCCCAGGCTGGCCTAAATATGCTCCAACGTACCCATAATCCCCACCCCACCCTCCTCCTTTTGGGGGTCACATCCTCCTAACCAAGTCATGCTAGACTCCACCCACACCGGGAGTGGGGTTCCGGCCTTGTACTAACTTCAAGAAAAACTCAGAAAACATTGTTCAAAAGCAAGAGACAGTGCCGCAGAGTAACTGATGGATCGGGGCACCGGGATTAATATAAATATTTTACAATTTGTCTTAATCATCAGAAAATAAGATAAATTCCCATCCAGACCCACTATCTGTCTGATTTAGGGCACAGGACATTATTTGTTGCACCGTCGCTTTGCTTGAATGATCCCTTTTTCTGTTTCTCTTGGTAGAAAATACTTAAAAGAATTTTTAATAGCGTTGTTCGATGTCAGCGCCTGTCTTCCTTCATTTCTCAATCAAAAGTCTTCTTTCAAGTCTTAACATTTGATGATGTGAGTCACTGGAATGGAATTTAATGGCCGCCGACAACATCAATGGTTCTGAAATCTTTGATAGAAAGTTTCTAGCGTTTCTCTCCGTATTGAGAGGGCGAAGATCAGCGGAAATGGATTTTCTTATTATCAAATTTATAATAACTAAGTGCGAAGGAAGAATCCTAGAGGAACTGGGAAACTAGAGGAGCTGGGATCTTAGTGCAGCTGGCATCATGGAGAAGCAGGGATCCTGGTGCAGCTGTCATACTGGTGGAGCTGGCATCATGGAGAAGCAGGGATCAGGGAGGAGCAGTGATCCTGGTGGAGCGGAGATCATGGAGGAGCTGGGGTCTTAGAAGAGCTGGGGTCCTGAAGTAGTCAGGATCATGGAGGAACAGGATTCCTAGAGAAGCAGAGATCCTGGCGGAGCTGGTATCATGCAGGAGAAGGGATCTTGGAAGAACAGGGATTCTGGTGAAGATAGTATCCTAGAGGAGCTGGAATCGAGGAGCTGAAACCCTGCAGGAGCAGTGACCCTGGAAGAACTGGCATCCTGGTGGAGTTAGGATCATGGAGGAGCTGAGTTCCTAGAAGAGCTGAGATCTTGAAAAAGCTAGGATCCTGATGGAGTTGGGATCTTGGAGGTGCTTGGAACCTGGAGGAACTGGGATTTTTGGTGGATCTAGGATCAGGGAGGAGCCAGAATCCTGGAGGAGCTAAGATGCTGATGGAGCAAGGATCATGGAAGAGCATTGATCATGGAGAGGCAGGAATTTATATCAAGTTTCTAATAAATGAGAGTAAAAGAAGAATCCTAGAGGAACTGGAAAACTAGAAAAGCAGGCATTTTGGAGGAGCTGGAAAAATGGAGGAACAGGCATCCTAGAGGAGTTGGAATGATAAAGGAGCAAGGATTCTATAGGACCTGGGATCCTCACAGGAGGTGGAATCCTGCTGGAGCTTCGATATTGAAAGAGCTTGGATCCTCAAGGAATTGGGATTCTGGAGGAGCTGGTCCTTACATCAGGCTGCAGACAAAAATCATCATTGAGTTCTTCAGAGCTAAAGAACACCATGTCAAGTGGATAAGGAGCAATGTGACTCTACATATCTCCTGGTAAAGATAAGGGTCTCTTTTTCACACTTTAATCATGGAGATATCCAAGAGCTGGAACCCTCACCCCTCCAAGCTTCTTGAATGAATAGCATACAGTATAGAATGGGGGGGGGTCTCCACAGCAAGTCAAACATCTGTAGACTGGCAAGTAAAGGTGAAGGGAGAAAGTGATTGGTTGAGCTGATTGTTTAGCGTAATAGGAGAAAATGGATGGTCATCTCCACTTCGTTATTACCCAAAGGCCATAAGGGGTTGATAGGTAGAAGTCATAATCAGGTCTTGCCGCCTATTACTTTTCCACATAAAAAGATACCAGTGTTTTAAATCTGAGATGAATGGTAGGGGACCAGTCATAGAATTGTAATTGGGGTCCAAAACCTTGAGTAACAGTTATGTGCAAATTAAGTCTAACTTTACTAATGTGTTTAATTACTGTTTTTCGGAGAACCAAGATGGGGGGGGGGGTTGAAATTCATGACGAGGTGTAGCAAGTAATGGGCAACCACCAGAATTAACAGTCATGACATACATGCTTCTAATTGGGTATAATCAATTTAATAACAGGTGGTGTTCTAATTAAAATCAGTGTAGAGTTCAATTAGTCAGATCCCATATTCTGTGAAAGACAGGTGTCAATAGTGACCCTACAGAGAAGAATGGTCGTAAAGAGAAGAGAGTAATGTACAGAAACGGGAAGAGTAGTCTAAAGAGACTAGTGGTCCTGGAGAGAAGAGTGGTCCTAAGGGTAAGTTTCCACTTTCGAGATGCTCGATTGTTTCTCACATCGCATCGCCTGGGATGGCCTACCTCTTTTCCGATGAGAGCATCTCAGCTGCATAGAAATAGATGCAGCTGACCTGCTCCTGTCAGGAGAGAGGCAAGCCATCCCAGGAGATGCGCGTGATTCTCTCGCAAGTGGAATCCTACCCTAAAGAGAAGAGTGGTCTAAAGAGAAGCGTGGTCCTAAAGAGAACACTAGTTTACAGAGACGAGAAAAGTGGTCCTAAAGAGAGTAGTCTAGTCTAAAGAGACGAGAAGACTGGTCCTAAAAAGAAGAGTGGTCTAAAGTGAAGAGTGGTGCTAAATAGAAAAGTCGTTCAAAGATAAGAGTAGTCCTAAATAGAAGAGTAGTCTAAAAAGAAGAGTGGTCCTAAAGAGAAGTGGTGCCACATGCTATGGACAGTTAAGAGCAAGATTGTTTTTTTTCTAAGAAAACCCAAAAAAACAGTAAATTCGGCCACAGTATATTGTGAAGTTTTGTAAAACATGGAGACACAAGCTGAATGGTTTGGGGATGTTTCTCATACTCTGGCATTGGGCCTATTTATCACATACCAGGCTCCATGGACCAGATTGAATATATCAAAATTCTAGAAGAGGTCAAGTTGCCTTATTCCAAAGAACAAATGCCCTCGAAATGGACAAGGAACCCAAACACTCCGGCAAGAGATAAACATCCTACTTCTAGACCATCAAGATTGATATTATGATCTAGACCAATCCCCAGACCTCTCAATCTGATTGCGAATTTGTGATGGGAAATCCAAAATGCTGTTTTTGACTCAAAACCAAGAATGCAAAAGAACTGTGGAATGTAGTCCTGGCAGCTGCGGCTGAAATATCGGCCAACAGGTGTCAGATGTTAGAGGATTCCATTCTACACAGATGTAAAGCACTTATCAGAAATAAAAGGTTTATACAACCAAATATTAGTAGATACAACTAAATATTGCAGTAAAGCTAGGTCGGTAAACCAATTAAAAGGTTATACTGTAAATAATAGAGTTTGTAAATGAAAATTAACTTTTTTTTTTCATTCAACAGTCCATTATTCCTCTCTCTCTTCATTTTCAGTTTAAAACTTTCTATTTTGCTTGTTTTCATTCAGAACTGGATGCGCAGCTCCCAGAGACTGTGTATGGAAATACATGCTATTATGGAGGAGTGAGGGTTTTTTTCCCTTAGTTGTTTTAAACACACAGCTATTATTTTGCACATAACTGTACATCTGTTGTATCCATTCCAAAATCGTGATTTGTGCTGATGAGTCTCAAAAAAAGTTAGGAACAGATCTGCCCACTCAATGTATGTATCGTTACGATTTTATATTGGATTTCTGAATCAATCATTTTTGAGCAAATAACATGACCCCTTTATGGATTATGGTCCTGATCTAATACTAAAGGCATAAAAAGATATTTGCATGTCATCATAACCTTGGCACCAGTAACAATGATGTTACACTCGAGACAATGGGCCATTCTGTACAAGATATAAAACATGATGCCACTGGGGTACACTCACTGTGTACATACATTACTTATCCTGTACTGATTCTGAGTTACCTCCTGTATTATACTCCAGAGCTGCACTCACTATTCTGCTGGTGCAGTCACTGTGTACATACATTACATTACTGATCCCGAGTTACCTCCTGTATTATACTCCAGAGCTGCACTCACTATTCTGCTGGAGCAGTCACTGTGTACACACATTACATTACTGCTCCTGTGCTCATCCTGAGTTACATGCTTTTTATACATACGAGATCTGAATACATTGTTTTTACCCCCAATGAGAGACATTCATATACTACAAGCGGCTCTCACTGGGGTCCCAGCTCGCACCATTCACTGAATGGAGCCAAGTCTCTATCAAATTGTTCGCAACAGACCGAGTACCTGCAATACTCGGGCAAGCTCAGAGCACACCGATAATTGAATATCAAGCTGTGGGGAACACGCTCTCCTCACCAATGATGACCGAGCGTGCTCACCACTGTTTGATATATGATAGAGCATCACGGTGCTTGGGTATGCTCGGTACTCGACCAAGTATCGTTAACGCTCAGATGTGTCATTTATGTATGGCTACCTTCAGTGAATGATGGGAGCCGGTCCCCCCCAGTGAGCCCCGCTTGCAGTCTAGGGGGGGGGGGTTAAAAACAAGGGTGTTCGGATGCTGTAAATATAAATTATATATATATATGAGATCAAAGCGGAGGGCGGTATTATTTATGATCATATTAGGTCAGTTATATTGACGATTTGTCAAAATGCGGGTACAATTATTTATAAATCGTATTAGGGCAGTAATATTTATAATTAAACATTAGGTCTCATTTATAATGGAGCAAAGGATTTAGAATTATATTAGGGCGTTAATACTCCTAATAGGCCATGAGGGCAGTAACATTCAGCTATATTAAAAAAGGTAAATATATGATCAATATAAGACAGTGATATGTATAACTGGTCATATGAGGGCGGTATGATTTGTAATTAACCATTTTAGGGCAGTAACATTCATAACTGATCATATTAAAGCAGTATTTAAAATTGGTCATATTAGGGCAGAATAATTTATATCTAAAAAGGTATATTATGCATATTAATGACAAATTAACGCTAATAGAATTTTAAACTTTGTATTTGAACAAATACATTCCATTATGTCAATTTGCAGCCCTTCACCTTGACTATGAAGGGTCAGGACCTCCCGGACGGTTTAATTCAAGCCATCAGCCGATCTATTTATCACTATCATTATGAAAAGCAGTAATGACATATTAACTCTATAATCTGCTCCTTGCAGTTAAAAGCCCTCGAAAAAGTGTGCCAAATAGGGAAAATTGCTCTCCTCCAGAAGGGAAGAAGAAACTGTCCCTCTAGTGACACCTATCAGTCATTTCCTGAGGCTAAAAAGGTCTAACGGTGAGCTTTTGATGTTGCACCTATTTAAATTGGGTTACTTTTTTCTCATTTCATTTTTCTATAAAAAGTTGGATTTTTTTTTTTTTTTTTTTTTTTTTTTTGACTGTGGCGTTTCATCTTTTTTGGTGGGCCACGCTCTAACCCCTTCTCGATCTATGATTTATTGGTACATCTAAGGTAGTGTCCCTGCCTTTGATGCAGTTTCACACACTGACTCCAGACGTCAGCTGACCTGATCATCATAAGCGAGTGGATCGGAGATGCGCCCATGGCTGGCAACCAGTTAAATCCCTACTGTTAAATCAATGACAGTGAGATTTAACATGCGCTGGCGGGGAGTGCATCATTCCCTACTCCAATTAGCGGCCTAGTGATGTTATTGTGGGCCGCCAATGGCTTGTCATGACATCCAGGGGTCAACTAATGACCACGGTGTGTCATCAAAATACTTTACTGAACGCTGGTAGGAGATTGAGTTTTTGCACCATTCTGTATAGCAGCTTTAAGTACCGGAAAGGGAGTAGGAAATGCAAAACGGGGGACGCCAACAAGGAGGTATACATAAATTTCCAATACCTTGGGCGGCAAGCTGCATGGGGTGGCACAAGTGACCATTAAAAAAAAAAAAAAAAAAAAACATTTTTCTGGCATAACTAAATCCTCTGCAGAGGTGCAGTGCAGATCACAGCAAGGGAGGGCAATGAGGTTCTTTTGTTTATTTGTTTTTTAACACTAGAAGTCCCAGGAATTTCGAGCTCCATAGGGTTCCAATGGTAGAAATGTCAAATGACCCCTCTCTGGGACTTCTAGTGTTAAAGAAAGAATCAGAACATGTGAAGTGATAGACTGACATTTGTCTTGCCCTGATGACTTGACAGTTAGCACCTACCTACTCCAGAATTTTCTTTGTTGTCCCCAACCCAGAAAAATAGCGCATGTCCAAAAACCTATAACATTCATGCTTTATTTACCATGTAATTACACAATACAGAGAAGCTTGGCATGGCTGTGTCCACCTCCGTCCCTTTTCTGTGACATTCAGTTGTGGATCAGATTTCCATCAGTTGGACGTCGGAATACGAAAGAGAAAAAAAAAAAAACCCAACACGAAACAAAACCAAAAAAAAAAACAGACAACTCCATCAGGTCATTTCCCCAACTATCAGCCAAAAATTGCTATATTAACAGTAAAGACAAGAAAAAGCAAATTTTTGGAAAAAAAAAAAATTGGTACCAAAAATACAAAACCACATAGCTGTATTTAAAAAAGGCAGAGGAACTTTCCCACCTGATGGTTCTTTTATTGTTTTTTGTAGTATTTATTATTAATCGAAGGCACTTACAATACAGAAAAAAAAAAAAGGGGGGGGGGGGGGGGGGGGGAAGAAGAATTCCCAAAAAAAAAAAAAAAAAAAGGCACCAGGTGTGCAAGATGTAAAAAAAGACATAGAAGGGGGAAGGGAGAAAAAAAGAAGATAAAAAAAAAAAAAAAAAAAAGGAAGGCCAGGAGGACCCTTCCCTACTACCATTACAGTACATGAATTTGCTACAGACAAGTTTTTTTTTTTCTTAGTTTATCCATTTTGAAATATTTAGTTTTTTTTATTAAAAAGGATAAAAACCATTTCTACTTTTAACATTAGAGAAGAAGAAAATGAATTGCAATATGAACACACACTGGTAGTCACGGGCCGAGAGTCCGAGAACGTAGAGCGGAGACGCTCAGTTGTTGCATTGTAAGAAGTCTTGGTACATATCGGCGAGGTGAATCGCCTCTCTCTGGCCAGACAGCAAAGCACCATGGGTTGTGGAATAATACTTTCTGTGAGTGGCCTCTCCGGAGAACATCACCTGCATGGGCTACAAGAAAAAGGGCCATTGTTAGAGAGCACACAGAATACCTATAGCAAAAACAAAGTACAAAGACAATAATCCTGGTTCTTCCGTCCTGCCTGTCAGTGGGCATGGTGAAGAGTGACAATGTCCATTCATTTAGAGCGTTGATCTCCAAACATTGGAAAAATTACAATATTCAGCATTAACCCCCAGACCCTGTTACCATAGGCACAAAGGGCATTTGTCACCAGCCAGACTTCCCCATGACATTCAGGGCAGAAGCTAATCAGCCCACCAAAGTAGCACCTGCAACTGAAGACCTCAGAAGGCATAATCTATACAGTGGTAACTGGTAGGGCCAAGAGAGCTCCTAAGAAGTTCAGGAGACAAAACATGGAAGGCTCTCGTTTAAATAGGGCTGGAGGACCAAGTTACCAGAGTAGGCCAGAAATAAGTTTTCAGACCCAAAATCGTAACTCAAAATTTAAAAAGATCTGGTCCAGCTGGAAACAACCTCATAATATTAAGTTTCCTGTAGGTACAACCTCCACCCATTTTCTCATTCTTGGTTTCCAAAACAATCATGAAGCACAATATAGTATGGAATGGTTCTTCAAAACCATCATAAAGCATGGTATGGTGTGGTTCAGTTCTTCAAAACCATTGTGAAGCACAGTATAGTATGGTTCTTCAAAACAATCATGAAAAATGGTATGGTTTGGATCTTCATACCATACCGTGCATCATAATGGGTTTTGAAGAACCACACCATGCATCATAATGGGTTTTGAAGAACCATACATCATAATGTGTTTTGAAGAACCATACCATAGCGTGCATTATGATGGGTTTTGAAGAACCATATACCGTGCATCAGGATGTTTTTTGAAGAACCATACCGTGCATAAGGATGCGTTTTGAAGAACCAAAACCCATCAAGAATGTTAGGATATGGTTTGGTTCTTCAAAACCCATCATGAAGCACGGTATGGCATGGTTCTTAAAAACCCATCATGATGCACGGTATAGTATAAAAAGAAGAAAAAATAAAAAATATCTTGGTTTCTACTTACTGCAGTTTTTGAGCTCTCAGTATAAGGCAGTGGCTTCATGAGCTTCTCGACATCTGCTCCACTGGAGCCAACTTGAGTGTAGGAATAAGATCCGAGGACGTATGGATTACTGCCCCAGGAGGACCTCAGGATGCGCCGAGGTTTTGGAATGTTTGGATTTCCTAGTGGCAAGAAGAATTTAATGAAAAGTGTTTCAAAGTCACAGCGGAAATTCTCTATCCAACCGATATACCACTGACAGCTGGTCGTTAAAAGTTCTAACAGTGTTACCCGTCACATGCATGACCATCTTTTATACACTCTTGAATTCATGTTCCAGATGTGCAAAATTCAGATCAATAAATTGGTGCCGAAAAATATTGTAAAGTAACTCAATCTTAATATTCTGCTGTACACATAATTAACCATTAACATCCCAGTTATTCTAATCAACATCTTCCTGACCTTCATTTGGAAAGTGCAGACTAGTAAACACTGCGAGCCCAGACAGATCGTATGACGTGGGGGAACTCGCATGTCGGACAGGAGGCGCTATGCCAAGTCCTAAGTGTCCTCTAATCTTGAGCTCAAGTAGAAACACATACAGTTAATTGGCTTTTCATTTGTTATGAATATTTTAAAAAGGGTGTTTGAGAACAGAGTCCCAACAAATCGTTCTCCTTCCCCCCTCTAAGGAGCCTGGCAATTTCCTTGCAGCACCACCTCAGGACAGAAGAAGAATTACCATTCACAAAACCCCACATTATATGGACCAATGTCCTCCAGCAAGAGGCAGCATTTGGAAATAGGTCAATTACTTATCTGGATTTTGGACCATTTACTAAAAATTCCCCAATTTAGCAAAAAAAAAAAAAAATATTTGTAATGATGATATGTTCTTATGCCAAATCAGATTGTTTTGCAGAAGGGTTAAAAATGACTTATGTTAACGCTGGCATTTTAAGTTGAGAATTTCTGATTTTATGTTTGCAGCGTTAATATAGAGTCATGAGGGTACCATGACGGACACTGGTCGCTCATATTTCTGGTGTCAGGAGATCACAGCACAGGGCTTCACACACACACACTTGCTCAGGATAATACTGCTGGTTGTGCAGATTCCTTTTTTATCCAGCGCTGCTAGGGTTAAGTAGATCCTCTGGTCTCCTGAAACTCTGAGTGTGAGCAATAGTCAGCTATAAAGACTTCTCTCCTAGTCCAGGTAATTGCTGGTGATAGTTTCTGCTATTCTTGCCTCTAGAGGGAACCTGTGAGCTGTGGACCAGGAAGCCATTCAGAGAACATTTTCTGTGTGAAAGGTGTGTTTTCCCTTCCTTAGTCCTCTTTGGTTTTTCTCCTCTGGTCCGTTCCTTAATATAACCTCTAGTTTGGAGTGCTTTGAAGGATTGATATTTATAAATCACCCATTTTTGTCTTTACTATACAGGGTTGAGTCCAGGGAAAGACCGTGTTATTCACGTGATCGGAAATTGAGTGAAGGAACCCGTATAGCAATGTTAGGGAGTGCAGGATCGGCCTCAGGTGAGTTTAGGAGGTGACCCTCCTCCCCTTTTCCCTAGCACAAGGGCCCACTGTTGTAATGTGTACCCACTCACGGGGTTCCAGTGGACCTGGTAGAACCCTGGTAGTCACTGCATGACTTCTAGGTTTGGATGGTCTTAATTTTTCAAGATAGTGCTATGTGTAAGAATGACAAGTTGTGCAGACCTCAGCAGCACAGTTGGCATCAAGTCTGTTGTCCAAGAGACCCAAGTGAGGCAGAGGGGCGAGACTAATTAAGAGCCACCTTCCTTTAATTTTGGGCCAGTATTAGAGGACAGCAGGTAGGAAAAGGGCACATTTTAAGTGGTGTTTTACCCTGGGTTACACAAGGAGATTACCTCTGCGACCGTATCGGCCACACAGTCATAAATTCCCCTAAAGAAAGAAGAAGACTGACTACATTGCAATTGGGAGTGAGGAACTAATGAAAGAGCCAGTTTAGGGCGAGAATCTGGAGATGTTGTTCATCTACAATTTGAGCCATTTTTAGTATAAGGCAGGGCTCTGATATGTGCCAATTGTGAGACTTTAAAACCATGATTGTCCACCACACTATAAGTGGGATATTTCAGACTTTCATTCACAGGATTAATGAAAGTCCGAAAAGTCTATCCAAAAAGCCTGGTCAAAATGTGGTATAATGCAAGAGCATCACCGGTCTCACGATGTAAAAATTGGAGTTGTACTTTACTCCTCAACAGGCTACGCTACAGGCTGGGTAAACTCAAGATGAGGCCTCTCGAGTTAAAAACAGCACAGTAGAGTTCGGACTCGTTACATAACTAAAGACGTAGAGCCATCACGCTGCCACTTCAGACAATGGTCTTCAATAATGTAAGAGACGCAGTCCAACACTAGAAGACTTGACGGCAAGTGCGGCCACGCCATCCTCCCGCAGGAAAGCTTCAAAAGTGTGATGAAATTATTTGCCGGTTCCAGTCATCATGATTGAAGTGGATACTTCAAAGTCTTGACAGATACGTCACATCGGATTGGCATGAATGACAAGTGTGCGATGAATGTGTGAGCAACAAAGATTAACATCACTGATTTCTAGCGCTTGAGAAGTCAAGAGGTTGATGTCCATCCAAGGAATCTCAGTCATACAGCATGTGCATATCGATCTGCTCCAGGCACTGGGCAAAAAGTCAAGCCACCATCTTTTTGACATGCCGTGCCAAGTATGAATACCCAAAATCTCTATGGTTCCATACTACCGAAGAGCAGGCAATGTACACGGATCAGGCATGGTGTGGACCTCTACAAGCAATACTTCTAGACATAAAGAACAAAAATTGAGCAACGGACCCCACCCCCCCTTACCATTATTTTTTTCTTTTTTTTTTTTAGAAAGAGGTCCCATTTTGGCAAAATAGGTGATGACTTGGAGCGGTGGCCAAGTATGCACACCCCACATTTTCCACCGTCTGAAACGGCAGAGATATCCAAGTACAGCATATGCATTTATTGCCTATAGGACTGCTTTGGATAATGTACAGCGCATGCGCATCACTGCCCACTCATCTGTGCCAGAGCATAGTCTATGGCAGGGGTGGGGAACCTTTTTTCTGCCTGGGGCCATTTGGAATTTTCTACCAACCTTCGGGGGCCGCACAAAATTATCAATGTTTAAATGACCCTGCTATATTTGGTGAAATAATTAGTTAACTGGGGACATGCACACCACACGAGGGGCTGGGGGGCACGCACAGACATCACGGATGGGCTGCACACAGGACTGAGGGGGGCACACTGTGCTGAGAGTTGAATGCAACTCTGGGGGAGAGGGTTTACAGAACTGGGGTGGGGAGGCCCAAAGCATTGGGCAGGGCACATAGCAGCAGAGGGCCGGCGCTGGACTCACAGCAGCAATCGCACTCATATCACCGGAGTGCAGGCGCCAGACCGCATCAGAAGGAGAAGGTGGGCACAGAGCTCCGGAGGGCAGGGGGCAGTCATTCAGCATCAGAAGGAGAAGGCGGATACCCAGCTCCGGAGGGCAGGGGGGCGGGCACACAACGCTGGAAGCTGTAAGTCCTGATCACGTTGGCACTGGCCGATGGGAGAACACATTGGTGCACACAAGCAGCAATGTGTGGATTTAAAGAGCCGGTGGCCTGCAAAACTGCGGTGACTGCACAAGCACTGCCTCCCCCGGGAATCTGCCCGGGGACGGCATAAAAGGTCATGGTGGGCCGCAGGTTCCCCACCCCTGGTCTATGGGGTAGCCAAAGACTGTCGATTACAGCACTCTGCTATCCAACAGAGGTCAAATGGGTAGTGGCGTGCATAGGACTTTCAAATTGATATAAGAGATTTCCAACTCAAGCAGAGCGCTCTAAGTATGGGACTTTAAAGAGGTGGTTCACACCTTTTCATTATTGGCCACATCGATATGTTGTAAAACAAGGTTTCTCTCAAAAACCTTGTGTTGCCAATAGTACCTGTGAACGGCGCTACTGCAGTCAGCTCACACCCTTCACATGACCCCTGGGCTCCATGACCTCTGGGATCCGGTGAGGTTACGTCAACTTTTTGTTGACCCGACATCACCGCAGCAAGCCCCTGTCTCCATGGAACAGTGGTCTGTGGGCAGCGTTTCATCGCTCGTCACTGCCCAGCATCGCTCCTGCTTCCGGTGCTCTGAAATGGAGGGAGCAGGGAAGATGCTGTGCTGTGATGAGCGGTGAAACGCCGCCCACAGCCCAGTTACTCAGGAAGACTGCGGCCCGCCTCAGTTGATGTGACATCACAGGTCACGGAGCCCGGGGGTCATGCAAAGGGGGTGAGCGGACCACAATAGCACCGCTCACAGACCGTATTCTCTCAAATACCTGGTGGTGCCAAACCTTGTTTCTCAACATAATATCAATGTGGTCAGTAATGAAAAGGGGTGAACAACCACTTCAAGAGATGCAAAGGAGGCCTTTTCAGAAAGCCAGGGCTAGGTTTTGGCACAAGAGTCTCATACCAACCTGTAAATTTGCGCAGCAGCTCAGTGCAGGTTTCGGCCACAGTTTCATCATCGTACTTCTCCATGATCAAGGCTTCCTCACCACAGATCCATCCACTCAGCACATAACCGTACCGCTCTGGAGGGTAGAGCACATCGAAGCTGCAGATTTTCTTGTACCACATCTCCTCGGTATAGGTTAAACTTTCGCATTCTGCATCATCTTCCCACACAAACTGGATGCTGTTACACTCAGGACTCCAGAACGGTTCTTCGAATTCCAAAAAGATTTTGTCAGTGGTGCTAATCCCTAGTTTTTCGATAGCCATAACTTTGTCTTCGGGAAGGCAAGGATGGAATAAAGTCTCATGACATTTCTTAAGGACGCCCAGAGAAACCGTGACGATCACATGATCTGCAGGGATGAACTCATAATCTTCACACTCCACAAACACAGGATAACCCTTGTCCTCCATCTGGTCATTGTTGTGGTCAGCCATTCCTTCAATCTGCTTACGGATGGACCTGTTCCAGTGGATGCACTTGATCGGCTTACACAGTTGGATGATAGACTTTGGGATAGAGGCTGAAAGCAGCTCTACGATCTTAATGAAGCCACAAGGAATTACATGATGGGCACCAGGGATTTCGGTCCATTCCCCAAATTCACTGAGGGAAACTTCATCCATACTGTGTGAACTACTCTCACAGCTTTCCACCTGGTAAAAAAACAGACGTAAGAGAAGTCACATCTAAACATCTGTCTTCCTGGAAGAAACATTGAGTTTTCTCAAGATTTAGACATGTCTACAATGGCAGGATGAACTAGACCAATGATGGGAAGTACTTCCCACGATTGGTCTAGTGGTAGGCTTCTCGCTTGGGATACGAGAGGTTGTGGGTTCAAATGTCAGGGAAAGCCCATGGACTCTGTATGGCTGCATTAAAATTACAATGGCCAGATGAAGTCTGGCTGATAATCTAAGCCATTAGCTTAGACAATGTGGGTTTATCCATGGCAAAGAACTGTACTACCTGGCAGGTAGTTTGGATAAGTCACTGAAAAGTACCTGTCATGAAGTATAAAAAGGGTATTACTTGGAGGGGAGGGGGGAGAATCAGGGCTCCTAGACTGGCCCTCAAGATAGGGGTCCTAATTGGTCCCTTATTCTAGAGGTACTTCTGATGGTGAAGAGGTTTGGACCGCAAGCCTAGCCTTGCTCCAATACCCCCACCCCATGGGAGGGCTAAGACAAAAGTAGTTAAACCAAAGCCAACTTCACAGCAATCACGGAGGTATTAGACAACATATGATAAAAGGAGGAAATAAACAGACAAGAGAATTCCCACAACACCAAAACAGCACTCAGTAGTTCACCAGGAACTGAAGTCACAACAGCACATAGCCTGGTATAAGTAAAGCTATAGTTGGGACAGGAAGTCAGTTTCCACCATCTTAAGAAGGTGGGGAGAAACTGATAGGTTTCTCATAACTTGTAATTCTAGGAGGTAACCAGCAGACTAGAAGAGATTAAACCCTGAAAGCCTGATCACTAATGATCACACAGCTGGTCAATGCCAAAGACTGCCTGTGAACCTCAGAAGCCCTAGAGAAACCGCAGAGTGGAGTGTCAGAGTCTGTGGGGTGAAAAGCTCTAAATACCACCATGACACTTGGCGAGTTTTGAGCCCAACGCCATGTGACAATACCAGTGGTGGTCAATGAGCTGAGAACAGTTAAGACAAATTCACGATGGAGGCCCTGAATAACACGGTTTGGCTCATTTACCTTTAAGTATTGCTGAATCATAGCCAGTTTCAGCCTCTTTGTCGTCTCCGAATCATCAGGATCATCTTTAATGCGTTTCCGTACCACATCCCGGGTAAAAACGCCAACGCTATTTTGACTTTCCGCATTAACTGGTTTTCCATTCTGAAAGAATTCCTGAGTCAGGTTATAGACCTGGAATAGAAGAAACGACAGCATGGAAATGATCAAAACAGGGACCAACCGGCATACGCTGATCACGTTGCCACAATATGGGCATTGTTGACATCTTACAATTTAATGCTCAGTTAATATATATTTCTCTACTGGAAATCAAAATTTAGAGAACAATGTATGATCACTTGCTTTTTTCAGAAATGGTATAATCTACCGTAATCAACATTTGCAGGTTTTTTGCAAGTGGTGCACAATGCCACTAGAAGAGGGTTTTACTAGAGATCGCCAAAATGTTTATCAACATAAAACCTTTTATTTTGCCCAAAACGTGATGATGATAATTAGAGAACAGCAATGACTGTAGCACAGAGTGAGATTATCAGTAAATTTTCTGAAGGTAACAACATTCACCAATCAGTAGGACGTACACCGGCCATCATTGTGAAGGACTTTAGCACATCTATGGCCACATGACATTACTATTCCCTCACACTGCTCTGGTGGGATTTTGGCCCACTCTTCTTCCAGTCTCTTCCACAGTTCTTTGACTGTTGTGGGTTTCTTCGCCATAACTTTGTCACCAAGGATTTTCCAGAGGTTTTCTATTGGGTTTAGATCAGGACTCTGGCCATTTCATTGTTTTAATGTTTTCTATGTCAAAGAACTGCTTTCACCGTTTTGTTGTGTGACAGGGGGCATTGTCCTGCATGAAAATTGCTGGCTGAGTGAGGAACGCAAGTGAGGAACCACGTGTTGTGAAGAAGGTTCTGATCCATATTTGCATTCACTCTGCCATGTAGCTGTATGAGAGGTCCAACTCCTCCTGCAGAAAACATTCTCCAAACCATGACACTTCCTCCACCACCTTTCACTGACTTCTTAACACACTTTGGGTTCAGTCTTTCCCCATTTTGTCAACGAACAAAAAGGTTTCCCCCATCCAACCCCAATAAATTTAAACTTTCAATCACTAAAATTAACTGTGGACCACTTCTATTCACACAACATGCTCCTCAAAAAAAAAAAAAAAAAAAAAGGCGAGCCTAGCCTTGTGATTCTTTCGGTTAATGAGAGGCTTGGTCACTGCAGTGTGCATTTCAGTCCAAATGCTGTTAAACGTTGTGACACTGTTTGACAAGGCAGATCCTTTTCTGTTCAGTGCTGAACTGGAGAGCAATTCCAGCTGCAGTGTTGAAACAAATTACTCATGGAGATTCTCCGCATTATCCGGTCCTCTCCTGAATTTGTCTTTTGAGGGTGACCAGCCTTCCTGGGGGACGTGATGTTGTAAAGATGCAATATTCTCGAAATCAGACTTTGAACGGCCAACTTCTCTTGCTATGGTTGATAGGCCAAAAGGGAGGGGGAACGGGGGACTCTTCATCTGGACAACCTGCTGCCGGAGGCTGTCTCTTTGGACTGACACACCATTTTTGCAAAGTCGGTGTGAACTGGAAGCTTAGGCTGACAGTTACAAAAAGGTGTGTCAAATAATTAAGGAAATTAGCACCAGCTGCCAGATGAACACCAATAGCTTGCAGGTATCTGACAGCCTTCTCTAATTTTGATCAGGGTTTTTCATTTCTCTCATTTACATTTTTATTATGCGTTTACAATAAATTCAGTATACGAAATAAGCGGAAAATCCTGCGAGTTTCCTCATGTTAGGATATAATCATATAAGAAATTGTGTGTTCTTGTCTAATTTTGATCTCCAGTGTAAGTAAAAACAGTAGATTTAGCCAAAGATGATAAAGAAAAATGTGAGTTTTCAGTCAGAAAAACCTTGGCGAGGTTAGTGAAGGTTACAATCTCACCTCAGTACCCTAAGGGCCCTATCAGTTCAATCAACAGGAAAGTACATTTGTTGAACATCTCATCAGAATCTACAATGGCAAGCGTTCTCAGAGCCTGAAACAAGTTTGTAAGAACAAACACTACCCACACCTCCAGGATGTTACATTTAACCCCGTCATATCCATCACGGAGTATGTGAGGCACAACAACACTGACAATCTTCAGTCTTTTTGGTTACCGCAACTCCACACACTGTCCATGGCAAAACACGAACGTGAGCGCAGACACATTGATTTTAATGGGTCTACGTGTGCCCATGTCTCCGGCACGTGATGAGATTGATCAAACTCATACCGGAGACACGAACGTGTGAAGGAGGCCTCAAGTAGATCTAGAAACTTGGCACTCAAGATCAATGTGAATAGTGGTTTTCAATTGTGAAGAACTTGTAGGACCAGCACAAGCACAGACGTTTTGGTCAAAAAGCCATCATCAGTGTGTGTTCAGAGGGTCCTCAAAGTATAGTAGCGTGGCAAACTTTGTTGCTGGATATGACGCGGTGTCCACCGCTGTCTAAGTTGCTCATACCTTGCCACACTACTATACTTTGAGGAACCTCTGCACGCACACTAATGAAGGTCTTTTGACTGAAACGTCTGTGGTTGTGCTGGTCCTACAAGTGCTCCACAATAAAGCTACTATTCACATTGATCTTGAGTGCCACCTTTCCAGTCTAAAAACAAGTGGGGGAAGATTCCAGCTACACTCACTTCCACATTGGGTAGGAAGTGGAGTCAATAAGGTTACATCTCATCCCTAAATCCCTTGAGAGACCTAGCATTTGTCAGTAGACTTGACATCACCTCCCAATGTGGAAACAAGCAGAGGCCCAAAATCTCTTGGTACACCTCACATCACATTTCTCCCACTGTATGCCTAGCAGAAGGGGCAACAATGGAAGCCTCTACAACGCACGACAAAAGGGATACTTTGTGACAGGCCCTATAAATACACTAGTCCTCCTGTTCAGTCTTGACAAGGCTGGTTTGGCACCACATTTAAACTATTAATTGGGCTGCCATTTTGTTTCTCTTACATCCGATTGCTGCCCGAGTTGATGAGGGAGGTTGCGTCAAATATAAGACCCAATAGTTTCATATTGAGAACTAAGGGTATTTCATCAACAGTCTAGTGCTACAAATTGAATTGCAGAGACATGTTCTGGAAACCCCTACAGTTTATACCCACCATGGACCAACATCTTGGAAAGTCTTTCAACATGACCAGAAATCGGTTTGTAGAAAGTCTCTATGGACCAAATCCAATTTTTTACTTCAAGGTAAACCTTATACATTTCAAGTTCTCTTAACGTCATTGACGTATATATCTAGAACGTGCATCACTTACTGATCAATCGTGGTCAGATGGCCCACAATGCGACAGCCCCCGCTACCTGCAGTGCAGAAAGCTACAAGAACCGCTCCATTTACTTGCAGTTCCCAACATGCCCTTCAATCTGGGGCTTCGTAGAAGGCCTGATTAGTGACAGACCCCCCCCAAAAGGGAGGAATCCCGATGTATTTCTGCATTTCCTGCAGCTCGTGCCTTGAATACCAATATATTGCTCGTACCCATAGTATGCGTGCACGCCTACCAATTAGGAATCTTCTGCTGCACCGTCACCACCGTTTTGTGATCTCCCATTAAATCACAGGAATTTCATTAATAAAAATCAGGCTATCCGCTGATCTTCACTTCTCATTTCGTTTTACTATTCCCTACGGACCCGATGAAGCAGAAGCAGTCAGAGGTCATTAGACATCAAGAATGACAGCAACCGAGCTCGAAAGCTACCAGCACACGTGTCGCGGGCGGAGGAGGGGACGCCGTGCTCTCCCACTGCTCGGGTCCGGCTGCCGCGGCTGCTGCGGCCTGCTCGGTGGCTCGAGCGATGGGCCGGATCCCGGGGACTCGAGCGGCGCTCCTCGCCCGTGAGTGAAAGGGGATTGGGTTTTGGGATAGTCTATTGTCCGTGACGCCACCCACGGTTGTGGTGATTAAGTGGACACCACCGCTGCTCTGTCTGGGGAGCCCGGGAGTGATGGTACGGAGCAGCCAGTTGTTGATTTGCCCCTCCGTGGGTAGGGGTTTTGGTGATCCCGGGGCCCAGTGATGGGGTTGGTATGGTGGACAGGCAGGTATGGGGCCTGTGGAGGTGCAGGGGCAGCGCTGTGCCGCACGGCACGGAGGTACTCACTTAGCCAGTAAACACGACAGTTCTCGGTAAACAAACGGCTGGTTGGACGGGTCCCTCGGACGGTTACGGTGCTGCGGTTCCCTGCAGTTAGCGGTGACGGTCTCTTCCCTGCACCTATGTAAAGTCTCTTTGTAGCGATGGGTCCCCACCGGTTACCCACTCCTCGGCTTCAATCTGGGCCGAAGGAGCCCTACTTTGCCCGCAGGCGCTGGCCCTGGGAAACTGGTGCCCTGGCGGTGGCGGTGTCTCCCCTTCACGGTCGGGCTGTTGCCTTCAATCGGGACTTGGTTGTTAGGAGACAGAGGACCACTTCACTGACGGATTTGGCAAATTATGGCGACTCCTAGCCTTGCCGGGATCCGAAAGGCCCCTGCCCTGGTGCTGACTGTTCTTCGTATACTTCTCCGGTACCGCTGGGTCACCACCTGTCCGCGGTCCTTCCAGCAACCTCCAAGCAGTCCCCCTGCAGACTATCACCGCCGTCTGCTGACCTTGCTGTCTCAGTCCGGGGCACACACCCGGACCAACTTCAGGCTTTACTACTCTCACTTTTCTGTCACTTCAGCCTCTCTCCTTTGCTCCTCTACCACTTCACTTCCTACTACTTTCACTTCCTTTTCTTAACTGCCTGGTTCTCCCGCCTCCAGGGCTGTGAACTCCTCGGTGGGCGGAGCCAACCGCCTGGCCCACCCCCTGGTGTGGACATCAGCCCCTGGAGGAAGGCAACAAGGATTTTAGGTTAGCCTAGATGTACCTGCCGGGAATGTGGGGTGCATGTGATGTTGTGACCTGTGACCCCTGGCTTGCCCAGGGCGTCACACACGGTGCGCCCAACCCGGAGGGACAGCAGAGATCAAACCAGTGTCAATGGACTAAAACGTGTCTAAGATGTTCCAGTTTCTCCAAATTTCAGAAACAAAAATAACAAACCTAAAAGACAGTGAGAAGGTCTTGAGTGTCTGAAAATCTGAGAAAGGTGTTTTGAGACTGTACATTTTATTTTTAAGACCCATTTGTTGTGCCCACACAGTAACCCTCTTATGGCCCCCACAATGATAGCCACACTGTATAATGCCCTCCTCAACACCACACACCCAATAGATTTGGGTCAATTGATGGCATGCAGACATTGGTGGCTCATCTTAACGGGACATTACACTACAGGCATGGTTTTATCAGTGCCAGTTTTACAGGTAACCTGTCACCAGATTTTGGCCTTCTAAAACTAGCACCTTAAGCAGCGCCTGTGCTGCATTCCATAAAGGTGCACATTAACCCCCTGACCCACTTTGTACACCCCAAAAATACCTTTATAAAAGCTCCTGCCCTATATGTAAATTGTCCGATCTGATGGGTATCCTAATCCTGTCCCTCCTTTCGCCCTCTTCCTGTGCAGATTTATGTGGATGATGCCTCGGACACCATCCACATAGGCGGGCAAAAATCTCCATATTCCTGGCTCGCGCAGGCTCCCGTCGCTCTGCCCTGTTGCGGGCAAAGCCGAAATCATAGGTGCGCCTGTGCAAACCAGTGAATTGCCTGCGCAGTCGCAAGATTTTTCCTGGCGATGTGGATGAAGCCGGGGACGACATCCACATCGCTGAGCAAGATGTCGGCCCTGCGCAGAGAACTCACCAGTTGACGCAGTTGCAACTATGTTTTCAGCTCTGCCCGCAATAGGTCAGAGCAATGTGAGCCTGCGCAAGCCAGCAATCTATGTCTGCGAAGGTGCAAGATTTTGCCTGCTTGAGTCATCCACATCAATCAGCACAAGGAGGGCGAAAGGGGGGGGACAGAAAGAGCAGATTAGGATGCCCATTGGACCGGACAATTTATATACAGGACGGGAGATTTCATATAATAAAAAAAAAAAAAAAAAAAAAAAAAAAAAAAAAAAAAGGTATTTTTGGGGTCTACAAGAGGTGCGGTGGAGGAAGAGGTTATAAAATTTGTCATGTACAGAAAATCCATCTGGTGCCCTCCAATACCCTTGTCCACCAAAATTGGCAGTCCAGCTGTGGGCATCCAAGAAGGTCATTGCAAGTTTAACCAAGGCCTCCAGTGTACCGTGGAGCCAAGGTTTAGACTTAACACAGAGGTGTCCGCAACAAAACACCAACCAAAGTGGAGGCAGACACACACTCACCAATTAAATTCCCCAGGAGAACAAAAAAAAAAAAGCCACCACCAGAAGACTCTTCCCATTAGAGAACACATGCAAGATTACAGGGGGGGGGGGGGGGGGGGGGGAAGAGGGATTTACAGGATGAGAATTCGGGTGACCGTGAAATTAGGTTCATGGCACTTTAATAAATGGCCCAAAAACTCTTGAATTTTTCTTCCCCATATGTGTCGTGCCTAAAGGCCAATTCTCGGTACAGAGAATAATTTACATAGTTGAGCACTCTAACTATTAAAGGAGTACGGGCAACGCAAGAAGGGTTACATCATAAGCAGATCCAAGAGACCCCCAGCAATGAGATAATGGGAGGAGAAACCAGACAGTAAGTGTTTAATTTCCCTATAGCACCCCCACAGGAGAATACAAGCATTACACTGTCTCATGTAATGTAGGGCAAGGTCAAGACCTCCAGAGAAGAACACTATAACAGGATCCTGAAGAAAGGACTCAAAATTCCTGTAAAGGCAGGGTTCTCACAGACAGATCTAAGATTGACATTCTGGTCACAGCCTCCGAAACGTCACTAGGAAAATAGATTCTGCATAGATGATTAGGTCAGATTGGAAATAGACGCGTCTCAGTGGGATGGCAAGAAAAAGCGGTGTGCGTGCGGACCGCCTCTGACACAAGAGCCAACATCAGTTATCTCCATTGCGTTACCGTCAGTCACAGAGTCTGTGGAGTAGACCGAGGCCCCATGTATGCCAAGAGGACCCGGGCTAGAGAACTCCTTCTGTACAAAGACATTGCCAACATGTATGTTCGTGCGTAAGACACGGCTCAATCCAGAGACGAAGCAATAATCAATGTCACAAGACATTTGTAATCATGACGTCAACACCATAGCCGACGCCAAAACCGGGAGCAGTGGTGGAGTCTTCATGGTGGAAGGAAGAGTACAAAGCAGTTCATGCTTTAAGAAAAATGCAGCAAGGGGCAATATATATATATTATATATATATATATATATATATATATATATCTCTTAATACATGGCTTTTCTAGATAGCATGTAAAGGTCACACAGATGCAGGAGCGGAGCAGCCTGACGAGGAGGAGACGTTCAGCCTCATTAATATGAGGTTATGCGGGTGTATCAGCGATGACAAACATGTCCTGACAGCTCATAATAGAAGGACGAGGCACGGCGTTCTTCAGCAGCCAAAGAGAAAACAGGACGGAAGCGATTTCCATGAATGAACATTCCGGAGAATTTGTCGAGTCACTCAACACCTGATGGCCATAATCATTTACTTCTCACCTCAATCCTTAAAGGGGTATTCCCCATCTCCAAGATCCTATCCCAATAAGGAGTAGGTATATTATTAACAAATGCTTCCAATTAGAAATTTCGTATAGTTCTCCCGATATAGCTCATCCCTTACCTCATGTGCAGGGCATTGCAGCTTTGGCTGTAATGGATATCTAAGCTGTAATGCCCTGCACATGAGGTAAGTGACATGTAGCATAGTTCTGATTATAGCCATGTCACTTACCTCATGTGCAGGGTATTACAGCTTGGGTATCCATGGTTACAGCCAAAGCTGTAATGCCCTGCACATGAGGTAAGGGACAAGCTATAATCAGGAGAACTATATTACATTTCTAATTGGAGGCATTTACTAATATTATGCCTACTGCATATTGGGATAGGATCTTGGAGAGGGGGAATACCCAGTTAACACTAGAAGTCCCAGGAATTTCGAGCTCCATAGGGTTTCAATGGTAGAAATGTTAAAATGTCCCCTCTCTGGGACTTCTAGTGTTAAGTCATATATTCATTCTGAAGTTTCCAGACATGCTGACAGATCTCTCCCTGATGAAAATGTTGCCCAGGAGTACTGGATATGGAGCCACTTTCCGATCTGGTGTATGATGACACAGGCGTCATATGGATGTGTCATCTGGACTTGTTGGGGCTTACTGTACGGTATATGAAGCTAATGTGAGGGTTTTTTTTGGACTTCAGCTTAAGGCTTGAGACAACCCCCCAAAAGTCTGTCTTAGGCCCCTTTCACACGTCAGTGATTCTGGTACGCTTGTGCTTTTTTTTTTTTAAACGTACCAGAATCACTGACATACGCAGACCCATTATAATGAATGGGTCTGTTCACACGTCAGTGATTTTTCACTGCACGTGTCTCCGTGCAGCGTACCCGCGTGTGCGTGATTGCCGCACGGAGACATGTCCATTTTTTTCTGGCATCACTGATGTTCCACGGACCACGCAGTGGTGTGGTCCGTGAAACACGTGCCAGGAAAAAAAAAAAAAACACGTGCTTTTAAAATAAAAATCATTTTTACTCACCCGGCGTCCAGCGATGTCCTCTGCAGCCCGTTCTCCCTGCTGCTTCTGAGCCGGCTCATTATTGTCGCGCATATTCATTATGCGCGACACAGCCGACCCGGAAGCAGCTGCTGCGGGGATCACCGCCGGCCGGATGCTGCGCCGCGGGAGCGATCAGCACCATGGACAGCGGGAGCGCGCACAGGTGAGTTGTTTTCTAAGTGCAATCACGGGCCACGGAGAACGGAGCCCAGATTGCACTTAGACAACCCACGTGTGCCGTGAATCACGGCACACGCAGGGACATGTGCGTGTTTTACACGCTAGTGAAAAACGTCACTGTTATTCACCGACGTGTGAAACGGGCCTTACCAAACCATTTTTTGGCAAAATTCTGGAGTAATGTTTGAATTTGGGTTTTTTTTCCCCCCCTTAAAAAAGTGGCAACTTCTGCCGCTAGGACACTAGTCCTGGCCTCCTCCGCCAACTGAGAAGTCAGTGGAGCTCAGGCAGGACCAGATGTGGCCAAGCAAACCCAACAAATTCATCAAGATGGACGCCACAAAAGGAATAAAAAAAATGAGAACCAGGAATGGCCTGGCATAGTTTTCCAGTGGTGGCCTACAACTCTTAAGTTGGCACATCTTACTTCATCAAGTCTGAAGAAATCAGAGCCCTTGACTCCAGTCGGCTGGACTATCCATCCAAAGAACATGGAAAGATCGCGACCAGTTGTCAAAATTTCGACAGATTGTGAGCCAGGAGATGTGAGAGCCTCACCTCGTTATAAACATCACTGAATTCTTCAACCACATCTTTCGGGATCCGCTGTCCGTTGCTGGTGAGGTAGTGAGCCACTCCATTCTTGGAGTAAAGACTGATGCGACCAACACTTCTCTCTCCATCTGTGGTTTCCTCCAGTAGGCCATTGTCTTCTGCTAGATGATATATGGGGTTGCCGTTTGAGCCATGGATCCAGGTAGCTCCCAGTTCAAAAGTAGCGTGTTCTAAACAATAAAAAGGAACCAAGAACATAAATAAAATAGTCATCCTTATATTTAATATGCCTCTCCAGCCCCTCTGCATCTTCTGATCCTCTCCGCTCATGCTGAAATGGGCAGGGTAGCCCCAATAAGGTGAGCACAAGTGGTGGAAGATCAGAAGATGCGAAGAATATCTCTAGGAATAAAGCCATTATATGATTGTATCTTGCATTGCAACCCTTTATGAGCTCCCCCTCACTTGTCTCTGAGCTAGTGGATGGAGACTACCCGCTGTCTACCATACACTGATGAGAGATTCCTGCTCTCCTGTCTATCGCGCATGTCCAGGATCAGCAGAAGCATGGAGGACATTGTCCAGAAGTACTGAGCAGTGCAGCTGGGAATCTAACTCTAAAAAGGTAAGATGTTCCATCTACATCTTTTTAATCTATGGGATTATATACAGTGATCCCAACTCAAGAGATAAGGAGGGTTTTGGGGTAGGAGTGCGTTGGACATCTACCGATTACTGCCAATTCAGGAGCCAAGACCCCCCCCCCCTCCCAGTGTTTCCGCCACAATAGTATCTAGTGGTGGCCTCTCCACAGACCTCCGCAGATCAGAACTTCTGGAGATGGCTAAATATAGGCCTTAGCTGGTTCCTCACGGTAGCCACACAGTGAGAAGGTACGAGGGACTCGACAGTCAGTCATCATATAGAACTATCCAAGGGACAATCTAATGTAATGAACACTTACCAAGTTTAAAACTTTGAACTCTGCCTCCAATGCGATCAGATGCCTCAAGGATCGTAACATTCGAGAATCCTTTCTCAAGGAGAAATTTTGCAGCTGAGAGGCCCGCAAGACCCGCCCCAATAATCACTATTCGCGGCGGTCGGTTTCTCCGTGGGCCACTACTAAGAGGATCATCAGTGCTGTCTGAAGATATGTCACAACTTTGCATGCCGTCCAAGCTCTCCTTTTAGTTGACCTAGCAGAGGAACAAGAAAAAAAAAAAAAAATAATTAATTACTCCATATATTTATAGTACAAATTTTGCAGCAAAACAAAAAGCCTGTAAATGCTAGATGTAGATGTGATGTAGTCTGGTCATAAAGTGGTGAAAGAGGGCGCTTTGTCTGATTTCACATAAAGGATTTTTTTTTTGGTGCTTATTTACTTTCACGGATTAGTAAATTAGTAATGGGTGGGGGGGGGGGGGGGCAGGGCATGAGGTTCTCAGACCCCCTCCATTACTAATTTATGGTTTAGTGGCATCTGTGAGCTGTGATTAACCCCCTTATTACCCCCATACCAGGTTAAAATCGGGAAGTGCTGGGTAAAATGCTGGGGATTGTCTTATCTAATGAAGGCTGCTATTTTGAGGCCGGGGGTGGTGTGGCGCTCCTGCAGCTTCAGGCTCCACAGGGTACTGCCATCTCACCCGAGGTGCAGTATTCATCTTGGATAAGGAGGAGGTCATCACCGGTAAACACATCCAAACACAACACGGAAGCTCTGTCACTGGGACTGGGCCAGGGTAGGTGCCAGGGGATGGCCATCTCGAGGTATGGGACCTCTTGCCCACTAGTTCAGCAACCCGGGAGGCAGGGCACCTGCAGGGGAAGATAGGAGCCATCTCCCCCAGTTAGCACCAGGCAGCGGTCCGCGCCAGGTGGGACTCAGAAGACAGACGTCAGTGAGAAGTGACAAAGACAGAAAGGGGCCCGTGGTCTAGAGCTAGAGGATCGACCCGGGTTCTTAGGAAGAAGGGGGATCCCACGGCTTGCAGGGAGTGCAGCAGGCACCCACGACCCATTCCACGGCCTAAGAGCTGGGGTGGAGGGAGACCAACGGAAAGGACATACAAAAGGGAAAAAAAAAACGGCGTTGACCTCCGAACTATCCGGGATCCCCTGAGGCCCATCACAGCGGGACTCTGCACTCTAAAGGCGGTGTGACGTCAGTGGAGTAAAGAACTTGAACTGCACCCTCTGTGTCGTCCCATCATTGTCAACGCTCCCATCAGAGCGCCCCTGCACCATAGGCAACTACTACCACCACTATCCTCCCTGGAGCCTAGCTCTACCTGTGGAGAGCTGCAACATCCGAGCTGTGTCACCATCTGCTCCAGAAGAGAAAGCACCCGCAGCGGCGACTAATAACTGGCCGCATACCATAGGTGGCGTCACGAATAACTACTCCCATCATCCCCATCTTTGACACCGCTGGGGTCACGGAACCAGGCCAGGCCGCTGTGACAACCCGAATTGACACCGGCCTGGTGATTAATAACCCCCTCGAAACCCTGTGGGCGCATCAGGTGGTCCAATAAACCTGGGTCTCCCCTGCCTGAGAATGCCAGCCCCCAGCTGTCAGGCATCAAAATTGGGGAGGCTGCAACCCGTCACAGACACCGGTGCGCAGGGAAAGGAGTGCATATGCAATGAAGGTAATGAGCATCTGCGGGAGCAGTTAGAGCTGTGACGGTGGCTCAGTAAGTATGGCGCACTAGTTCACACCCCCCCCCCCCTCCCCACACTCACCACCTTGAGCAAAAAAAAAAAAAAAAAAAAAAATGTATTTTAAGAATTTGTTGCAAAAAATGGTTAAGTAACACCACAAAACAAAGAAGAGTGACTACAATAAATGAACCCTGCTTGCCAAGGAACATCTGCCTCCCTGACAAGGAGGAAGAAAACAGCACGCACCAAGTGTTTCAGAGAAAGGAAACAAATTAATTTTGTTGTGAAGGATCCATCCGGCCTGTTCTTTGAGGCGGAGAAGAGAAGCCCAGGCTTGAATTCTTCCGTCCCCAAATAATCGTGCTTAGAGACCGCCGCTGACTATACACAATCCTGGCACTGAGCCCCCGAGGAGGGAGCAAACTGGAGACTCTGCTGGAAACCTTAGATACCGGCTCCTCAAAAGGAATTATTGGGGCATGAGAGCAGAACGACAAGTCAAGAAAGAAAAAAAGCTTTTACCGCGTCCGAGAACAGTTTGTGCCACCGTAAAGTGGCGCCAGGAGAGGTTTTACTAAATTGCTATCAATTACCCCGACAGGAATAAAATGGCTTATTTTCTTGTCTCGTAACTCTGCGTTTACAGTATTTCATTGTCGGGTAACGTAGACGCTTGGAAAACATTTAACAGAGAGCACAAGAGAGTGGTGTTTTAATGCCGCGCCAATAGATCACTTCAGATGATGTTCAGACCAGTGTTACTTTATTGTTTTCCAGGTCAACGCGTTTCTGGGGCATCTGCCCCCTTCATCAGGACCACCAAAGAAACAGATAACATCCAATCTCCAATCCAATTGGATGTTATCTGTTTCTTTGGTGGTCCTGATGAAGGGGGCAGATGCCCCAGAAACGCGTTGACCTGGAAAACAATAAAGTAACACTGGTCTGAACATCATCTGAAGTGATCTATTGGCGCGGCATTAAAACACCACTCTCTTGTGCTCTCTGTTATCTACCGTTTTGGTGGCTGCAGCCTTGGATTGTGTGATACATGCGATTACAGTAGTTGTGGCTTCTCACAACTACATCTGGTGAGTAGTTTCACTCCCCCACCCCCACCCCTCACATATTGGGGTAAGACCCTATGCGCTTGTTTTTCCACAGCTTTTTCTCCGTGTGGAAAACATTTAAGGGAGAATTCTTAAGAAACAATATTAAATCCAGAGCCCAAATGACCAGCGGCACGTGCACAGCGTTATCAGGGGGCCAAGAAAACAATTGAAATCCATCAGGAGGCCATTTGTTGCTATGGCAACAGTGAGCTACCGGGGAACAGGAAGTACTGACACACCAGGCCCGGAACATGGACAATGATGGGCAGATGCCAACTCTCCCGGAGGCACCCAGCTCTCCATGCTGCTGTAAAGGCCTTCAGCAAAGCTGCTCTCCATACCCAATGTTTCAGTTGCCATGACGCTGACAAACTGCCCCCTGTAAATGGCCTCCCTTTGGAAAGGGGGCGCCAGTGCACCATACAGTGGTCTCAAGGCCGGCTCCAGGTCCACGTGGCCGACAGTGAGCCCCACTACATATTTGATTAGATTTTATTTTTGTGGCGGATGGCATTGTATTGCGGTACAAGCAGTATTTTTAGGCAGGCGCTATACACAGACCATCGCCATGACAGGTCACGTGGATAAAGATGGAAAGATGTCGCTGCTTCATTGCCGCACAGTACAAGTAAATGAAGGCGCATTGTGACTCCATACCATAAAAGCAAGTTGTCAATAGTTCAACCGGGTCCGATATGTTCCAACTTGCTTTCCATAGTGGTCTGCAGCAGAAACATCCATAAATTTTGGCCATGTGATCCGTGTCGTGACCAAAGTCACCATGTAGCCCCATCCTTGTTACCATACCACTTTCTGACCTCCAGAACCTTCTCTTCTTTAGGCCGGAGGCACACTTGCACAAATCTCGCATTGCATCTCCCGGCGCGGCCGTACACTCTCCGGAGTCTGGACATGAGCGTGCAGCCGCATAAAAATACATGCAGCCGACCCGCTCCTGTCGGAAGAGTGTGCGGCCGCGCCAGGAGATGCAATGCGAGATACGTGCAAGTGTGCCTCCGGCCTTATGTAGATTCATTATACTACAAGTTGCTTTTTTGTGCGTCTGTAAGACCATGTGCGCACTGAGCGTTTTTCCTGTCGTTTGTTTGGGCTCAAAACTGCATGACTTTGCTTCCCCAGAAAAGTCTAGGATTTTATTTTATTTTTGCTGACCGCACACATTTTTATTTAGCTACGTTTGAGCAAAACAAAAAAAAAAAAAAAAAACAGGACATGTCAATTCTTTTCTGCGTTTTTCACCATGCAATGCAATGGAAAAACGCAGCAAGAAATGCACCGAAACGTGGTAAAAACGCATGCTTTTATTTTTACCGGTGCGTTTTTTGCGACCAAAAACCGCACAAAAACGCAGCGTAAAATAAAAAAAAAAAAAAAAAAAAAAAAAAATGCTGTGAGCATACATAGCCTTAGCCCGTGTTCACGTTACATAAATACGTTTTTTGTTTTCTACAGGTGTCTGCACCAAACTACACAATCTGCTGATTATTGCTCATTTATTTTCTTCCATGTCTGTGTAGCTGCATTTTTTAATGTAGTCTTCTGGAGTAAATATAGATTTCCATAAAAAGCACAGTTACATTTTTCACTGCATATTCACACAATTTTTTTGTAGATTTTTTTTTTTTTTTAACACATTAAAAACCCATATTCACATCTGCACCAAAAAATGGGGGCAGAGGGGGAATTAAAAAAAAAAAAAAAAAAAAACACACAAAACACAGCATTAACACTACATCTGAACACAGCCGCAAACGTTTTTTTTTTTTTTTAACTACTCTTTGGATTTATTACAGATAAATCAATCACACCATTTACCAATAATAATTACGTTATCGGTTTGGATAGTTACATATACAATGAGACCAAATAAGTGTAACTTGCAAATTTGACGGCGTTTTTTTCATTTTGTTTTTTTTTAAAAAAAAGGGACATTTGATTTTTTTTTTTTTTTTTTATATATATTTCTTAATTTTATAGGAGGGCAAAAAAACCAAAAACAAAAAAACAACTTTTATTCTCCCTCTAGAATACAGGGACATAGAAATACACTGCATCACCATGTGCCAATCAATCTGCATTTTTGTAATGGTGGTACTTTATTTTATAGTAGTTTTAGGGTGCAGTCACACGGCTGCATGACACATCCATGGATTGCAGTGTAATTCTTGGACTGGCCTGGCAAATCTCCTGATCCGAGCAAGTCAGCTGCATAGAAATTAGAAACACTCGGGCAAGGAGAGTTGCCGGGCCAGTCCTTTAATAACAATGCAATCCACGGGCAAGTTATATAGGGAGAAAAAAAAAAAAGAATACAAATTATAATAATTAATTTTATATAATAAAAAAGATTAATATATCTGTGACTTCACCTCTAGGATACAGGGACATAGAAATACATCTGTACAGAGCAGTGTTTCTATGTACCTGAATAATCTGCTTCTGGTTCACTGCTTGTAGCCTAGCATAAGATTACCAAGTTCTAGGTCTCTCAAATTGGGCTGTGGCTTATTGGTAGAGCCGCAGTCTATGAACCGGGGAAGGGGGAAGGGGTTCGAGTCTTGGGAAGGCCAGGGGAGAGGAGAATTGTTCATTTATGGTCATTCAATAAGATACCGCTCTCACCCCTAAGGAAGAAGGACTACCGAGTAGAGACGAGAAGGAGTCACGAAGTCAGAGCAACCGCAACTGAGCCCACAAATCAGGACAGTCCTGCTGAATCCGGGACTGTTGGGAGCTATGAGTGTCAGGTGGACCCCATTGGACAGAGGGCCCTGGAATTTCTCCAAGTTTACCAGGTTCTGCCTCTTAATATAGACCCAGCAAGCCAAAAGCCTGAGAAACCTCAGATGGCTGCCCTCTTCCACCTGGCATTCAAAAGTTGGCAAACACTAGCTATATATTTTATTATTGACATCACTTCCGAACAGCTTCTTTAAAGCCAAGGCCTAGAAACCAGAACACTAGCAGTTAACAGCACAAACCTGAACCAGGAAATATTGCCACATCACAATGTGGAGCGATTACCTCCAAAGCAAACAATCTGGGATGACGCACTCTCTGAATCACATCCAGGGATGAGCGTCACGAAGGAGGCCAAAGAGCAAAAAGAGCCACCACATCAGGAGCTTCAATCCACACTAACCGGCTTCTCCTCATGTCTGCAGGGTATTTCAGGCCTTTCTGCATGTGAACCAGGAGGTTCAAGAGGAGCACACAAATTCCAGAGAAACACATGGCTTATGGGAACGTAGAGAACGAAGGACAGGAAAACAACTAAGATTCTGGGTTTTGAGGCTCGTGATATGAAAAAAAAAAAAATTCCAAATTTTTTAGTGACAGTAAGCTAAGTAAAACCTAGGACTATATTCCCTTTTATCTTGAGCGTTGAGAGGGTTTCTCCAAGACAACCAGAGTGTCGGAGAGATGGTAGTCCTCCATACAGAACAAAAAGTGAGAGGAAGGATGCCCTTTAAAAAGGTTCATACAGGACAGAAAATGTGGCACATTTTTCATCCATAAGTGCAGATAGCGATTTAAAAAGTAAGCAAACTCCTTTTCACAAACCCATGCGGCAGATTTCCTATTACTAAAACCGGTCTATCCTGGACTGCAGCCATAACGTGTCAGTTCACGAGTGATCACTGGGAACCAGCACGAAACGGCGCTTGAAAAAAAAAAAAAAAAAAATAAAGCCACTTCCACTAGAATGCAGTTGTGCTCCAATTACCTGCATAGGAAAAAGATTTGGGAAGGTTTCTGGTTTCAGACCCTGCCTCAATTATAACTTTTGGTTTTGAAGCTTTTTGTTGTTTAGGGGGAACCGGTCATCAAATTTGGTGTCTAAGCTGCGCCCACCACCACTGAGCTCCTATTCCTATATACAGTATTCTAGAATGTTGTATGAATGTGTTGCTGCTCTCCAATCTGGGCCTACTCTCCTGCAATCTCAGTCCTTCTTCCCAGCCCAGTGTGGATCACGCCTCTACGGCATCACAGGTCGACATTGCGGTTCCTGCGCAGGCGCACTTTAATCTGCCCTCAGCATGGCACATCAAAGTACTGTAATGCGCAGGTGAGAGGAAAAGTGAAAGACTGCCCACGCATGCGCACTACAATACTTTGATCTGCCCTGAGCAGGGCAGATCAAAGTCCGCCTGTGCAGGACCTCAATGCCGGCCAATGTGCGTGACGCAAGACACATCATGCAGATGTGACGCCCTGGGCAAGCCAGGGGTCACAGGTCATCACACCCTGCACCCCAGTTAGGAACACCAAAGCTAACCCAAAATCCTTGTTGCCTTCCTCCAGGAGCTGGTGTTCACACCAGGGGGTGGGCCAGGCGGTTGGCTCCGCCCACCGAGGAGTTCACAGCCCTGGAGGCGGGAGGAACCAGGCAGTTTAGCCCAGGCAGGGCTTGAGTGAGGAGAAAACAAGCAGAACAGTTAAGGAAGTGAAAGTAGAAGGAAGTGAAGTGGTAGAGGAGCAAAGGAGAAAACTGGAGTAAAGGAGTAAAAGTGACAGTAAAAGCCTGAAGCTGGTCCGGCTGTGTGCCCCGGACTGAGACAGCAAGGTCAGCAGACGGCGGTGATTGTCCGCAGGGGTGACTGCTCGGGAGTTCCTGGAAGGACCGCGGACGGGTGGTGACCCGGCGGTCTGGAGCAGCGTGCAAAGAACAGTCAGCACCAGGGCAGGGACCTCTCGGACCCCGGCAAGGCTAGGAGTCGCCATAATTTGCCAAATCCGTCAGTGAAGGGGACGTCTGTCTCCCAACAACCAAGTCCCGATTGAAGGCAACAGTCCAACCATTAAAGTAGAGACACCGCCACGGCACCAGTTTCTAAGGGCCAGCGCCTGCAGGCAAAGAGCGCTCCTCCGGTCCAGCTTGAAGCCGGGGAGCGGGTTACCGGTGGGAACCCATCGAGACCATCAACAACATTAGGTGCAGGAAAAGGGACATCACCGTCACCTACTGGGGAAAGCAAGTGCAGCCGTCCGTGGGAACAGTCTTTCCAGCCGTGTGTTTTGCCAAGAACTGTGTCAACGTCTTAGGCTGAGTGAGTACCACAGTGCCGCAAGGCACAGCGCTGCCCCCGCGTCCCTGCACCCACTAAGCCCTGCATCTCCCACCTCATCACTGGGCCCCGGGATCACCAACCCCTACCCACGGAGGGGCAACACAACGACTTGCTGCTTCACACCATCACTCCCGGGATCCCCACACCGAGCAGCGGTGGTGCTAACAAATCACCACAACCGTGGGTGGCGTCACGGACAATAGACTATATCCCAAAACCCAAAATCCCCTTTCACTCACGGGCGAGGAGTGCCGCTCGAGAACCCCCGGGATCCGGCCCACCGCTCGAGCCACCACTGAGCAGCAGAAGCCGGACCCGAGCAGAGGGGTGAGCGCAGTGCTGACACCCTCCTCCCCGCCCGCGACACACACACCTCAGAAGAAGGAGTGTGGTGATCGCCGCATAGGAGAGCAGCAACACCCATCGGTCTAGACCTTAAGTGTTTTTTTTTACGTTATACAGAGCAGCCTAGGCTCTTCTATTCAGCATTCCAGAATAGTGTATATAAGAGCTCACTGGTGGTGGCCACAGCTTATGGTCTCCAAATCTGGTGACCAGTTCCCTGTAAACAACAAAAGCCTTCAAAAACAAAAAAGTTATAATTGGGACACTGTGTGAAACCCGGAATTACCCTCCGGGATCTGGAGAGGCCTCCTAGAATAAAAAGGAGCAATCAGATCACTTTAGATTTAGACCAAATTGAATCTGCTAGCCAATTTAATCAAATCTGCCCAAAATCAAGTTTTGCGCATCTCGCAAGCTACTATTGGTTTGGCCCAATGACACCCTGGGAGTGTGGGGGGGGTTGGGAATGAACAGATACAGTATGTTGCTGGTCATTTGCCAACCATTAATGACACCATAAGTAGTTTCACGAGAGCTTGCAGCTGTACAGTAGACCTACCCAAAAAGAGGACAGCCACTCCCAAGACTTTTACAAGAGCATTATGTAAGGCTTTATGAAGGATGACTGTACAGAGGATGTGATGCAGGTACATGACGCAACACCAAGAGGAGTCAACGTCTTTATAGAATCCAACGCGTATAGAACTGCCACGAACAGGACAGAAAATTAGGAGCCACCAGACAAACAATATCTGAGGACAACTGTATGTTATTACCAAACCTCTGTTAGGCTATGTGCGCACGTTGCGTCGGAGTACCTGCAGTTTATTCTGCACGTTTTCCTTCCCTTGGTTTTTGACCAAATGGCTTTTGACAATTTTTTAGCGCTAAAAACGCATGCGTTTTTACCGCGTTTTTAGTGCGTTTTACCTGCGTTTTCACCTGCGTTTCTGCAGATGCGTTTTTGAGATCAAGACACTGAGAAATAAAGTTGAAATAGTCAAAAAGATTGAAAAAAGAGAAAAAAAATTATAAAATTAACTTTTAATAAAATTAAATGGGAAATTATCAATTTAAATGTAATAATAGTGGTTATGCAAATTTTAACAGAAAAAGAGCTAAAGTTTATTATTTTTTAGCATTTAAATTTTCGGTTATTGTGTGTGTGTAAAGGAACATTAGAACCCATTAATTTTATGCCAGAAAAGCATGCGTTTTTGGAGCCAAAAACGCAGTTGAAAAGCAGGTGAAAAGCATGAAAAACGCAGGAATTGTGATTTTGGTTGCTTTTTGACATTTCTCATTGACTCCAATGTTAAGGAAACGCTGCAGAAATGGCAAAAACAACTGACATGCTGCTTCTTTTTCAGCATGGTTTTTGACCACAAATATGCAAATTAAACGCTGCTGAACAAAAAGCAAAGTGCAGACAGGATTTCTGCTTTTCCCATAGACTTTGCTGGAAATCAAAAATGCATGCATTTTTGCCCAAAAACGCTGCTGCCAAAAACGCTGCAGAAACGCGGTAAAAAACGCAACGTGCGAACATAGCCTGACAAACACCAGAATATTCTCAAAAAAAAAAAAAAAACTGGTGTACACCAATAAAAGAATCTTTGTGCCCTCAAACGGAATATTTGGTGGTAGACTGTAGGCTTCGTTCAGTCCCGGTGGGATTATATTCTAGCTGTGAAGAACACCCATAATACCAGAACACAGGAGGTACTGGAGGTGATAACTTTCGGATACCTGTCTATTCAAACTAAACAGGAGTCACCTAGCGGGAACAACCATGACAAAATGCTGCGTGGTTCTGAAAAAGGAGAACTAGAAAGTTCTAAGTGGCCAACGCGTGAGTTCTGGATGACGAAGCCTTATTTTTTTTAATCTTACTAGATAAGCCTAATTTTCCTCTTTCATGGGTCAAAAGCATCAAAAAGGGATCCATAAAATTGAAAAGGACCAAATAAAGTCCATCCAAGAAGTGCCCAATAGGTACAAGTGGTGGCCAACATCTAAATCTGAGACACCTAAAGACAGTAGTCAATAGAACGAAAATCGGATGAGCTTCACCAGACTTCATGGTTATCCCGCGGCTCTGTCTGTGTGTCATGGCCTGATTTTCGGTCACCGGTGAAGGACTCACCGGTGAATGCAAAACCCCTGAGTGACAGTGATCTGCGCTATCAGCAGTGCAGTTACTCAGGTTACCCAGAGCCACAGCAGAAGTCCTCCCGCTGAGATCTGTGGCCGCGGGTAACCTGAGTGACATCATTGCTGATAGCGCGACTTACTTCAGTCGCTGCAGGGAGCTCACAGAGAGCGGTCGTGGTCTGGGGCGGCTCTCTGTCAGCTTCTGATGTAGCAGAGCTAAGAGCGTCGTGGGACCTCTGTGGATTACGTTGGACCTGGAGGGGTATTTGGGGACTTGAATAAAGTGGTGAAAGAGGGTGTTTTTTGTCATTTATTTCAAATACAGGATTTTCGGGTGTATGTCTTTATTTTCTTTAACTTACAGGTTAATCATGGAAAGTATCTCGGGGAGACGCCTGCCATGATTAACCTAGGACTTGGTGGCAGCTATGGGCTGCTGCCATTAACTCCTTATTACCCCGATTGCCACCGCACCAGGGCAATTCGGGATGAGCCGGGTACAGTTCCGGGACTGTCGCATCTAATGGATGCGGCAATTCCGGGCGGCTGCTGGCTGATATTGTTAGGGTGGGGGCTCCCCATCCTGACAATAAAAGCCTCCTGCTCTATGGCTTTACCCTGGCTGGTATGAAAATTGGGGGGGGGGGGGGGGTGGGCGGACAGCACGCCTTTTTTTAAAATGTTTTATTTAATTTACTGCACGATATAGACCTGCCCCCCGGCAGCTGTGATTGCTTTCAGTGAGACAGCTGTCACTCAGCGTGGGGGGGCGTGTCTGACTGCAACCAATCATAGGCGCCGGTGGGCGGGGAAAGCAGGGAATACCAGATTGAATAATGAGCGGCCGGCTTTTTCAAAAGAGGAAAAGCCGCCAGAGCTTTGTGACAGCTGTACAGCGCCGCATCGGTGAGAGGGACCGAAGAGAGGGACCGAAGAGAGGGACCGAAGAGAGGGACCGAAGAGAGGGACCGAAGAGAGGGACCGAAGAGAGGGACCGAAGAGAGGGACCGAAGAGAGGGACCTCACTCATTCCCAGTGTTTTCTGCAAGATGCGATAAATGTATTCAGAAAAACGCACGTCACTAGGATGGTGTGTGCTGTCCGTGTGACATCCGTTTTTTTTTTTTTTTTCACGCTCCCATAGACTTGCATTGGATGGACTCGCACGTGAAAGTCACCAAAATGCAGCAGGCTGCGATTTTTTTTTCTCAGTCCAATTTGGACTGAAAAAAAGATACCAGTTCGGAGCTGCCTCATTGATTAACATTGGTCCGAGTGCAATGCGAGATTCTCGCATTGCACTCGTGCGAGTTAATCGCAAGTGTGAAGCCGGCCTTAGAAAGTGTGTCCAGCAGGCGTCCTTGGTGAAAAATTGGGGAAAAAAACCTAACAAGGAGCCACCTCAACTCTAATGGAATGCCACCAATTATTGGATTAAATCCAAGGAGAAACTTTGAATACAAGATCTAGAGGAAGTTCCTAAAAAAAAAAAAAATAGCATTTGGTGGAATAAAGATAGCTTCTCATGTATGGAGATTAGGAAAGTTCCTGTACATTGCTTAATGACCGTTCTGCTACTTGTCCATATTGAACATTATGACATAACTTGCCACATGTAATCTTCCAGTAAACCCCCACCTCTTCCGGCCTTTGGTCTACAGAAGTAGAGTCATACAAGGACAAAACGCCACGTACTGCACTTTCTCACTGGGGAAGTAGAAAATATAGGGCTAGTACGCCTGACTCTGCACTGGTGTCGTCACGCATCCCAACCTTTGTTACAACTACTGTCAGATACATTTAGAGTAACTCAAGTAGGGCTTATATAAAAAGCTTTTAAGGAAGAGCGAGGAGGAGCAAGGAGGAGCATGGCATGACAACAAAATACAACCTCCAGTCTAAGCCAGTTGCACCCGGCTAGTCTGAGAAATCCCAAAAGTGGCACCAAGACTTCTATAAACCAGGTTCATCAGATGGAACAAGAAACTCCCAATACATTACTGGGGCTGGCACTGGGCAGGTGGCCGAGCCACTAAACAGGATTTCACGCTGACCGACACATGCTAGGAACTGCCCTAGTCATCTTTCAGGTTCCACCTGCTGTTATAGTGAGTAGGTCATGACCGAAAGACTTCAAAATTAGACGTTTCATTGGTTATATGAAATAGCCAAACCCAAAAACCACATACGCCTTAAGAATTAAATTGCAGGGTCCACTGCCTCCAGCACAGATACCAGAGCCACCTTAGTAATAAAACACAAGTCGTAACTTTTCTTGCAGATCTTCGTTAAAGCAGAATAAAAAACAGGCACTGATTGAGAGGACACCGATTCAAAAATGCCAGGAAAGACCAATGCTTTATTTTGGAAAACATTATGGTGCAACATGTGGCTCAATTCTTGCCCAACAGTGGCAATCATCATAGAGTTTCTCAACCATGAGCCTCAACTCCTTCCCGACAGTGGCCATCATGGTAGAATGTCCTCATACGTGTGGTTCAACTCTTGCAACCCAGTGGCCATCATCGTAGATTTCCTCATACGTGTGGTTCAACTCTTGCCACACAGTGGCCATCATCGTAGAGTTCCTCATACGTGAGGCTCAACTCCTACCCGATGGTGGCCATCATCGTAGAGTTCCTCATACGTGAGGCTCAACTCCTGCCCGATGGTGGCCATCATCGTAGAGTTCCTCATACGTGAGGCTCAACTCCTGCCCGATGGTGGCCATCATCGTAGAGTTCCTCATACGTGAGGCTCAACTCTTGCCCGATGGTGGCCATCATCGTAGAGTTCCTCATACGTGAGGCTCAACTCCTGCCCGATGGTGGCCATCATCGTAGATTTCCTCATACGTGAGGCTCAACTCCTGCCACACAGTGGCCAGCATCTTAGAGTTCCTCAACCGTGAGGATCAACTCCTGCCCGACAGTGGCCAGCATCGTAGAGTTCCTCAACTGTGAAGCTCAACTCTTGCCCAACAGTTCCTCAAACTATCAGGCAATCTTACTACGCCCCAGTTGGTTGTTTTTAATATCCCCCAACACGCACAACCGAAGAATTAACAGGGAAGTCAAACACTTGACCCTTTCACTTCAAAAGAGTGGAATTCACAGGCTGCAGATCTGAAACCCACCATGCTTGTCAAGTTATGCTGCAGATATATTTCCCACCATATTACATACTATATCCTAGCACCCCATGCCTACTATTTTAGGCTAGGTTATGGACTAAATTGCTGTTCGTGGAAATAACTGCCAGCATTTGGACCACTATTACCCAGTAGGGCTACTCAGAGGACTTTGTCTTTACACAGATTCCATGTCTACGTGAAAAATATTGGATCCTATATGATCAACCACATAGCATCTGCAAGTTAGACACATTGCTGCCAGAAACTTATTTGGGTCTAGAAAATGTTGTTATTCACCGCCGACGTATAAAAATGGATGACAATACAGAGGGGAAAAAAAAAAAAAAAAAAAAAAAAATTGGGAGAAATGTGTCACTTTACAACTGCATAGAAAAATAATAAAATATGCGTAGACTATAAAATTTTGGTGAAGAGAAGATACACAATTGTCAAATAAGCGTCTGGGCTCCATCCATTGTGTGCAAACTGTAGCGATCAGACGTTAAGCCTTGGCATTGTCAGCCGGTAGCCCTCACGCTACGTGATACTACCACGCCGGATTTCTAGAGATTTAATGGCAGCCATGAGACCCATGTGCTAGGTTCTTTCACCCGGTAGATGGTGAGCTTCAGGGAGAAGAAGAAGAAGAAACCATAGACTAGAAGATAATCATGATACGTGCAAAATTATCAAAAAGGGGGGGGGGGGGGTAAATAAATCTATATATTTATTATATGAAAAATAAATAAATAAATATCAAAAAGATCCATCTAGATGGCTGGAGACATCACTGACAAAAGACGGGGGGGGGGGGGGTACACACAACTGCACATTCAGAAAATGAGGTCACCAGGATTCGGAAAGAATGAAATCCTTCAGTCGGAAGAAGGGAGGCGACAATAGACCCCATTTTTACACCAGCCCCTTGTCCTTCAGTAATGGACCTGATCTCCCCCCCCACCCGATCGGCTCTCATTACTGTTTACTACAGGCGCAGCGACACCAGCGACCGTGAAGCGACCCCCAATATTGTATGCCATAATATTTATATAGGGTCAAAATATTCCACAGCACTTTACAACCAGGGGGACATGCACACCCCAGAGTGTGGCTATAAATATGGGGGATGGGCTCACAGACAGAGCAGGGCAAGTACAGGATCAGGAGGGGAGGAGGGGGGGGGGTGGCACTGGTACCCTGGGGGCAGCACAGTAGGGGCACAGGGTGGCAGAACACACAGCAGTACGGAACATGGATACAATGTATCAGGCTGTAACAGCACAATGAGGGGGAGGGGAGAGGACTGCAGGATCAGGGCTCCACTACATGAATGCAGCTAGTCCAGGAGATACACACAGGCAGACAGCACACACAGACACACACACACACACAGGCAGACAGCACACACACACAGGCAGGCAGCACACATAGAGCCACACACACACAGCTGTACCTTCCTCCTCTGTTCCTGGCTGCCTCTCCTGTGGCTGCAGAGTCTTTGTCCTGCTCAGTGCTCAGCACTCCAGCACTATCACTGCATGGAGCAGCCCAGGCTCTGTTTATCAGCCTGCAAAACCCTCCCCCTGACCCACAACTATCCTCCTCCCCGTGCACAGTGCCTCCCCTCATATATAATGCATGTACCTCCTCATACACATACCCCTCCCCTCATATCCTCATATATATATCTAGTATCCTCCCCGTGCATAATACCCCTCATCTGATTATGCACGTATCCTCCTCCCCATGCACAGTACCCCTCCTCATATATAATGCACGTATCCTCCTCCCCATGCACAGTACCCCTCCTCATATATAATGCACGTATCCTCCTCCCCATGCACAGTACCCATCCTCATATATAATGCACGTATCCTCCTCCCCATGCACAGTACCCATCCTCATATATAATGCACGTATCCTCCTCCCCATGCACAGTACCCATCCTCATATATAATGCACGTATCCTCCTCCCCATGCACAGTACCCCTCCTCATATATAATGCACGTATCCTCCTCCCCATGCACAGTACCCATCCTCATATATAATGCACGTATCCTCCTCCCCATGCACAGTACCCCTCCTCATATATAATGCACGTATCCTCCTCCCCATGCACAGTACCCATCCTCATATATAATGCACGTATCCTCCTCCCCATGCACAGTACCCCCCTCCTCTCATATATAATGCACGTATCCTCCTCCCCATGCACAGTACCCATCCTCATATATAATGCACGTATCCTCCTCCCCATGCACAGTACCCCCCTCCTCTCATATATAATGCACGTATCCTCCTCCCCATGCACAGTACCCATCCTCATATATAATGCACGTATCCTCCTCCCCATGCACAGTACCCATCCTCATATATAATGCACGTATCCTCCTCCCCATGCACAGTACCCCCCTCCTCTCATATATAATGCACGTATCCTCCTCCCCATGCACAGTACCCATCCTCATATATAATGCACGTATCCTCCTCCCCATGCACAGTACCCCCCTCCTCTCATATATAATGCACGTATCCTCCTCCCCATGCACAGTACCCATCCTCATATATAATGCACGTATCCTCCTCCCCATGCACAGTACCCATCCTCATATATAATGCACGTATCCTCCTCCCCATGCACAGTACCCCTCCTCATATATAATGCACGTATCCTCCTCCCCATGCACAGTACCCCTCCTCATATATAATGCACGTATCCTCCTCCCCATGCACAGTACCCCTCCCATCATATATAATGCACGTATCCTCCTCCCCATGCACAGTACCCATCCTCATATATAATGCACGTATCCTCCTCCCCATGCACAGTACCCCCCTCCTCTCATATATAATGCACGTATCCTCCTCCCCATGCACAGTACCCCTCCTCATATATAATGCACGTATCCTCCTCCCCATGTACAGTACCCATCCTCATATATAATGCACGTATCCTCCTCCCCATGCACAGTACCCCCCTCCTCTCATATATAATGCACGTATCCTCCTCCCCATGCACAGTACCCCTCCTCATATATAATGCACGTATCCTCCTCCCCATGTACAGTACCCATCCTCATATATAATGCACGTATCCTCCTCCCCATGCACAGTACCCCCCTCCTCTCATATATAATGCACGTATCCTCCTCCCCATGCACAGTACCCCTCCTCATATATAATGCACGTATCCTTCTCCCCATGCACAGTACCCCTCCTCATATATAATGCACGTATCCTCCTCCCCATGCACAGTACCCCTCCTCATATATAATGCACGTATCCTCCTCCCCATGCACAGTACCCCTCCCATCATATATGATACATGTATACTACTACATGCACAGTACCCCTCCCATCATATATGATACATGTATACTATTACATGCACAGTACCCCTCCCATCATATATAATACATGTATACTACTACATGCACAGTACCCCTCCCATCATATATGATACATGTATAGTACTACATGCACAGTACCCCTCCCATCATATATAATACATGTATACTATTACATGCACAGTACCCCTCCCATCATATATAATACATGTATACTACTACATGCACAGTACCCCTCCCATCATATATGATACATGTATAGTACTACATGCACAGTACCCCTCCCATCATATATAATACATGTATACTATTACATGCACAGTACCCCTCCCATCATATATAATACATGTATACTACTACATGCACAGTACCCCTCCCATCATATATAATACATGTATACTACTACATGCACAGTACCCCTCCCATCATATATGATACATGTATACTACTACATGCACAGTACCCCTCCCATCATATATAATACATGTATACTACTACATGCACAGTACCCCTCCCATCATATATGATACATGTATACTACTACATGCACAGTACCCCTCCCATCATATATAATACATGTATACTACTACATGCACAGTACCCCTCCTCTCATATATAATACATGTATACCGCTACATGCACAGTACCCCTCCCATCATATATAATACATGTATACTACTACATGCGCAGTACCCCTCCCATCATATATAATACATGTATACTACTACATGCACAGTACCCCTCCAATCATATATAATACATGTATACTATTACATGCACAGTACCCCTCCCATCATATATAATACATGTATACTACTACATGCACAGTACCCCTCCCATAATATATAACATATGTATACTATTACATGCACAGTACCCTTCCCATCATATATGATACATGTATACTACTACATGCACAGTACCCCTCCCATCATATATAACACATGTATACTACTACATGCACAGTACCCTTCCCATCATATATGATACATGTATACTACTACATGCACAGTACCCCCTCCTATCATTTATAGTACATGTATCCTCCCACAGCATACACAGTACCCCTGCTATCATATAAAATGCCTGTATACTACTGCAGCATTCACAGTACCCTTCCCATCATATGTAATATAAATATACTACTGCATGCACAGTACCCCGCCCTCACCTCATTTATCAGACCTGTATCCTTCTCTAGCATGCGCAGTACATTAACAGTGCCCTCTTGTGGCCTCATACTTAATCAATTAACAGTTCCACACTTTCCGATGCTCCAGCTGTATGAAGGTGTAAGAGGTGAATGCTATTACTGTTTGGATGTCACTGGGGAGCGTGGCATTACTGTTGTATTTGAGCATAAAGAAGGACATTATTACTGTATGGGGCACAAACTAATTTTACTATTGTATTGAGGTCACAAAGGGGAAAAATGCATTTCTACTGTCAGGAGTGTGTGGAGAAGTTTCCTGCTGGAGACGCTGTGGAGTGCGAATTGTGACTTTCCGTTTCTCTTACCTTTCCCGTGTTGTCTTATTGCAGTGACGAGAGTAGCGTCTTGCTGGCCTTCACACGAGATAGGGTGAGGGATGGACACGTGACGGCGCATGGGGTGAAGGACCCATCTAGGGATGTTTGGGAGTACAGGTAACAACCTCAGGTGAGTGTTAGGAGGTGACCCTGCTCCCCTCTCCCTAGATCCAGGGCCTTCCGTTGAATTGCTTCCCCAGTTTTCCCTTTTTGAGTTGCATCGCTTGCTAGAAGTCCTCTCGCCCCAGGCATGACCATATAGTAGACCCAATTGTTGCCAGGATTCTAATATGAATCTGTACCGCTCCCGCGTCAGCAGCCTGCCGCTGCTGCTCGGATCCGGATCCGCGGTGGCTCGAGAGGTCTCCGGAATAAAGGGAGTTATTTACAGGGGATTGTATGGACAGTTCGTGACGCCACCCGTGGTGCGTGGTAAGATGGCGTACCACCACTGCAATGGGGAGTACCCGGTGGCGATGGTGTGGACAGCCAGATGTTTAGCCCCTCCACGGGTAGGGGGAATGCCCCGGGACTCGGTGTAGGTGACGGGGAGGTGCCGTTGGGACGGTCAGGGATCACTTAAGTACTCAGTCTAATAACGCTGACACTGACACCCATGGTAAACCAAAGTTCTTGATATCGCTGCAGCAGGGAGGGAGCACGCCTGGATCCCATGCCCTCTTGGTGTTGCTTGTTAGCCTGTGGCCTTTTCCGTGGCACCTTGTGTTTTTTGGTTGGTCCCTTTAGCCTAAAATTAGTCGGGTCCTGCTCACCAGTATGGCTAACTGGGCGAGATTGCTCTCAGGGTTCACGCTTGGGATTTTCTGGACTATGTATTGGGAAAGTCCTATCCCCCTCGTTGCGCTAGTACCCCGATTTTGGAGCGGGTGGAGAACGGATATTGAAGGCTCCGTCCTCGTCGAGTAAATTGCCAGGACGCCTGAAGCTCCTTCCTGGCCTAGGGTCCTCGTGCCCTGGCCCCTGCCCGGTGATGGCACAAGGCCGCCGGCTGTCCTCCTCGACAGTCTGTGCCCCTTGTCACGATCCCCTGTGACCGGGGTCCAGCTTCTACCAGGCCCAGACCAACGTCTGCCACCTAGTATACGAGGAGCCCAGCTCCTGACCTCTCCTCATGAGAGTCACTCCACAACTCTCTGTCTCCTGACACTCCTGTCCTCCCCTTAACCAACCCTATTCCCTTCAGGCTAGCCACTGGTGTGTCTGGTGGGTGTGGTGCACAGTGTTCCTAGGATTTTGATTAGTTTGTTCTTAGCTACACCAAAGGTCAGGGACCCGTAACCAAGGAGGAGATGGATATTGTATAGAAGGGCAGATTGCACAATACCCTGTGACGACCTGATAGGCCAGGGCATCACAAATCCAGTCGCGGCCCTTGCACAGCATCTGCAGTATATTGAGGATCTGCTGGTCTCGGCTCACAGCCATTCTCAACCAGAACCCAAGGTACCCCTCCCAGAAAGGTTTTTGGTTGCAGGGATAAATTTATGGTTTTCAGAGAAGCTTGTAAACTTTATTTCAAGCTTTGCCCTCGCTCCTCAGGGAGTGAGGAACAGCAGGTGGGGATTGTCTCACTCCTGCAAGAGGCTCCCCAGTCCTGGGCCTTCTCCCTTCCAACTGAGTCTTAGTCCTTTTGGTCGGTACACATGCTTTTTGTGGCCCTGCGCCTTACTTATGATGACCCGGACAGAGTCTCCCTTGCTGAGTCCAAGCTGTGTAGGCTTCAACAGGGACGTTTGTTAGTAGAGGAGTTTTGTTCAGAATTCCGCAGATGGGCCACTTACACCAGGTGGAATGACCCTGTCCTTAAAAGTCATTTTTATCAGGGTCTGCCCTGGCTATGTATGAAGCGCCTGAGTCTTTTGACACCGCTTTAGCCATCTGGATTGATAGACACTGGGTGGAATGACCCTGTCCTTAAAAGTCATTTTTATCAGGGTCTGTCTGCCCTGGCTATGTATGAAGCGCCTGAGTCTTTAGACATCATTTTAGCTATCTGGATTAATATACTCCTATGGGATAGATCTGTGTTGACCCCTTCTTCTATAGATCTCCCTGGGGGTGAAAGCTCTCTCATGGTTCCAGATGAACCAATGCAGTTAGGGGGAGCCTCTCTTCGCTCTTGGCCTCCTGCGGTTCACCACTAGGTAGAGATTTGATTCTTTTGTGGTCAAAAGGGTAATTTTATGGATACCTGTCCTTCGGTACTTGAACAAATCTGTCTGACAAACTTGTGACCCCAGGCTGTGTGGAGGATTACAACCTGGGGGTATATATTTCCTCCATATGTGCATCTCAGTTTGTCCTACCTGCAGGGATTGTTAGAAGTACGAAAGCTGAAATTATTTCTGTTCTTTTGGCTAGTAGGACAAAGGCCAACATGGTGGATGCTCGGTTTGCCCAGATGCATGGTCTCTCTTGTCTCTCTTGGTCTCTCTTGTATTCTGGCGAAACCTATCTCAATATTTGATAGCGACTCTGCGCCTCTAGAACATGGGTGTTTGACCAAAGTTGTGAAGAACTTGAACCATCGCATAGGGGTCCCTCACAATGAACTTATTTCGTGTCATGTTCTTGAAGGCCATCCTACCCCTATAGTACTCGGTCTCCCCTGGCTGGTTAGGCACAATCTGGTGGTTGACTGGCAGTCCATGGAGATTATTAGATGGAGTGATTTGTGTAACGAAAACTGTCTGAACACTCATTTTTCTACCATCTCCACCGTGTGCTCTGATCTTGAGGGTGAGGTGTTGAATGCTCAGGGGGTCTATCCCTGCTGCTTGTCCTTCAGGGAAATTATTTGTTCCATTACATTTATGCCTCAAAATTTTAGGGGAGCACCATAACTTGGTTCTTGTGAGTCACCCAGGTAGTAAAGCGACCATGGACCTCCTTTCTCAACAATTTTGGTGGTCAAGGTTGCATCGAGATGTGGTTGATTTTGTGTCTTCCTGTAATGTTTGTGCGCATTCTAACACCCTGCATACTTGTCCGTCCAGGTCTTTCCTACCATTGGCTTTACCTGACAGACCATGGACACATTTATCCATGGATTTTATTACTCCCTTCCTTCATCCAATGGAAAAACTGAAATTTTAGTAGTGATAGGTTTAGTAAACTTCCGCACTTCATTGTCTTACCCGCTCTTCCTAACGCTCAAACTTTAGCTCAAGTATTTGTCACTGAGATCGTGAAGCTTTGCGGGGTTCCTGCCGGTCTGGTGTCACATCAGGGGACCCAGTGTTTCTTTCTAAATTTTGGAAAGCATTTTGTTCTCGTATAGGGGAACACCTTGCCTTTTCTATGGTTTTCCAGCCTCAATCTAATGGTCAGATGGAACGTCTGAATCAAAACCTAGAGACGTGCCTTAGGTATTTTGTGTCTGATAATCAGGAAGATTGGGCATCTTACTTACCCTTGACTGAGTTTGCGTTAAACACTCATCGCAATGAGTCTACAGGTAGGTTAACTTTTTTTTCTGCATGCAGCTTTCACCCTCAGTTCTGTGCTTTCAGTAGAGATGCGTGTTTGGGAGTTCCTGGGGAGGAACGATTTGCGTTGTTGCTCTCTTCTGTATGGAAAGGGGTACGGAATAACCTAAAGGTTATGTGGGGCAATACAAATGCATGGCTGATAAAAGACGTTCATCAAGTCCAGACTTGTGTGTGAATGATTATGTACGGCTGTCCACCACAAATATTAATTTGAAGATTCCTTCTTGAAAACTAGGTCCTATGTTAATTGGCCCATATAAGGTGCCCTGTGGCCTTTCCTCTTGAGCTATGTCAAGCACTTAAAATCCATAATGTTTTTAACAGGCCATTGCTCAAGAAATATTTGGTAAACTGGAAGTGTTATGGTCCGGAAGGATGTGGGCACCAGCATCAGAAGTTAATGCCAATAGGTTTGTGCATTCCTTCCATGTGTCTCACCAGACAAACCTGGCCCTGAGGGTCTGGAGGCCCCTCATAAAAGGGGGGAGTACTGTCAAGAGTGTGTCATGGCCTGAAGTGACCTCAGGGGAATCTGGGATCTGAAGGTCACAGCATATAGTAAATCACAGATTTTCTTTAGTGCCCGCTTGTTTTTTACCCTGAGTTTATTTAATACCCTCTGGTGCTAAAAGGGTTAAGGTTCCTTTCTATCCTACTGTTCTCTAACAGGTAGTTGTAAGCTCAACCTCAGCTGCAGCCACTCCCTTCTGCTATAAATATCCACTCCTCACTCTTCCCTATGTCAGCTATAGTTCATTCTATACTATCCACTTTGTAGGAGCCTGTCTATGGAGAAGCTTAGGTGTTTGTTTCTGTTGCAGCTGAGAAGTTTCCTGCTGAAGAAGCCATTGAGTGCTATTTGTTGTGTCTTTCCCCACATGTTTGTCTTACCTCCTTTGTGTTGTCTTATTGCAGTAGTGAGAGTAGCGTCTCACTGGCCTTCACACTAGGCAGGGTGAGTTCAGGGCTAGCTAGGGACATGACGGCGCACAGGGGGAAGGACCCATCTAGGGACGTTAGGGAGTGAAGGGATCAGCCTGAGGTGAGTGTTAGGAGGATATCCCACTCTCCTTTCACTAGCGCCAGGATTTTTCATTGTATTGCTTCCCAGGTTTTCCCTTTTTGTGCTGCGTTGCTTGCCGGGAGTCTTCTTGTCCCCAGGGTGACACCTACTTTGAGAGGGTCACATTAATACAAGACATCACTACTATATCATATTTCATTTTTTCAGATAATATTTCTGTGCAGGGCACCAGGGTGATTACGGTATTATCTGTATGCTTACATTGTATGCTATATATTATGTACAAAGCTGCTGTGTATAATGTCACTGGTGATCACTGTATTTCTTGTACACTTACACTATATACTGTACACTATATACAGAGCTCATGTGTATAATCTCATCTGAGATCACTGTATCACCTGTTGCCTACACACTGTGTACAGAGTTTCTCTGTATAATGTCATCAGTGATCACTGTATTACCTGCACATTTACACTTTATGAAGAGTTCCTGTGTATAATAATGTCACTGGTGATCACTGTATTAACTGTATGCTTACACTATACACTACATACAGAGCTCCTGTCTATAATGTCACCACTGGTCCCTCCATTACCTGTACACTTACACTTAATGCAAAGGTCATGTGTATAATAATGCCACTGACAATCATTGTATTAACTGCATGCTTACACTATACAGTATACTACATACAGAGCTCCTGTGTATAATGTCACTGGTGATCACTGTATTAACTGTATGCTTACACTTTATACTACATACAGAGCTCCTGTGTATAATGTCACTACTGGTCACTGCACTACCTGTACACTTACACTTTCTGCAGAGGTACTGTGTATAATAATGTCACTGATAATCATTGTATTAACTGCATGCTTACACTATGTATAATGTCACTGGTGGTTATATTACTATAAGTACTGTAGTGTTTGTGAATGATCAGTATTGTGGTTTTTCAAATCTGACATGAGTCATTTTATGTGGTATTAACTCTAGAATACTTTTACATATCCCACTGATTCAGAAAATGTTTTTTTTTCATGACACATTGTACTTTATATTGGTGGTAACTGTTTTTAGGGACCACATCACTTTTGAAGCAACTTTGAGGGGTTTAGACATTTGAAGACACCCACACAAGACCCCACTTTAAAAAGTGTGTTCCGCAAGGTGTTGAAAACAACTGTAAGGAAGTTTGTAAACCCCTCATGTGTGTCACAAAAATTAACAATGTGGGAAAAAATTGAAAAATAAAAAAAAAATACTAAAAAAACCTCCAATTTTTTTCTGGAATTCACAATTTGTTGTGCAGTTTCTCCTGAGTATGCCAATACCCCAAATGTGGTAAGAAACTACCGTTTGGACACATGACAGGGATAAGGCGGGCTTTGCACACTATGACATCGCAGGCGCTCTCGACATCGTACTGTGTAAAGCCTAGATGATACGATTAACGAGCGCAAAAACGTCGTAATCGTATCATCGGTGTAGCGTCGGCAAATTCCATAATTATGCTGACGCAACGGTACGATGTTGTTCCTCGCTCCTGCGGCAGCACACATCGCTGTGTGTGAAGTCGCAGGAGCGAGGAACATCTCCTACCTGCGTCACCGCGGCTCCCGTCGGCTATGCGGAAGGAAGGAGGTGGGCGGGATGTTTACATCCCGCTCATATCCGCCCCTCCACTCCTATTGGCCGCCTGCCGTGTGACGTCGCAGTGACGCCGCACGACCCGCCCCCTTAATAAGGAGGCGGTTCGCCGGCCAGAGCGACGTCGCACAACAGGTGAGTGCATGTGAAGCTGCCGTAGCGATAATATTCGCTACGGCAGCTATCACAATGATATCGCAGCTGCGACAGGGCGGGGACTATCGCGCTCAACATCGCAGCATCGGCTTGCAATGTTGCAGCGTGCAAAGTACCCCTAAGAAGAGGAGCGTAAGTTTGGTTAAAATAGGTTGTCGACCCATGATGCATTTGAAGAGTCCCGAGGGTGCAAAAAAACAGCAGAAACCCACCACAGATTACTTCATGGTAGAAACTACATATAATGCTTGCGGGTGCAAGCAGGATTGGACCCATTGGGCCGCAGCACACTGTACACCTGAGGAGAGTTACTTAGGCACACACCGGGTTTTGACCAGAGCCTGTCATAATGAGTATGGACTGGGCTGCAGGAAGCAATAGGGTGCCATTCAGGGAGACTTGGTGCTGTGACAACTGGCCCCAGGGTATAAATACTGACAGTCTCTGATAAGGCTGGTTCAGTCAGGACGGCTGATGTGGCAGACACGGCTGGTATAGATCGATGAAGTAGCTGATATGGCAGATATAGTTGGTAAGGATACGTGCAGCAGCAGGTACGGCAGATACAACTGACACAGATTGGTGTTGTAGCGGATATGGCAGATACAGCTGGTACAGATAGGTGCAGCAACGGATAAGTCAGATACTAGAACACAGATGGGTGTTAGTGATACAGCAGCAGTGGCACAAGGAACCTAACAACTCGCAACGCGTCGCTAAATGATAGGCCATGTTGCCCAGACACCTCCCATAATGGGAGGGTGCCCTAAATACCTAGTGCCTCTCAGCCATAGGCACTTCCAAGTTAGGGCACACTGTCTGTTTAAGAATAGGTGCTCACGCACTCTAAGTATGCTGATAGGAGACCTGTGCAGATTACGCAAGCCATGGGAGCCAGCAACAGGGACTGGAAACAGAGCCTGTGTGGCTGGAAGGGTAAGTGTGCCGGCGTTCCTGCTGAGGAGGGGGGGCAGGACAGTGTGGGGATGCCAGTAAGGGCAATACACTACACTCCTCAATTAATCCATGTAGGGGTGTGACACACCCGCGCCGGGGCCTGGGGGTTACTCGTTACTGGGGTGTGGTTCCATTTCTGGGACGCTGCAGTGGCAAGGCCCGGCTCCGTGACCCCGGTGGTGTCAGTACAAGTAGGGATGATGATGGAGATGGTAGTTCATGATGCCACCTGTGGTATGCGGCAAGTTAGGTGCCACTGCTGCTGGATGGGGACCTCTGGGGCAGATGGTGATGCAGCTTGGTTGCTATAGCTCCCCACAGGTAGAGCTGGGCTCCAAGGCGGATGGGGGTAGTAGTAGGTGATTGATGGAGGGACTTAACATTGGGGTGCAGGACTGAGGACGCCGGTAATAACTGGACAACACAAGGGCCGTAGTTTCCTTTACCTTTTACTTGGTAGTTGATGGCCCAGGAGACTGGTCCAGCAGGTAGCAGAGGTCCGGTCAGCCTGGAAGCAATTGAGGGGATCCACCTAGCCAGGTGGGTTGTAGGCCTTCCTGCTTGCGTTGTAATGTGTGCATCCCTGCGGCTTGACACCCTCTTCCTTATGTTGGTTCTGGTTCTCACCCGTATGGCAGACAGCACGAGTCCTTTACTGGTGCCGCTTCTATCACAGTTCCTGGCTCTAGTATGCTGCTGTGCTCTGGGCACTCTGTGGGCCAGAAGACCTGTAGTCTCCTGCCCTTCGGATTCTGCTACAGGGACTTCAGTACACACGCAGCCTCGGACTCCAATGTCCGGTTCCATGTGCTTGGTCCTGAGGAAGTTATGGCGCAGCTCTTTTCTCAGCGACCGTCTTCTCTCCACTCCTGACTTGTTCTGATTAGTTTCCATTTCTGTCTTAGTTGTCTGTTCCTAACTCCTCCTCCAGGCCAGAATGCATAGGGAAGCTCCACTCAAACCGGATTCTTGAGCTCCCCCTTCTGGTCCGGAGTAGGAAGTGTTGAGTGCTAGTTTATTTAGCATGGAAGACCCCTCCCCCCTTGCTTCCATGCATAGCATCTAACCCTGTGAGGAGGGCAATGTTACTGTGGCAACCGGACCACTGGGGTGCCAGAAGTGCAGTAAGCATATTGACAGCACAGGTGTTCACAGAATTTTATAACATTGGGCCGTAATGAAAAATAATTACATTTCACCACAAATAAGTTATTTTAGCCCCAGATTTTTTATTTTTACATGAGTAATAAGCTAAAATTGACTTTATAGTTTGTTACAGAAGTTCTGCTGAACGTGAAAATACCCCAACTGTGACTGTACAGTTCTCTTTGGCCGCACCACAGGGCTCGGAGGGAAGGAGCTCAGAGTTGACTTTTGCAGTGCAGATTTTTCTAGAATAGTTTGAGGACCATTTACTGAGCCTCTAAGTGCCAGAACAAGAGAATTCCCCCTCAAGTGACCCCAGTTTGGAAATTAATCCCCTCTGGGAATTCGTCTACAGGTGTAGTGATGAATTTGATTCCATGAATCTTTTCCAGAAATGAGTAGGGAATGTGCAGATAGAAAATTGCAGATATTCCAATGTAGTGCCCAGTATCTTGTAGTGCCCGTACATTATATTGCCCATGAATTGTAATGCCCAATACATTGTAGTACCCGTACATTGTGTTCAGCTCTTGCGTCTGCAAACTTGCACAAAATAAAGTAGAATCTCCTCGCTACAGGACTGACAAACATTAATGCAAACATTTCCACAGTTCCTACAACGGGATATCACAAAACATTGTAGACCACTCCAAAAAGGGCTACGTTTGCAACAAGAAAAAATTGAGTTACCAGGCCAAATATATTTAGCCTGGTAAGTCCATTTTTTCTTGTAAACGTAGGACTGACAAACATGTGGGTGATAAGATTTCATTTTCCAAAGCATTTCTACTACCAGTAATGTGGAATATCCCTATATTTCCATTAACAGATTGTAGAGCCGGTGTCCCTGCAGGGATGCCGACTTACCGCCGCCGCCGGGTTGCTTTCTGCCTGCAGCTCCATGTCTGCCCATGTGCTTGTCTGCCTCAATCTCCCACGACGCCTGTGCACACTGCACAGGCTCCCCAGGAATGTGCTTAGCATGTACACACATGCATCGGCCCTACTCTTGTCGCGGGCGGAGGAGGGGACGCTGCGCTCTCCCACTGCTCGGGTCCGGCTGCTGCTGCTGCTCGGTGGTGGCTCGAGCGGTGGGCCGGATCCCGGGGACGCGAGCAGTGTTCCTCGCCCGTGAGTGAAAGGGGGAATGGTTTTTGGGGATTTATTGTCCGTGACGCCACCCACGGTTGTGGTGAGATTGGTGACACCACCGCTGCTCTGGACGGGGATCCTGGGAGCGATGACAGGGAGCAGCCTGGATGTTAGTTCTCCCCTCCATGGGTAGGGGGTTGGTTGTCCCGGGGCTCGGTGATGGGGTAGGGATGGTTGGCAGGCGGGTTACGGTGCCTGGCAAGGTGCAGGGTCGCGGGGGCAGCACTGTGCCGCACGGCACGGTGGTACTCACTCAGCCCAATGATGCACACAGAGTCTCTGATGAAACAAACGGCTGGATGGACGGGTCCCACAGACGGCTGCTGTGTTTTTCCCCTGACCCCAGGTTGGTAATGTAAGTCCTTTCTTTCGCACGCTCCTCCTGCGCTCCGGTTTCCAGCTGGCTCCCCGGTTCGGTACCGGTGGGCCACCGCCCAGCCCCGGCTACCTACGGTTCCACCAACTGTCTTCCCGGCTCCCACAGACGGCCACTACCATCTGCCTCACTCTCTACCCAAGGGTCCTAGGCTCCAACCTAGGCCCCTGTCTGCTTCTGTCTCCCTGCAGACCTCTTCTCTCCTCCTCTGCCTGGACTTGTCTGGACCTGCTTCCTGCCTCAGGCCAGCCAGACTCTTCGGTGGGCGTGCCTATCTGCTTGACTCCGCCCACCTAGTGTGTCTGTTTGAACCCGAGGGAAGGAATCAGGTCTCACTGGGGATGTCTGCTGCGAACTGCTGAGGGTGGGTGTGTGTGTGTGTTGTTACCTGTGGCCCCTGGCTTGTCCAGGGCGCCACACTCTTAAAGGGCTGGCGCGCTATCTCCAGGAAAGGTCTCTCGGCCTGCAGCTGAGAGGCACTATGTATGGCACCCTCCCATTAGGGAGGTGCCTGCGCAATGCTTTCAGTTAGTCAGTATTTAGTCTGCTAGCTAGTTAGTTGTCAGGTTCCATGCTCCTGTCCTGTTATCCCTGTGTCCGTCACCTGTACCTGTCTTCCCATACCCCTCTCTCCCTGCCGTGCCCACCATACCTATCCATACCTGCCTGTCTGCCTGCCTATACCTTTGTCTGTACCAGTATCTGTACCTGCCCTGGGGGTCAGCTGCCACAGTCCCGGTCATTACACTGGGAGTGGTACCTGGCGTCCACCTCGCGGTAGGCACTTAGTTAAACCCCTCCTACTAAAGGGTAAGCCCAGGTTCCCCCTGTGGTCCAATGGGTCCACTAACCCGTCTCGCTGCCCCAACACTGGCCGTGAGCTTTACACGGATAAAGGCAAGAAATCCATTTAGACAAAAACATATGAAACATTAGCCATAGGATGAAAATGCATAATTCCCACTATGGAAAAAATGCATATGTCCACACCTAAGGATACATTAAATGGAGAACAACATGGATGGAAATGCTATTGTCACGGGAGGCGGGGCGCTGCGTTCGCTAACGCTCGGGTCCGGCGCTGCTGCTTCTGCTGCTCGGTGGCTCGAGCGGTAGGCCGGATCCGGGGACTCGAGCAGCGCTCCTCGCCCGTGAGTGAAAGGGGTGGTTTGGTTTGGGGATTTAGTCCGTGACGCCACCCACGGGTTGTGGTGAAGGTGGGCACCACCGCTGCTGGTGACGGGGATCCCGGGAGCGATGGTAGGGAGCAGCTGGGATGTTGTTTTCCCCCTCCGTGGGTAGGGGTTGGTGGTCCCGGGGCCCGGTGAGGTGACGGGGAGGCAGGGTTGGCGAGGTGCAGGGACTGCGCAGCGCGGTGCCGGATGGCACGGTTGTACTCACTCAGCCACAAATATACGCAAAGTCTCTGGTAAACCAAACGGCTGGATGGACGGGTCCCGCAGCCGGCTGCTGTGGCTTCTCCCGGACGGTTGGCGGTGGCTGCCTTTCCCTGCACCTTAATGTATGTTCGGCTCCGGTGGCTTCCCACTGGTAACCCGCTCCCCAGCGTATATGTGCCGGAGGAGCCCTTTTGCCCGCAGACTCAGGCCCTTGGAATCCTAGCTTGGCGGTAGCTGTATTTCCTTTTACTGGTCGGACGGTTGCCTTCTATCGGGTCTTGGCTGCTAGGAAACCCCTGGGGTTCCGGTCACTAACGGATTTGACCTTTTTCGGCGGCTCCAAGCCTGGTCGGGGTCCGCAGGCCCTGCCTGTGTGTGCTGGCTTCACTTCGCTCCCCGATTCGGTACCGGCGGGCCACCGCCCGACCCCGGTCCTACGGTTCCACGTTGATTCGCCTCTCCTGCAGACTGCCACCACTGTCTGCCAACCTTGCTGTCAGTGCCTGGGCCACGCACCCAGACACTCGCAGTTCTCTCCACTTTCACCTCCAAACTCTAACTCACTGCCTTTCCCGCCTCCAGGCCTGTGAACTCCTCGGTGGGCGGGGCCAACCGCCTGGCTCCGCCCCACCTGGTGTGGACATCAGACCCTGGAGGGAGGCAACAAGGGTTTTGTGTTTGGCTATTTTGCCTGCCTCGGGGTGGGGGTGTGTGTGTTGCAGTACTTGTGACGACCTGGCTAGTCCAGGGCGCCACATTCCCCCTTGGTTAAATGCAGACCGTCCGCGGGCTGGCCGTCCATCACCGGTTTTATTTTCTTTTTTTAAACTGAAAAAGATTAAATAACATTAACGGTAAACATTAAGCATACTTCAGGTCATCTTGAACGTTGCAAACATATATAAAAACATTTTTATTAACACCGGACGGACGGCTTCCGCTCTCCCACCCAAGCAACCAAGCCCTGATGCTGCCTCTAAGAAATGGGCAGCACCCCTTTACCCCAGTCCAGATCCAGGCTGCCCGAGCGGGAACGGGTACGGTATCTCGCACCCGGCTGTCACTTCAGGGGGCCCCCTAACCCCCGGAGGATCACCACCGGTTACGGTAGTGGCGGGCCTGGGCCATCCCTTTCCTCCAGGCCCATCCTCCAAATCTGCCTCTCCGGAGGCAGCAACGGTAACAACCCCTCAATTATGTACAAGCCCACAAGTTTGTGGGTGCCCTGCAAGTTCTCGGGCTTGTCTATGAGCAGTTCCTCATGCGGTACGGGGTTAACGGTATAACGGGGGACAACAACTCCAGTCCCAACTGGGACGGCTCTCTTCTTCGGACAATCAGGTAATTTGTACGGTTTGATTTACTTTCAGTCTTTCATTCACTTATTTACACAATCAACAGGCTACTCCCCTAAATGTCAGTTTCCCTATACCTAAGCGGAGGTCTACCTAGGTTGGAGCGTGTGGACCTCCAGGGCCCAATATCAGTGGTGACAGGCAGTGGGGCAGAGGATCGTGTGGGGCAGGCGGAGACATAGGGGGACTGGGTACACTTCATCCCTGGGCACTGGTTCACCGGCGGCTACTTCCATCTCTTTTTCCTCCACGGGTTGTGGGAACATTATCACTGGAAGAATCACTGTGCCGTTCTGCATAGGCCAGTCTGCTGGGAAATCGCCCATCACTGTGTGGATTACCTCCTTTTCTTTCTCCCCGGCTGGTCTGGGAGCCGGAACTTCAGCTGCCACCCTCAACGGGGGTGTGCACCTCTTCAGGTGGTCCCTGGAAACCGTGGCCGAAGTCTTCCCCTGGTCACGACTAATCTGGTAGGCCTTCTCATTCTCCCATTCAGTGGGTTGTATAACATACGGGGTCTTCTCCCATTGGTCATCCAGCTTATGGGTTCTTCTCTTCCGCTTCAGCACTACATCTCCAGGCTTAAAGGGACCCGCAAGAGCCTTCCTGTTGAAGCACTGTTCTTGCTGTCCCCGACTCCAACACAGGTTCTTTTCTACGTACTCTTGGACCTGTCGGTACTGCGCCCTCCGCCGGGCGTCCCAGTCAGCAGTGGAAGGGAGGGCCTCTGGAGCCTCCAAATACATTTCCAGGTCCACCGGCAACCGGCCTGGTCGGACGCTCATTAGGCACGCTGGCGTGCACTTGGTAGAGCTGCTAGGAATGTTATTGTACATGTCTACCAGATCTGGCAGCTTTTCCGGCCATAGGTTCCGCTCTTCCGACGACAGGGTCTTAAGGAGGTCCAAGACCAGATGGTTCATCTTTTCACACATGCCATTAGTCTGGGCGTGGTACGGTGTGGTCCGAATCTTTTCACAGCCGTACAACTGGCAGAATTCCTGAAACACCACTGCTTCAAAAGCGGGACCCTGGTCGGTCAGCACTCTCTCCGGGTACCCATGTGGTCGGCAAAAGTAGGCCTGGAAGGCCCTGGCTGCAGTACGCCCGGTCAGATCTTTAACTGGGACAACCACCATGAATCTTGAATAGTGGTCCACGATGGTCAAGGCATAAGTGTACCCACTTCGGATAGGGGTGAGCTTAAGGTGGTCCAGGGCGACCAGCTCCAGTGGCTGATGGGTAACTATTGGGCGTAGAGGGGCCTTCTGGCTGGCTTCGTCCCTTCTTCTCAGCGTGCAGGGACCACACTCCCGACACCAGGCTTCTACCGACTCTCGCATCCCACTCCAATAGAACCGTTCTCTCAACAGCATCTCCAGCTACTTCCACCCAAAGTGCCCGGCACCGTCATGGTATGCTTGCAGAACAGTGGGCACGTTAGCCTGGGTAACCACCAGCTGGCGAACCTTCTCATGGGTCTTCGGGTTGATCAATTCCCGATACAGCTTCCCCTGGTGCAGGTACAGCCGTGCTCATTCCTATTCCAGCAGAACCCTGTTCCATCATGGTCTTGACCAAGTGGATGGCAGGCGCCTGGTCTTGGGCTTCTTGTCACCCCTGGGTGGGCAGCGGGTCCAAGTTCACCTGTTGCTGCTGGACATGCAACTTCTCGGCTGGCGGCCGGTGGAACGCAGGCAACTCGATTTCTTCGAGGTCATCATCTTCCGACCCCCCCTTCCAACAGGTGGGGCATCCGGGAGAGTGCGTCTGCGTTAGCATTTTTGCGGCTGGCTCGGTACTTGATGGTAAAGTCATAGTTAGCCAACCTGGCCACCCACCGCTGCTTCTACGTACCCAGCTTAGCTGTATCCAGATGGGTTAACGGGTTATTGTCTGTATAAGTGGTGAACTTTGCTGCCGCTAGGTAATGGCGGAATCACTCGGTGATGGCCCACACCAGGCCTAAGAGCTCAAGCTTGAAAGAGCTGTAGTTCTTAGGGTTCCTTTCAGTGGGTCGGAGTTTCCTGCTGGTATAGGCGATCACCTTCTCCCTTCCGTCCTAGACCTGGGACAACACGGCTCCCAAGCCCACATTACTGGCATCAGTTTAGAGGATGAACGGAAGGCTGTAGTCCGGGTCCGCCAGGATTTCTTCCCCGGTCAGGGCCATCTTCAATTGGCGGAAGGTCTCTTCGTGTTTCTCTTCCCACACCAACGGGGGTCCTGGAGCTCTGCCGCTTTTGGTCTGTCCCACGAGGAGGTCTTGCATAGGGGCAGCCATCTTCGTGTACCCTTTAATGAAGCGGCGGTAGTAGCCCACCAGACCCAGGAACTGTCTCACCTCTCTCACCGTGGTTGGCTTGGGCCAGTCCTGAATGGCGGTGATCTTTTCGGGATCAGGGGCGACGCCCTCTGCGCCCACCACATGTCCAAGGTATTGCACCCTGGGCTTCAATAGATGGCACTTGGAGGGCTTCAATTTCATCCCATACTTGGCAAGGGACGCAAACACCTCAGCCAGGTGCTCCAGGTGGGCCTCATACGTCTGTGAGTATACAATTACATTGTCCAGGTACAGCAAGGCGGTTTCAAAATTCAGATGTCCCAGACAGCATTCCATCAGCCGTTGGAAAGTTCCAGGGGTGTTGCACAGCCCGAACGGCATGCTGTTGAACTCACAGAGTCCCATGGGTGTAGCGAAGGCAGTCTTCTCGCAGTCTTCGGGTGCCACGGCCACCTGCCAGTACCCACGGTGAGGTCAAGGGTAGAGAAGTAGTTAGCGGTTCTCAGCGTGGCTAGTGACTCTTCAATACGGGGCAGAGGATAGGCATCTTTATGCGTTATCTGGTTAATCTTCCGGTAATCCACACACATTCTCATGGTGCCATCCTTTTTCTTTACCAGCACCAGTGGGGCGGCCCAGGGACTGCAGCTATCCCGAATAACCCCCGCCTCTTTCATGTTCCTCAACATGTCTTTGGCGCATTGGTAGTGTGCGGGTGGGATAGGCCTGTATCTCTCTTTAATGGGGGGATGCTCGCCGGTGGGGATGTGGTGTTGGACCCCTTTAATCCTCCCAAAATCTAGTGAATGTTTGCTGAAAACCTGCTCGTACTCCTGTACCACCATACCCCTTCTTTGTGATGTGTGGGGGTAACATCAGTGCCTACATGTAACTCTTGAAGGCACGGCAAAGCTGTGGAGAGATAAGGCGCAATAGGGTCTTACCCGGTATGACAAAGGGTGGTGAATGTCAAAAGAAACACTCACCTGGTGGGGTTGTGACAGTCACAACTCCTTTGAAAGCATGTAGATAACGTGGACGGCAGCGGTCCCGTAGCAAGGAGTAGTTTAAATCAGCAGGAGAAAAGCAGGATTAGAATACCGCGCCAAACCACAAGAGTCCAGGTGAAGATAGTAAAACTCTTCTTTATTTTCACAGGTCTACGCGTTTCAAGGACATATCCGTCCTCTTCCTCAGGACAAATGTGCAGAGAATACTAACGTTTCAAGGACATATCCGTCCTCTTCCTCAGGACAAATGTGCAGAGAATACTATCTTTCAAGGACATATCCGTCCTCTTCCTCAGGACAAATGTGCAGAGAATAGTATTCTCTGCACATTTGTCCTGAGGAAGAGGACGGATATGTCCTTGAAACGCGTAGACCTGTGAAAATAAAGAAAAGAGTTTTACTAACTTCACCTGGACTCTTGTGGTTTGGCGCGGTATTCTAATCCTGCTTTTCTCCTGCTGATTTAAACTACATGTAACTCTTGGCACCACTCTTCTAACCGCTCAGGGGGTGTGTGGTGACTGGCAGAAGGCGGTGAGGCCGGGGGAACGGCCTCCTGGATGGTGTGGGGATCTAGGGTAAGCAGCTTGGCAAGGGTAGCGTACCGGGGAAGCCTGACCTCTTCCTCCCCGCAATTTAACACCCGCACGGGTACTCTCCCTTTCTTGACATCTACCACCCCTCGGGCGGCCATCACTGTGGGCCAGTGCTCGGAGGGCATGGGCTCTACCATGGCTGGGTAATCACGCCCCTGGGGTCCTACCGCTGCCCTGCACCAAATCATCATTTCACTCCTGGGAGGCACAATCAAAGGGGCCGCATCCATCACTCTCACTCCCCCAATCTCCCCTCCTGTTGAGTTCACTTGCTGCCGGTACATCAAGGCCCGGATCTCACGCTGTACAGCCCTCTGTCGGCCTCCTGCTGCGGTGGCGGCCAACTGCTGCAATAGGGTCAGCACCTCACTCATGCAATGCTCCATCACATTAGTCCCTAGCACTACCTTCGGGTTATGGTCGCTGGGTTCATTCATTACCACAATCATTCCCTGGTGTTGCAGTTCAGCCCGTCCTACGGTCACGGCCACTTGTTTGTACCCCACTTGGGTTAGGGGGAGTCCATTAGCTGTGACCAGTGTCATGCTATCGTCTGGAGGGGCGAGTTCATCATTCCCCCAATAGCGCTAATTCAGCGTGTACGGTATCGTGGTTACCTGGGATCTAGTGTCCAGGAGTGCCATCAGCGGGATGCTGTCCACTGCCAGCGGGATGATGGGCTGGGCTCCGATGTACCGGTCCTGCCAGTCTGGGGGCCACTGGGTTCTACTCCTGAGGATTGGCCCTTGGCCCCAGGGGTTGCTCGTTTAACGGACACCATCGGGAGTAGTGGCCGGGCTTGCTGCACCTGTAACAAATCGGAGGTCCATACCGTGAGTCATTGGTCCTTCTCCGCTGCATCCAGGGACGTCCTCCGGGTTGTCAGCGAGCTGCATCCTTCCAGGGGGCTTGGATCTTGTCGGAGGCTGGAGTGCGGCTGTGAAGCCCCACAAGTGTTGTGTCGGTGTCGGTGCGTTACCTTCAGGGACTCCACGTTGCTGGATCTCCGTCACTGGTAGGAAATCTTCTGTTTTGATCGTGACGCCACTCTCAGTATTGCGGCCAGTAGGGACCGCCACTGCAGGTTGAGGGTCGCCTGGGGCTGATGGTGTGTGCAGTTAGATGTAGTAGCCTCCTGAGAGTGAGGCAAGCCCCAGGGCCCTGTGTAGGTTTGTAGTACCACAAGTCGCAGAATGACCACACAGGCAGGATGTCTTTCAGGGTTTTTACTCACTTCAGGTGGCAGGGTGAGTAACCCGGGCGTAGCTGAGATGAACCAGGTGGGAACCAGGTATCCTTCAGGCTGACTTTATGAGGGTGACTACTGACTCGCCTTCCTTAGCCCTTGGTGGTTTGGGGTGACCCCGACTTTGAGTCCCTATGGGGGTCACCCAGGGAAGATGCTGCAGCCTCTCTCCCCTTGTTGTTTGCCGTGTGCTTGTTCCCCGGACCAGGCCACTCCAGCCTCTTGCCTCCTATGACCTATGGGCCCTAACTGCGGTTACGTGGCTGCGGCTTTTGTAGTGTTGTGGTGTGGGCTTTAAGAGCCCCACACCGGCAGGTTTAGCAGGGAAAGGTGAATCTATCCTCGCTTCGGGATCTGCCGCCCGGTTGGGCCTGGTGCTCTCTAGCAGTCTCCTTACTTCCCACTCCGTTGCACTTTCTAGCTGAAGCTGGCTTTCAGGCAGCACTCCTAGTTGACCGTTCTCCCCCGTCTGTAGCCACTGCGCGGGCGCTGTTAGACAGCAACAGCCCCACAGGTCTGCTCCTCACTGAGCCCTATGGAGTTCTCTGCTCTAACTGACTCACTGCCCCTCCTCTCCTGTTCTTGCCTACGCCACCTAGCAACCAGACTCTCCACCACACCCCTTGAGAGGAGATGGAGGCTCTACCCCCTCCACTATTCCAGTGAAGGTGAAGGCTTGCCCCCTCCTGGGATCCCCAGGGGTCCTCTCATGGGTACATGTGTGAGACCTGATCACTATGCGCCTGTGTTCCACACCCCAGTCAGCCTTCTGGATTACCTGTATTGTACTGTCCCCAGCATGGGTGCAGTACTCAGTGGTGCCTGACCAGGTCAGGGGCGCCACATTCCCCCTTAGTTATCACCAGCACGTCCTCGGGCTGCAAGACAACATTTTAAAATGCATAAAACATTAAAACATGTAAAACATTTTTAAAAGCACCAGGTATCAGACATCACCACCCTCCACCCACAAGTCCGTTAACCCACCCAAAACCCTCTCAGGAGGCAGGTCACCGGTCCTGTTGGTAACCAGGTCTGGGCCATCCGTTTCCCCAGACCTTTCCTCCAATCTTCCTCTCCCGTTGGCCGCGACTTCAGCCACTTCTGGCAGGATGTAGAGGCGGCTTTCATGGGCTGGTGGTTTCAGGGTATACCTGGCCTGGTGGATCCGCGCCGTCAGCCTCTTCTGGCAGGATGCAGAGGCGGCCTCCACAGTTGGTGCTGACCAGGTACCCTCTTTGTGGTGGTGAGCCAAGGCCCCATAAACAGGCGTGCTCTCTGGTCGCAGGTGAGCCAAGGCCCTTTTCTACGGACGGGCCCCCCTGGTTGCAGACGAGCCAAGCCCCTAAACAGGCTGGCCCTGGTGGTGGTGCCACTGGTGTAACTTTTTACACTGCGAGAGTTTGTGGCTATAGCAAGTTCATAGCCTTAAAGTTTATTTCTCACAATAGTTTTTGTGGGCGCATTTCTTAAACGTTGCAAACAAAACTTGTCAAACTTTAACTGGTCAAAACTTCTTTCTTTCCTTTACTTTACTCCTCTTTTTCACTAGGGCGTGGGCATGTAGGGCACCGGCACCTGTGACTTTCTTGCTCTCCGTCGTCGTCCGTGGTTGTTTCATCTGTAGGATCTTTGTCTGTGGTTGTTTCATCTGTAGGTTCTTTATCTTTCCTTTCTTGGTCTTCATCTGTTTCCTTTTCTGCATCTGTTTCTTTATCTCTGTCTTGTCTTTCTTGTCTTTCTTGTCTTTCTTGTCTTTCTTGTCTTTCTTGTCTGGGACATGGTGCTACGTCTAAGGCATAGTAGCACCTTTCTCCTTGATGCAAGGTGAACTGTACTAAGTCCCCAATTTTCAAATTTCTGCCTGAATGTCCTCTGGGCAGGTGGGCTTGAACATCTCTCCGATTTACAAATATGCCCTCTTTTATTCCTTTTACTACAATGAAGCCGTATCCGCTTTTCAAGTTGAAGTCCTCTACTATTCCTCTGTAAAGGGGTCCTCTAGCCTGGGCTTCGGACCTTCTTAGGCACCTCTTCTCCTGCAGGTCTCTGGCTGTGACCTCCCTCTGCTCTGGAGACTGTGGTGTTGGAGGATACTTTGCTCTGCTACGCCTTGTCTTGCGGGCTGGGTTCATGCCTGTGGGCTCCCAGGTGAGGTCTTTGGGTTGATCTTCATCTGCTGACGGTGTCAAGTCTTCCTCCTCCCAGCGGGAATAGGGCAGCATCTCCGGCTCTGGGTAGGGGTCTGCTGCCGTTGGCGTCGGAGTCAGCCCTTCTGCTTCCTGGCCTCCTCTCCCCCTTAGTTCTTCTTGGCACTCCTTTGGTGGCAGTGCTGGGGATGGGCTTTCTTCAGCTGGTCTGGGCGGTGGACTCTCTGGCGCGGCTGCAGGGGTTACCTGAATCTCCTTGGGGGTATGCGGAGGGAGCATATACCGATCCACCATCTCTTGTGGGAACTGGGCCTCTAGGTCAGCCTTCAGCTTCCAGTATTCAGGGTCCTCTCCTATCAGGGTCTTCCTAGCAGGGACCTCTCTGGACTGGGGAGCGGTGTCTGCTCTGGCCTTGCAGGCCGGGGAAAATGATGAGGTAGTCTTCTCTTCTTGGCGGGCCGCGCCCTGTATGGCGGCGGCCTGGTCTTGGCGGGCCGCGCCTGGCATGGCGACGGCCTGAATTGGCGTTTCTGTCGCGGCCGGTTCCTGGCGGGCCGGACTGGACACTGCAGCCGCGGTCTCACTTGGCGTCGCAGCCTCGATGGGGTCCGTGCAGGCTGAGTCAGGCGTCGCTGCAGTGATCGGAGCTTGGCGGGCCGCACCCGGCGGGGCTGCGGCCTGGTTCAGCATCTCACTTGCGGCGCGGACGAGCGTCGCTGCTGCGGTGGGGTCTTGGCGGACTGGGCTCAGCAGGGTGGCAGCCTGGGTCAGTGTCACACCTGCGGCACGGATGAGCACTGCCGTGGTGGTCGGAGCCCGGCGGGACAGGCGGGGCATCGCTGCAGCGGCCTGGTTTTGGCGGGCCGCACCTAGCGTGGCTGCGGCCTCACTCAGCGTCGCCGCATCGGGCGCCTCCTCTGGGACCGCGGTCGCAGCAGCTAGGGTCGGGGCTCTTGTTCTAGCCGGGGCAACACCGGACTCACCCATCGGGGTCTGAATCGTCGTCGCCGCTCGATCCGGCAGGCTCCGCGCTGCTCCCTCCTCATAGGTCCGCACCGCCGCAGCCATTTCCAGGAGCTCCGTGCGTTCTTCTCTGAGCCGTCGCACGATCCCGGCCTCCAGCCGGTCGCAGAAGATGGCAAGCTCCCGGCACCACCAGGCAGCAGTGCCTGGTTCTGGGTATCCGCGTCTGGACTCCATTTCTGCTCTCCGCAGCAGCAGGTTTGTGGCTTCCCTTCTCTCTCGCCGTTTCTGGACGCTTCCGCTTTCTTCATCAGCGAGGTCCGAACTCTGCAGGGGATCTCTGGGTAGCCACACCTCTTCGTGGGCGGTAACTTCTTCCAGCGCGGGCTGCTGTTGTTTTTCAGCGCGCTTTTCATGGTGGCAATATGGCGGCGCTTCCAATTTTTCAAGCGGACCGCCCAGGCACATGGTCACCTGTCTGAACAGGTCTAGTCCTTATCCTGTTCGTGACGCCAGATGTGAAGCCCCACAAGTGTTGTGTCGGTGTCGGTGCGTTACCTTCAGGGACTCCACGTTGCTGGATCTCCGTCACTGGTAGGAAATCTTCTGTTTTGATCGTGACGCCACTCTCAGTATTGCGGCCAGTAGGGACCGCCACTGCAGGTTGAGGGTCGCCTGGGGCTGATGGTGTGTGCAGTTAGATGTAGTAGCCTCCTGAGAGTGAGGCAAGCCCCAGGGCCCTGTGTAGGTTTGTAGTACCACAAGTCGCAGAATGACCACACAGGCAGGATGTCTTTCAGGGTTTTTACTCACTTCAGGTGGCAGGGTGAGTAACCCGGGCGTAGCTGAGATGAACCAGGTGGGAACCAGGTATCCTTCAGGCTGACTTTATGAGGGTGACTACTGACTCGCCTTCCTTAGCCCTTGGTGGTTTGGGGTGACCCCGACTTTGAGTCCCTATGGGGGTCACCCAGGGAAGATGCTGCAGCCTCTCTCCCCTTGTTGTTTGCCGTGTGCTTGTTCCCCGGACCAGGCCACTCCAGCCTCTTGCCTCCTATGACCTATGGGCCCTAACTGCGGTTACGTGGCTGCGGCTTTTGTAGTGTTGTGGTGTGGGCTTTAAGAGCCCCACACCGGCAGGTTTAGCAGGGAAAGGTGAATCTATCCTCGCTTCGGGATCTGCCGCCCGGTTGGGCCTGGTGCTCTCTAGCAGTCTCCTTACTTCCCACTCCGTTGCACTTTCTAGCTGAAGCTGGCTTTCAGGCAGCACTCCTAGTTGACCGTTCTCCCCCGTCTGTAGCCACTGCGCGGGCGCTGTTAGACAGCAACAGCCCCACAGGTCTGCTCCTCACTGAGCCCTATGGAGTTCTCTGCTCTAACTGACTCACTGCCCCTCCTCTCCTGTTCTTGCCTACGCCACCTAGCAACCAGACTCTCCACCACACCCCTTGAGAGGAGATGGAGGCTCTACCCCCTCCACTATTCCAGTGAAGGTGAAGGCTTGCCCCCTCCTGGGATCCCCAGGGGTCCTCTCATGGGTACATGTGTGAGACCTGATCACTATGCGCCTGTGTTCCACACCCCAGTCAGCCTTCTGGATTACCTGTATTGTACTGTCCCCAGCATGGGTGCAGTACTCAGTGGTGCCTGACCAGGTCAGGGGCGCCACACGGCGAGGATCTTGGCGAGGTCTCCATCCATGCAACGGACCTGGGCAGCCAGCTCCTCCATCATTCCGCCAGGGGCTGCAGGCGCCGAGGGAGCTGGGAGAGAAGGGGCTACCACGATGGGAGCCGTTTCAGCTGGCCATGGGGCCGCTTCAGGGACGTCGGATGCTGGGGGCTGCAGAGCTTTGATGGCCCGTTCTTTCAGCACGGCAAATCCACATTAGGGTGTTCTAGGGCCCACAGCCGGAGCTGCTTGCGGTCCTCCGGGGATCCCATCCCCTGCACGAACTGCTCGACTAACATTTTGTTGCTGTCTGCATCACTAATGGCATCCACCCGCTTCAGTGTGCGGAGGGATGTTTGCAGGCGCAAGGCATAGTCTCTAATACTATCTGCAGGCCGCTGTCGACATTGATAAAACTGCATCCGCAGCTCTGCTTCTGTGCGGGTCTCGAAAGCAATCTGAAGTTTTTCAAAGATGGTGGCTACTGAGGCCCGGTCCCCATCGGTCCAGGTCTCCGTCTCCTGCTCAGCCGCGCCGGTTAGCTGCCCCAGCACCACCGCTGCACGTTGTCTATCCGTCAGAGGATACAATTCAAGAACCGGGTTAAGCTTTTTCTGGAAGACCTGTAAAGCATCAGGTTTCCCGTCGTACTGCGGTAGCCAGGTAGCTCCGGGCACATAGGGCAGAGAGAACGGCATCACCTGCGCAACTGTGGGGGCCGCGGCCTTCCCTGCTCGTGCGACCGGAGCACGGGCTGGCCCATTCCCATACACGGGTGCCGCCGCAGCTGCGACCGCCACTCCTCCAGCGGCTCCGTCGGGCGCAGACATCTTGCTACCGCCCCCCTTGGTCTTTTCTCAGTACCTCCTCTTCAGGGGCGGGGATTCGGCTTTCGCGCCTCCACTGCTCGGGAAGACGCTCGAGCGGGAAAATCTTCGTGCCCAAGATGGCGGAATCTGGAATTTTTCGGCCGGACACCGCCGGCGGGCAACACAAGGCGCACCTCTACCACCCGGTAGAGCCATAAGATCCTGTTCGTGACGCCAAGTTGTCGCGGGCGGCGGGGCGCTGCGCTCGCTAACGCTCGGGTCCGGCGCTGCTGCTGCTGCTCGGTGGCTCGAGCGGTGGGCCGGATCCGGGGACTTGAGCGGCGCTCCTCGCCCGTGAGTGAAAGGGGTGGTTTGGTTTGGGGATTTAGTCCGTGACGCCACCCACAGGTTGTGGTGAAGGTGGGCACCACCGCTGCTGGTGACGGGAATCCCGGGAGCGATGGTAGGGAGCAGTTGGGATGTTGTTTTCCCCCTCCGTGGGTAGGGGTTGGTGGTCCCGGGGCCCGGTGAGGTGACAGGGAGGCAGGGTTGGCGAGGTGCAGGGTCGCAGGGACTGCGCAGCGGGGTGCCGTATGGCACGGTTGAACTCACTCAGCCACAAATATACGCAAAGTCTCTGGTAAACCAAATGGCTGGATGGACGGGTCCCGCAGCCGGCTGCTGTGGCTTCTCCCGGATGGTTGGCGGTGGCTGCCTTTCCCTGCACCTTGCAATGTATGTTCGGATGTTAGGAAACCCCTGGGGTTCCGGTCACTAACAGATTTGACCTTTTTCGGCGGCTCCAAGCCTGGTCGGGGTCCGCAGGCCCTGCCTGTGTGTGCTGGCTTCACTTCGCTCCCTGGTTCGGTACCGGCGGGCCACCGCCCGACCCCAGTCCTATGGTTCCGCGTTGATTCGCCTCTCCTGCAGACGGCCACCACCATCTGCAAATCTTGCTGTCAGTGCCTCTGCCACGCACCCAGACACTCGCAGTTCTCTCCACTTTCACCTCCAAACTCTAACTAACTGCCTTTCCCGCCTCCAGGCCTGTGAACTCCTCGGTGGGCGGGGCCAAGCGCCTGGCTCCGCCCCACCTGGTGTGGACATCAGACCCTGGAGGGAGGCAACAAGGGTTTTGTGTTTGGATGTTGTGCCTATCTCGGGGTGGGGGGTTGTGTGTTGCAGTACCTGTGACGACCTGGCTAGTCCAGGGCGCCACACTATTAAGATGTATACATTTTATTTAATATATTAAAAAGATTAAATACAGAAAAAATAAGAGGACAGTGAGTGTAAAGACCAAATCTGGTATCACACATACAAAATATATGAAAAATTACAGTACATACTGTATACATATTACAGTCCACAGTAATTATAATAATATGTCAGGGCTATGCTAGTTACAAAGTGTCAAGTTTAGTAGTAAATATACAGTTGTAAATGCACAGTAATTGTACACAAGTGCACTTGTAGCGCCCCACGGGGCAAGTGCGTTTAATCTACTCGTCGCCGGGGCGTCGACTGTTGAGGTCACGGGCGGCCTAGCCCGGCTCCATTGCCCCGAGGTGTACAGAAGATGGCAGGGGAGAGATGTTGGGGGTAGTAGTGAGGTGTTTGTCGTGACGCCACCTGTGGTATGCGGCCAGGGAATGGGCCACCGCTGCTGTCGCTGTCCTCCGGGGCGGATGGTAGTAGCAGCTAGGGATGGTATCGCTCCCCACAGGTAGAGCGGGCCACGGGGAGGATGATGAGGGGAGTAGTAATGGCAGCGGGGAGTGGCAGTACAGACAATAAAGAGTCAGAGTCTATAGCTGCGGTTCCAGGTTATTTACTCACTTTTGAACAATGCCGCTCACCCAGGTAATACCGGTCACTTGCTGTGATGGGCTCCGTCGAACCCGAATCCCTTTAGAGATCAGTCTGGTTTGGTGTGCGGTGGGTTTCTACTTAACGCCTTGCTTGAAGTTACGAGGGGACCCTGGGTTTCACGAGGTGTACTCTTGTCCCTATATAACTGTGCTGCAGTTCCGATGTGGGGTCCAGCTTGGTGCGAGGCCTCGGATCCTATATGGCACTGTGCTGTCGGGCGCTGTGTGGTCAGGGAAGCTTGAAACTTTCCCTGTCCAGGCAGATTCTAGAAAACCAATATGAAGTATGATCTTCCCTAGGGTCCTGCCGCCCTGCGTGGCATCAGTTCCGTGGGGAGCAGATGCCCTCTCCCCATGGCACCGTTGTGAACTTCTCCTCCTTCCCACTGGAGCACCTGTAAGATGCGACTGCTCTGCTGCTCTCCTGTTGGAGAACTCTCTAACTGTTGTGTTGGCTCCTGACTCCCCCTGCTGGCTGCACCTGCCCCCTCCCAGGTTCAAAGCTAGTGAGACTGGGGCCCTTGTTGAGGGCAGCCTGTAAATGCCTCTCTGTCGGCGACCCCTTTATTACCCGACCCTAGCCCAGTCCCCAGTGGGAACAGGGCAACCTGGTGTGTATTTGAGTGTGAAGTGTAGTGAAACCGGGACTGACCTACTCAGGAACCGGGTTTAGCATTACACCCACATCTTTGGTGCAATACTCTGTGGCGACTGAAGCCTCAGGGGCGCCACACAATAGTATATATATATAATTGTAAATCCATAATGTTGTTAGGAAATGGCAATTATAAAGTGTCAGGCACAGCTTCACCAGGGGCAAACCATATACACCACGCATAGATTAAACTAAGCATGCAGGAATAAATTAAATCCATGTTGGGTGCTCATAAAATAGGAGCACTACATTACCTGGAATAACAAGGTGTACGATTGGTGGTGCAGAGGGGGTCCCAAATAAAACACCCCAATGCGTGTTTCGCATCCTAATTTGCTCACTTTGTCAAGGGGATAAAGGATCTAGTTGAGGATTTGTTTTTGTGGGTTGAGTTGAAGCTTCTATTTTATAGCACATAACATTTGGGATCACTTTCAAGGCTTGGTTCACATTTATCCTGTGTTCTACACTGAGTACTTACATTGGGGGATTCTATCTAAATCTCTGAAATTTGCGATTCAGTTGAAACTCTCAATGGATTAATAAACTCCCAATGGATTCCTTCACTATGAGTCAGCACATTACTTTGGACTTTGTCCTCTGTTTGTGTCTGTCTTTTAAGAGGTGCACAAAACTGTGACCAACCACACTATGTACACTTTTATATACAGTAGATGGACACGGCCAGATCATATGTCTGACAGAGTCCAGAGTGACTCCCTTTGCCTCTTTATTGTGAATGTTCTCTCGATGGTTCGGTCTGATTCTCATACTTCAAAGATTTAGATAGAAGCCCCAATGTAAGTGTTCATATTAGAGCGCAGGATAAATGTGAGCTGAGTCTTACTACGATCTTGGAGAGGCAGAATGAACAAATCAACAGCAGTTCAACAATTGGTTTTATGTTTTGCGTCATTAACAGTGTGGTATAAGAAGTAAGATGGCTTTATTTCTCAGGTTAGTACGATTGCAACGATATCAGATTGTTTCTGGTATTTTTAGGTATTGAGACTATTACACACTGACATACTCTTCTGTTTTGCAAAAAAAAAAAATAGAAAATGTATGCCATATTTTAATAATGAAAAACAAAAAGCCAGCACTAAATGTGCACTTCAGCACTAAAATTCCAAACTGTACTTATTATAAAAATTTTGAGATTTTTGGCAAAAAATTGCAATTTCTTGAGCTGCCTCGCCACGTCACGGCAAATCTCATTTGAGGCAGTCCTACACTAAAATATTTTTATAAAATGTGCCATACGGCCTCACATATGAATAGTAGAACTGCTCTTAGCAGCACTCACCTGGTCTATTTCAATCCCGTACCCATGACTGAGTGGCTTTTTGTTTTTCTTTATTGAATTGGTCGGTGGTTGACCTCCACCTTGCTATGCACCCCAATTTGGGATGTATTCCATCTGTCTAGATTTTGGCGGTTGGTGACTGTTCACATTCAGTCATCAGGCCTTGTCCACAGGCTATTTACTTCATGCAGCATTTGCTTGGACCTGTCCCGCCCACAGCCATGACTGTGAAATAGACCAGGTGAGTGCTGCTGAGAGCAGTTCTACTATTCATATGTGAGGCCGTATGGCACATTTTATAAAAATATTTTAGTGTAGGACTGCCTCAAATGAGATTTGCCGTGACGTGGCGAGGCAGCTCAAGAAATTGCAATTTTTTGCCAAAAATCTCAAAATTTTTGTAATAAGTACAGTTTGGAATTTTAGTGCTGAAGTGCACATTTGGTGCTGGCTTTTTGTTTTTCTTCATATTTTAATAATGCTAACTTTTCTTGTGAGGGATTGGTTTTTTTTGAGGGATAAGTTGAAGATTTTATTGAGACCATTTTGGACACATAACACTTTTTGATCCCTTTTTTTTCTGATTTTCAAAGAATGAATAAAAAACATCAATTAAAAAAAAAATTCTCCTCGGTCACTTCATTGGGGACACAGGAACCATGGGTTAGTCTGCTGCCACCTAGAGGATGACACTAAGGCGGGCTTTGCACACTACGACATCGCAGGTGCGATGTCGGTGGGGTCAAATTGAAAATGACGCACTTCCGGCATCGCATGCGACATCGTAGTGTGTAAAGGTTCGATGATACGATTAACGAGCGCAAAAGCGTCGTAATCGTATCATCGGTGCAGCGTCGGCGTAATCCATGATTACGCTGATGCGACAGTCCGATGTCGTTCCTCGCTCCTGCGGCAGCACACATCGCTGTGTGTGAAGCCGCAGGAGCGAGGAAAATCTCCTACCGGCGTCATTGCGGCTTCCGTAGGATATGCGGAAGGAAGGAGATGGGCGGGATGTTTACATCCCACTCATCTCCGCCCCTCCGCTCCGATTGGCCGCCTGGCGTGTGACGTCGCTAGACGCCGCACGAACCGCCCCCTTAACAAGGAGGCGGGTCGCCGGCCAGAGCGACGGTCGCAGGACAGGTGAGTCCATGTGAAGCTGCCGTAGCGATAATGTTCGCTACGGCAGCTATCACAAGGAAATCGCTGCTGCGACGGGGGCGGGTACTATCGCACTCGGCATCGCAGCATCGGCCTGCGATGTCGCAGCGTGCAAAGTACCCCTTAGATTACATCTTAACAAAAAAAAAGTTGGGTCCTCCCCAGCAAAATATACCTTTGCATGCTCACACACAAGGCCGTCTCAGTAAAGCCTAGAGTCAGTTGGAGGAAGACATGGGTCCAAGTCTCAGGTTGGTCCTTATCCGGTCTGAGACCAATCTTATCTCTTGTTTTTTGTAGTTTCAGATATCGAGAAATCAGGCTTCTACACCACAGGCCAAGACTTTTCTCCGGGGAGAGACCCACATTGGCCAACATGGTGGCCATCCCTTGATCCTTAGGATCTCAATCTTCTTTTGAAGGCACTTCAACTCGCAATCTTTGAGCTATTTAGAGACATCTCGCCGTTCCACTTGTTCTCTGAGGTGGCTTTTTGTAACATTTTTATCTCCATCAGGTGGGTTTCGGAGTTGACTGTCCTCTCCTATTACGCTGCTTACCTTATCCTACACCTGGACAAGGTGGTGTTGTGGTCGGTTCTGTCTTTTCTTTCTCAGGAAGGAGATAGCATCACTGAGGACTGGCACTACGAGAGGACTGCAAGTGATACCTTCATAGGGGCATGATACCATAAATGGGACTGTCTGAAACAGTTTGTGTCTATATCTGTCACTGTTACGTCAGTACTGAGGCTGACGTTGTGGCGTCGCTGAGGCTGACGTTGTGGCGTCGCTGAGGCTGACGTTGTGGCGTCGCTGAGGCTGACGTTGTGGCGTCACTGAGGCTGACGTTGTGGCATCGTTGAGGTTGACACTGTTATGTCAGCACTGAGGTTGACATTGTTATGACAGCACTGAGGCTAACTGTTATGGCAGCGCTGAGGCTGACACTGTTACGGCCGCACTGGGGCAGACACTGTTATGGCCGCACTGGGGTTAACATTGTTACGGGGGTACTGTGTTTGGCACTCTAACAGAGGACAGCTAGTTTCTCCCTTCTGTGGAGATATTTTGGTTGGCACTGATATGTGGACACCATAACTATCAGGCTTTATGTTGGTTCTGTGGCTGGTACTGCTATTTTTCTTGTATAGGGACACTGTTACCTACAGTGCCTTGAAGAAGTATTTATGCCCTGTGAACTTTTCCACATTTTTTCACGTTACACCCAAAACTTAAATGTATTTTATTAGGATTTTATGTGATGCTAATAAAGTAGAAAATATTTGTAAAGTGTAAAGGAAATGATTCCTGGTTTTCTAAATATATTAAAAATATAAATTTGAAAATTGATTTGTTCATTGAGCCCCTGACTCAATAATTTGCAGGATCACCTTTTGCTGCAATAACTGCTGCAAGTCTTTTGGTTGTACGTCTCTCCAGGTTGCACATCAAGAGGAGACATTTTTGCCCCTTCTTTGCACACTCGCTCTCGCTCAGTGAGATTGGATGGCGACGTCTGTGAGCACCAATTTTCACATCTTGACACAGATTATCAGTGGGATTTCGGTGTGGACTGTGACTGGGCCGATCCCACACAGGAATATGCTCTGATCTAAACCTTCTATTGTAGCTTCGGCAGGATGTCTAGGGTCATTGTCCTGCTGGAAGGTGAACCTACGCCCCAGTCTCAGCACTTTTTTAGCCACTAACAGGTGTTCCTCCAGGGTTGCCCTATACTTATCTCCATCCATCTTCCATCACCTCTGACCAGCTTCCCTGCCCCTTCTGAAGAAAAGGCTCCTCACAGCAGGATGCTGCCACCACCATGTGTGACGGTGGGGAGGGTGTTTTCAGGGTGATGTTCAGTGTTAGATTCCCACCACACATAGCGTTTTGCATTGTTTCCAAAAAGTTGTCCTTTTTGGTCCGATCTGAGCAGAGCAGCTTCTACCACATATTCACTGTGCTCCCTACATGGCTTTTTACAAACTACAAACGGGACATCTCATGGCTTGCTTTCAAAAATGTCTTTCTTCCATAAAGCCAGATTTGTGGAATATATGACTAATAGTCGTCCTGTGGACAGATTTTCCCACCTGAGCTGTGATCTCTGCAGCTCCTCCAGTGACCATGGGCCTGTCGCCTGCTTCTCTCATTAGTGCCAGTTTCAATGGATGGCCATGTCTTGGGAGGTTTGTAGTTGGGCCATACTTCTCCCATTTTTAGATTGAACAGTGCCTTGTGAGATGTTCTGAGTTTGGGCTTTTTTTTTTTTATAACCTAACCCTGATTTACTCTTCCCACAACTTTATCCCTGACCTGTCTGGTGTGTTCCTTGGTTTTCAGGATGCTGTTTGATCCCTAATGATCTCAAACCTCTGAGGCCTTCACAGGACAGGTATAGTAACTGAGACTTACACGAGTGGTCTCAATTTACCAATTAGGTGACTTTTGGAAGCAATTGATCACTTTTTTTTTTAATATTTAGAAAACTATGTATATTATATCACAAAAGTGAGTACACCCACAAAGCATCTAATGTCCACCAGCTCTTTGATGTCATCATGGAGGATGGAAGAGGTTCCGGCGGCTCCTGTGAAGCTCTAGTGACCTCCAGACCCAAGAGCTAAGACAGTGCTGGAAAATAATGGTGGGAACATATTCAGACGGTTTAGACATTAATGGCTGTGTGTTCAGTTATTTAGAGGACACGAAATTTACCGTTATACAAGCGGCACACTGACACTGTACCATAGTGTCAAATCTACCATGAAAACATATAATAAAATATTTACAAAAATGTGAGGGGTGTACTTATTTTTGTGATGCTATATAATTTCCTTTAGACTTCACAAATACTTGCTACTTGGTGTTGGTCTATCACATCCAAGCAAATACATTTAAGCTTGTGGGTGTAACGGGAACAAATGGGGTATGAATACTTTTGCAAAGCAATGAATATTAGTATTCTGATATGGGGGCACTGCGACCTATAGTATTCTTCTGTTATAGAGGCACTCTCTGTGATGGAGATCATTACAGCCCTGTCTACGGACAGTAATGGATGCAGTTATTGGTTGTCAGCTCGCACATGGGGCTCTGAATCCTTCGAATGCACCATGGAAATATCTCAGCATATGCACAGTCCTGCATTATCTTTTCTAATGGTTCTTTTGATGCTGACAACCATATGTGTTACTGTTATCTCGCGGATGTCGGTCACCCATGTTATAACAGCCCTGAACTGATAATGTTGCTATAGTAAATATCCTCGAAGCCAACTCACTGACTCATTCAGAAGAAAGTTAAAGAAAACCCGTCACCCGCCATGGAGAGGTATTTTGTACCCCCTGGAAAAAAAATTTTTTCTTTTGTTTCTGTTTTATAAATCAATAGTACAAGCAAATATAAGAAACTATGTATTATATCTTATCAGAGAAATCTGCTTCTTTCTACACTCATGAGCCACATCTTCTCATGCCCTTAGCTCCTCCTTCATTCTGAAAAACTGCTAAAATCAGCTCATCTGTACCCTCTGGGGTGCCTGGGCATTATAGATTGACCCAAGCCACCCATTCCTCTAATGGTTACTATCATTTCAACAAAATTTCCATAAATCAGGAGAAGTAAATATAAGAAAATATATCTTATCAGAGAAATCTGTTTCTTTCTACACTCATGAGCCACATCTTCTCCTCCCCTTAGCTCTTCTCTCATTCTGAAAAACTGCTAAAATCCATCGTGACAAGACAAGATAGACTGCCATCTATAGACAGGAGAGGAAGGGGGAACAGTGACTGTTTAGTAATTGTTTTTATATTTTTATCCTCATCTCAGAGGTGGATTCACAGTTACACTGCTCAGTACATTTGTATAATGTCCTCCATGCTGCTGCTGCTGCTTCTGAACAATCAATACAGAGGGACAGGAGAGCAGGTATCCCTCATATCTGTGTATGAGAGACATCATAGCAGCTCATCTGTACGCTCTAGGGGGTCTGGGCATTATAGAGTGAGCCAAGCCGCCCATTCTTCTAATGGTCACTATCATTTCAACAAAATTTCCATAAATCAATAGTAGTAAGGGTCAGCAGTACACGTGCACGGCCAGGGAAGTGCGGGGGAAGACACAGTCCGTAAGGGTGAGTGAGTCACCGACCCTGCAGGAACGCCAGTGCTACAGGAGCCACATGTATGGAGACACCCAAGATCTGTAAGGTCAAAGGGTACAACTATAACCAGGTGTGCCAGTGATGCTATCTTTAAAAAATATTCAGTGTTGTGAATGTCATCTGTGTGGGTGCTGTTTTGGAGCTCCCTCTGGTGGCTAGGAATGGTAGTGAAGCTGAGTCTGTGACTCAGACAGGTGTCGGCGTTAATTGGGAATTAAGGAAGTCCTATTGCAGACAAGCCTGGTGTATATAGGAGAGCACTTTTTCCCTTGGTGGTGCCGGTGATAGTTGAATTTTCCTCAGTCTCTAAACCTGGCTTGGAGTTCTCTCATTCCCTGCTTTCCCGTGCAAGAACTCTGCAGATAAGTTTGCAAACTTTTGCCTTGCTTCCTGGTTTACACCTTAGGGTGTTTGTTTTTATTTTGTATTGTTTGGAATCTGTTTTCTTGCAGGGGAAGATTGCTTTTCTAGTTTGGTGAGCATGGGGTTCCCCCTTTGCTAGCTCTTCTGCAAGATAAATGTAATACTATTGTATGAACTGAGGATTTCGATCGCGTTAGGGCAATGACAACCAGAGATGGGTTCTTGGTGCAAAGAGGTTTTATAATATGCAACCAACAATATGTACACAGAACAGAACATAAACACAGTATATACCTGCCAGGTTCGGAGCAAAGGGGAATTCCCGGGACCGCGCACCAGACTCCCCCAGGGAGGCCACCAGGAGCGAACCCCTACACGGGGGTTGTCTGGCGATCACCCCAGAAGGCCTAAATGCGCAGCAGCCAGGGCACGAAAGGGCAACAGGTTATCGTCCAAAAATGTCCATGCAGGATGTGGATATGGACCGGAAGAGACTGGGCACAAGCGCTGACCAGAGACGGCAGACGGAGTCCGGGACCAGCGAGGGCATAGCCCGATGAGACCAGGTGGAGTCCAGAGCCGGTGTCGGGTGATTCACCAGGATCCAAATAACAACCATGAAACGAGAGCAGCGGAGCAGGAGTAGACGGGAAGCAGTATACTCAAGCAACTAGACTAATCTTAGGGGCGGGCTTTTAAACCGATGAACAGGAAGTAGGGCAACAGAACAGAAAACTCCATGTCAACAAAGGGCAAGAACCTGCAGAAGCAAACTGGAAATCCCGGAACTCTGACAATAAGGGATATTTTCCCTGTCAAACTTGATTATTTGCACTTTTGTATTTTTTATGTTCTTTTTGGTATTTTGTTTCTCCCATTATTTACAAGAGTACCTGATATAGTGTGGGTGAGGTCGTTTGACCTCCATGGCCATTTTTACTATCAGGAGATTGGTATTTTTCTGCAGGGTTTTGTACTGACCACAATCAGTTTCCTTTTCTTTCTTTTGTATTTAGGTAGTCGGGCCTCGCCTTTGCTAAATCTATTTTTCTTATCTGTGTATTGTGTTTTCCTACATCACCGTAATCTTTATATGTCAGGGGCTCGCTATTCCTTTGGGGACTTCTCTGAGGCAAGGTAGATTTCCTCATTTCTATCTGTGAGGTGTAGCTAGTTTCTCCGACTGTGACGAGGCGTCTAGGTGTTTAGGAACGCTCCATGGCTACGTCTAGTATGGTCTGATAGTTAGGGGATTGCGGTCAGCTCAGGTTCCAACTACTCTTGTTTTTCTTGCTGTTTTTCTACTAATGGGATTTTTTTTGTAATCTTCCATGGTTACCGGATCAGAACAATTCAGGATGCACTTTGTGTGATCATAAACCCCAAATAGTAGATATTACGTGTTCACATTGGGATCCTATATTGCTCCAATCATGTTTATGCTAAACTTATTTCGACACGACTGCCTTCAAACCTTTGCTCTATTTCACGTCTTCAGCTTCCATGTGCCTCCGGGACCCCGGGATGACCTCTTCTCTTCTCACATTCTTCTCTTTTCCACACTTCAGACTTTCACGATTTGGAAAGAATTGTTTGACTTCTCAGTTGGAAAATTCTTCCTCACCCTGTAAATATTCCTATCTTTTTTTTTCCTAGACAGCTGTCTCAGTGCACAAAAGGTTTTGTGAGGCCACTGGGTAAAAGTAGCTGAAACGTACTGAAAAATCACAGCTGTGCTACCCGGCTCTAGACAATATTTAGAGTGAAATCACTTTGATGCTACTTTTCAAAAAACATTAGAGAATGACTCAAGCGGCTCTGAAAGGTCTCATTTCAGCTTCATTAGTGGGAGCTAAAGGACAACGAGGGCTGAGGGTCATGCTGGGTATACCAAAGGACATTTATTGCAATTCAGTTAACTCAGATGTTGCCAATTAACCTATCAGAAGCTTCCAGAGACATGACATTGTGACGCCCCTGCGGTAACCAGGTGTCACAAAAATAAGGTAACAACAAGGTAGCAGCCCAAGTCCAACATAACTGTGCCAGCCACTACACACACACTAGCACACCAGGACATTACACTCGCTGTACACGGCTGGGAGCCTCACCTAGCCAGATCACAGGGCTGGGCACTGTTAGATAACAAGTAGTATCTGGGAGGACGAGACCAGACCTGGGGGAGGAGAAAGTGACCTGGGGAGTGTGGGTAGACAGTGGGAAAGTCGGTCGAGTCAGAGAAAGGAAGTGAAAAAGGAAGGTTGTGAGGAGAGGAGTAGAAAGAAAGGTGTCAAGACAGACAAGACAGACGAGTCTTGAGACACAGAGAAAGTGGAAGGAACCAGAAAGGGAAGTGAGGAGTAAGAAAGTCGGCGGAGTGGTAGTAAAGACACTGCAAAGACCTGAGGAGAAAGATCAGCCACTCAGAAGAGGAAAGTAGCTGGAGAGTGAGAGAGCAAGCTCCAAGGACAGAGGGATCCTGTGTGGTGGACATCCAGGGCTCACAGTACTTTGCACGCACGGGGTGCAGATCCCAGGACAGACCAGGACTTCAAGCCCTCTGTTAACTATGCCAGGCGGGTGGGTTTCCAGGACTCATCTGCCACCACTAACATCCGCGGCATCAGCAGCAAAGAGGGGACCGGGAGAAATTCCCTTAATAGTCCAAGCTGGCTGCGGCAGGACCCAGACACCAGGAGGACCTCCAAGTGCTCCACGCCAGGGAGGACCCACATACACCAGAGTGCAAAGGTGGAGAGTAGCACCAGGTCGGCAGGCATAGCCATCAGGGACACGGGCGCACCTGGGATCCAGTACATCCCCAGGGTGTGAATCTAGTAAGTAAAGACAATGAAACTACACTCTCTGTATGGACTGCTTCATTGCCGCGTGCCTCCACGCTAACCCTTCACCAACCCTTGTGGAAAAGCACTGCTCGCGGAGGGCTCCACCATCCACGCTGCCCCCATCCATCATCCCCAGTGGAAACCCGCAGCAGCGGCTCTACTATCCCTGGCCGCAAACCGCGAGTGGCGTAGTCGGACTTTATTTTATTTTTATTTCTCATTTAAAACTGTTCGACGGTACTAGTACTCTTAGTGTATGTATACTTTTGGCTTTGTAGAAAGTAATAAAAATGTCTTAAGATATTCTCTCTCTCTCTCTCTCTCTCTCTCATTATTCTGGCATTTGGCAAATATAAATAATTTTGGTTTGTAATTGACCTAACACAGGAAAGGTTTATTCTGACTTCATGTCAGATAGGGAGAAAAACCTGCAGATGTGTCTTTATAGAGAATGGAGGGAAAAACCTGCAGATGTGTCTTTATAGAGAGTGGAGGGAAAAACCTGCAGATGTGTCTTTACAGAGAGCGGAGTTAAACTTCTAGTTCCAACTCTATATAATCAGCAAAAAAGAATAATTAGAGCAGGATATAGTAAATCATGTAAGCAAAACAGCATAAATACCCCCCAAACAAACCTCAAATACCTGTGCAGTCTTTTATGTAATATTATATGTTAATCGCCATGGATCCTCCAGAGGGCAAACTAATGACCAGAAACCATGCCTGGAGTGGCATATTCAGAGTTACTACAATCAGAATAGCCATATGCTTAAGGTGAAAAAACACATTATTCCTCAGAAAGGGTCCCCACTTCTGAGGAAGGCAAACGGCGAAACGCGCGTCAGGGAGCCTTTTTCTGCTGGTTTATAATTTGGTAAATATTTTATTGCTATGTTGTTTTTGCACTATGTTTTCTGAGCTTGGCTGCTGATTTGGCAGCATGGATATGTCAGAGCCATTGAGTCCACTGAGACTTAATCTGGGGAGGGTGAGTAAAGCACAGTTGTTTTTATTGAAAAAACAAACCAAGTCAACAGGGTTTTTTCATAACTGGAATTTAACAAACACCAGGCTCTTCTATCCTTGGTGACAAAGCCTGGCACATAATGGAGGCCCACTTTTGCCCATCTAGGACCATTTATGCCCAACTTCTCGATCAATGCTTATACATCTACTACTGCTTCCATGGGCATCCAGATGATTTCCAATTTTCAGACTAAATTGGGAAACAGTTTTAAAATTCAGGGGAACTGCTATTCTGATTTGCCACAATCTCACTTTCCTACAAAAAAGTCCAGAGACCTCTGAGATAAGGAAGGTTTTTTGTGTGTGGTCTTCAAACTGAAGAACTTCCTTAGATGATCTTGTGCTTGTGCTCAATCATCAATTCAATTCCTTGACTTTGTAGCATGAAAAATCATGAAAAATATGAATGCGAAGGGACAAAACATTTCTTCTTTGCCATAAGGGACTCCTTTGAAACCAAACATAAATTCAACTTCAGATGAGTCTATTTTTGATGTGTGAGCTCCTTGATGTTTCTGTTTCGTCCTCATGGACTCTTGGTTGGAAAGATGACATCAGAAATGTTCACTAACATATCAAGTGCAAAACCTGACAGTGTGTCTGATCACCCATGTGTACAACTCCATAAAGACTTTAGTTCTTAAGAATTTGTAGCAGGGTGTAGTGCCTGTGGCTGAGAGGCACTGGGTATTTAAGGCACCCTCCCATTAGGGGAGGTGCCTGCCCAACACATTTAATTAGTCAGTATCCTGTCTGTCTAGATATTTGTCAGGTCCTGTTTCCCCTGTGTCCATCACCTATACCTGAGTATGTCTACTCATAACTGTCTGTCACTGCCGTGCCCTCCATACCTATCCATACCCATCTAGCCTGCCTCAGTCACCCCACCTGTACCTGTGTCTATACCTAAGCCCGTCAGTCCCGGCCACTGCCCTGGGAGTGTTACCTGGCGTCCACCTCACAGTGGGTGCTTAGTCAAGCCCCTCTCACTAAAGGGTAAACCTGGGGTCCCCCTGTGGTCCAGTGGGTCAACTAACCCCGCTAGCTGCCTATACATTGGCCGTGTGCATTATACAGGGACACATACAAGGTTAAACAGCTTTCCAAAAATTCCTAAAAGTCCATAAAAATGGGTAACTTTTATTTCGGTATCCATGGAGAGAAAAATGAATGCGTCTGCCATATTTTTTTGGGCACTGGAGGAAGTTGCACAGATTCTTGTGAATGTCGTTATCATCATTTTACAGGTCACAATGAACGTTTTATGGGCTAGAGACGTTTATCACTTGTAATATAAATGATTCATTAGTTTTTTCCAGTGTGTCTGCAAAAAATGGTGCTGTATTGGAAAGGGGTAATGGTTTTATTGAGTGTTCACTCAATGTTTCATCTTTAGACTCTGCCAGGTACCAAAGTACACTCCCAACTAGTTACCTTGGGACGTGTGTAAAACACAGACAATTAGTTTGGTTCTAGAAAGTTCTTCGTTACCTGCCCAGTGTCACCAATACAAAGACGTGTAAAAATTAGAGGTTAGACAAAGAGGAGCAAGTCCAAATAAAGATGCAAAATGGAAAGTCTATGTTCCAAAACAAGACCTTACCATGACTAACGACAGTTCTATGTCTGAAACACATCGGTTCTTGCATTGATGCAATATTTTAATGTACCTGGAACCTTTCAGTTTGTACCAATAAATTGGTATAGTTTTACGTCCACAGAGAAAATTGAGGGAATGATGAAAATCACAGGACGGATGGACATGTTACCCAGCACTTACAGCCTTGGCTGCTATCAGTGACGTTATGAATGGTCATCTGAGTTGTAATGGTGGGATATTGTGGGTCATGTACCATTTTGTGTGGGTTCGTATTTTGGACGTTGTGTTCTGTCCATTCTGTATTCCTTTTGTGTACATTGTCCTGTTTACAGGTTTAATCACTCCTGACGGGCTTTTGTTCCTAAGTCTGGGGGAGGGGGCCTGGGATCCACCCAAACTCTCTGTTTACCTGTGAGATTGGTCAGTCTGTTTGAGAACTTGAAGAGAGAAGGAAGAAGATTGATCCTCTGGGCTGAAGCTGAAGCTTCTCAAAGAAACCTGGACATTTATTTATCGCTTACTGGACTATATTCGTGTTTCTGGACTATTTTTACTCTCTGTATGGTGGATTATGTTATGGACCATTTGATTTGCTTGGAATAAATGTTCTTTGCATTGCTCATCCATCTCTCGCTCTGTTGATTGTGTCATATTGGAAAAGGACCATGTGACATGAGAAATATTCTACCACGATGAATGCACTGTCATGATGTGACTGTAGGATAGCAATGGACAAAAGTCTGTTGTCCCTCATGCTTGGGGAGTCTAGGTAATTCCTGTCCCCAGGATTACCCCTGATGGTGGAGATGCCCAGGTCTCATGCCTTGCTGTACTCCTAAATAAAGCTAATCTCTTCCCCCCCTCTCCACATGCACTGTCACAATGTGACTGTAGGATAGCAAGGGACAAAAGGCTCCTGTACTGTCCCTCATGCTTGGGGAGTGTAGGTAATTCCTGTCCCCAGGATTACTCCTGATGGTGGATTTGCCCGGGTCTCATGCCTTGCTGTACTCCTAAATAAAGATAATCTTTCCCCCCCCCTCTCCACATGCACTGTCACAATGTGACTGTAGAATAGCAGGGGAAAAAGGGCTCCTGTACTGTCCCTCTTGCTTGGGGAGTCTAGGTTACTCGTCCCCAGGATTACCCCTGATGCCCAGGTCTCATGCCTTGCTGTTCTCCTAAATAAAGCTAATCTGTTCCCCTCTCTCCGCATGCACTGTCACGATGTGACTGTAGGATAGCAAGGGACAAAGGGCTCTTGTACTGTCCCTTATGCTTATGCAGTCTAGGCTATTCCTGTCCTCAGGATTACCCCTGATGGTGGAGATGCCCGGGTCTCGTGCCTTGCTGTAATCCTAAATAAAGCTAATCTGCTCCAACCCTTTGCCCTAGGGAAGGAAGAGGGTGGAGTGTAAGGGAAAATAATAGACAAGATAAAAAGGAATAACAGAAGCTCAGTCACAATGCACACTCTCAGGAATTAACACTAAGAAACTAAAGTGGAAAAACAAATGAAGCAAGGCAGCAACGCAAAGACACAAAAAGGTTTACACCTAAAGCACTCCCAACAATATAAAACACAACCACCAGTAAATACACCTCTCCAGACCAGAATAGACAAGCTATAGCTGGCACGATAGGAATAGTCCATCCAGCATATATAGGAGGAGAGTGAATATGACTGGTTCTCCAACAGCATGTGACTAAGGAAACTAACAACCAGACCAGCAATAATTAACTCTTGCTAGCCTGCCTAGGAACTATAAGTCTGTGGGTTGACATACGAGTCTCCCTGTGCTGATCACATCAGGGAGGTTAGCAGGCAGAGTTCAAGAATCTGGAGGTTCCACAGACCTTGGCAATGCCATGACAGTTGGCAATGTTTGCAAAAACCTCTTTGTGACATGTGCTTGTGCAAATCATCAATATCTGCTGCTTACAGCTCTTTATTATTCACTGACTAATGAGGTCCCCAATGTGCTCGATGGGAGACAAGTCCAGAAAACTGCAGGCCATGGTAGCCTAATATGGCCACACAAGCTGCTCACAGTAGCATGAGTAAAATGTTTCGTCCTCATGGACTCTTGGTTGGAAAGATGACATCAGAAATGTTCACTAACATATCAAGTGCAAAACCTGACAGTGGGTCTGATCACCCATGTGTACAACTCCATAAAGACTTTAGTTCTTAAGAATTTGTAGCAGGGTGTAGTGCCTGTGGCTGAGAGGCACTGGGTATTTAAGGCACCCTCCCATTAGGGGAGGTGCCTGCCCAACACATTCATTTAATTAGTCAGTATCCTGTCTGTCTAGATATTTGTCAGGTCCTGTTTCCCCTGTGTCCATCACCTATACCTGAGTATGTCTACTCATAACTGTCTGTCACTGCCGTGCCCTCCATACCTATCTATACCCATCTAGCCTGCCTCAGTCACCCCACCTGTACCTGTGTCTATACCTAAGTCCATCAGTCCCGGCCACTGCCCTGGGAGTGTTACCTGGCGTCCACCTCACAGTGGGTGCTTAGTCAAGCCCCTCTCACTAAAGGGTAAACCTGGGGTCCCCCTGTGGTCCAGTGGGTCAACTAACCCCGCTAGCTGCCTATACATTGGCCGTGTGCATTATACAGGGACACATACAAGGTTAAACAGCTTTCCAAAAATTCCTAAAAGTCCATAAAAATGGGTAACTTTTATTTCGGTATCCATGGAGAGAAAAATGAATGCGTCTGCCATATTTTTTTGGACACTGGAGGAAGTTGGACAGATTATTGTGAATGTTGTTATCATTTTACAGGTCACAATGAACGTTTTATGGGCTAGAGACGTTTATCACTTGTAATATAAATGATTCATTAGTTTTTTTCAGTGTGTCTGCAAAAAATGGTAGTGTATCGGAAAGGGGTAATGGTTTTATTGAGTGTACACTGAAGGTTTCAGCTTTAGGCTCTGCCAGGTACCAAAGTACACTCCCAACTAGTTACCTTGGGACGTGTGTAAAACGCAGACAATTAGTTTGGTTCTAGAAAGTTCTTCGTTACCTGCCCAGTGTCACCAATACAAAGACGTGTAAAAATTAGAGGTTAGACAAAGAGGAGCAAGTCCAAATAAAGATGCAAAATGGAAAGTCTATATTCCGAAACAAGACCTTACCATGACTAACGACAGTTCTATGTCTGAAACACATCGGTTCTTGCATTGATGCAACATTTTAATGTACCTGGAACCTTTCAGTTTGTACCAATAAATTGGTATAGTTTTACGTCCACAGAGAAAATTGAGGGAATGATGGAAACCACAGGACGGATGGACATGTTACCCAGCACTTACAGCCTTGGCTGCTATCAGTGACGTTATGAATGGTCATCTGAGTTGTAATGGTGGGATATTGTGGGTCATGTACCATTTTGTGTGGGTTCGTATTTTGGACGTTGTGTTCTGTCCATTCTGTATTCCTTTTGTGTACATTGTCCTGTTTACAGGTTTAATCACTCCTGACGGGCTTTTGTTCCTAAGTCTGGGGGAGGGGGCCTGGGATCCACCCAAACTCTCTGTTTACCTGTGAGATTGGTCAGTCTGTTTGAGAACTTGAAGAGAGAAGGAAGAAGATTGATCCTCTGGGCTGAAGCTGAAGCTTCTCAGAGAAACCTGGACATTTATTTATCGCTTACTGGACTATATTCGTGTTTCTGGACTATTTTTACTCTCTGTATGGTGGATTATGTTATGGACCATTTGATTTGCTTGGAATAAATGTTCTTTGCATTGCTCATCCATCTCTCGCTCTGTTGATTGTGTCATATTGGAAAAGGACCATGTGACATGAGAAATATTCTACCACGATGAATTCCCTGTCATGATGTGACTGTAGGATAGCAAGGGACAAAGGGCTCCTGTACTGTCCCTCATGCTTGGGGAGTCTAGGTAATTCCTGTCCCCAGGATTACTCCTGATGGTGGATTTGCCCGGGTCTCATGCCTTGCTGTACTCCTAAATAAAGCTAATCTCTTCCCCCCCCTCTCCTCATGCACTGTCACAATGTGACTGTAGGATAGCAGGGGAAAAAGGGCTCCTGTACTGTCCCTCTTGCTTGGGGAGTCTAGGTTACTCCTGTCCCCAGGATTACCCCTGATGCCCAGGTCTCATGCCTTGCTGTTCTCCTAAATAAAGCTAATCTGTTCCCCTCTCTCCGCATGCACTGTCACGATGTGACTGTAGGATAGCAAGGGACAAAGGGCTCTTGTACTGTCCCTTATGCTTATGCAGTCTAGGCTATTCCTGTCCTCAGGATTACCCCTGATGGTGGAGATGCCCGGGTCTCGTGCCTTGCTGTAATCCTAAATAAAGCTAATCTGCTCCAACCCTTTGCCCTAGGGAAGGAAGAGGGTGGAGTGTAAGGGAAAATAATAGACAAGATAAAAAGGAATAACAGAAGCTCAGTCACAATGCACACTCTCAGGAATTAACACTAAGAAACTAAAGTGGAAAAACAAATGAAGCAAGGCAGCAACGCAAAGACACAAAAAGGTTTACACCTAAAGCACTCCCAACAATATAAAACACAACCACCAGTAAATACACCTCTCCAGACCAGAATAGACAAGCTATAGCTGGCACGATAGGAATAGTCCATCCAGCATATATAGGAGGAGAGTGAATATGACTGGTTCTCCAACAGCATGTGACTAAGGAAACTAACAACCAGACCAGCAATAATTAACTCTTGCTAGCCTGCCTAGGAACTATAAGTCTGTGGGTTGACATACGAGTCTCCCTGTGCTGATCACATCAGGGAGGTTAGCAGGCAGAGTTCAAGAATCTGGAGGTTCCACAGACCTTGACAATGCCATGACAGTAGGCAATGTTTGCAAAAACCTCTTTGTGACATGTGCTTGTGCAAATCATCAATATCTGCTGCTTACAGCTCTTGATTATTCACTGACTAATAAGGTCCCCAATGTGCTCGATGGGAGACAAGTCCAGAAAACTGCAGGCCATGGTAGCCTAATATGGCCACACAAGCTGCTCACAGTAGCATGAGTAAAATGTTTCGTCCTCATGGACTCTTGGTTGGAAAGATGACATCAGAAATGTTCACTAACATATCAAGTGCAAAACCTGACAGTGGGTCTGATCACCCATGTGTACAACTCCATAAAGACTTTAGTTCTTAAGAATTTGTAGCAGGGTGTAGTGCCTGTGGCTGAGAGGCACTGGGTATTTAAGGCACCCTCCCATTAGGGGAGGTGCCTGCCCAACACATTTAATTAGTCAGTATCCTGTCTGTCTAGATATTTGTCAGGTCCTGTTTCCCCTGTGTCCATCACCTATACCTGAGTATGCCTACTCATAACTGTCTGTCACTGCCGTGCCCTCCATACCTATCTATACCCATCTAGCCTGCCTCAGTCACCCCACCTGTACCTGTGTCTATACCTAAGTCCGTCAGTCCCGGCCACTGCCCTGGGAGTGTTACCTGGCGTCCACCTCACAGTGGGTGCTTAGTCAAGCCCCTCTCACTAAAGGGTAAACCTGGGGTCCCCCTGTGGTCCAGTGGGTCAACTAACCCCGCTAGCTGCCTATACATTGGCCGTGTGCATTATACAGGGACACATACAAGGTTAAACAGCTTTCCAAAAATTCCTAAAAGTCCATAAAAATGGGTAACTTTTATGTCGGTATCCATGGAGAGAAAAATGAATGCGTCTGCCATATTTTTTTGGACACTGGAGGAAGTTGGACAGATTATTGTGAATGTTGTTATCATTTTACAGGTCACAATGAACGTTTTATGGGCTAGAGACGTTTATCACTTGTAATATAAATGATTCATTAGTTTTTTCCAGTGTGTCTGCAAAAAATGGTAGTGTATCGGAAAGGGGTAATGGTTTTATTGAGTGTACACTGAAGGTTTCAGCTTTAGGCTCTGCCAGGTACCAAAGTACACTCCCAACTAGTTACCTTGGGACGTGTGTAAAACACAGACAATTAGTTTGGTTCTAGAAAGTTCTTCTTTACCTGCCCAGTGTCACCAATACAAAGACGTGTAAAAATTAGAGGTTAGACAAAGAGGAGCAAGTCCAAATAAAGATGCAAAATGGAAAGTCTATGTTCCGAACCAAGACCTTACCATGACTAACGACAGTTCTATGTCTGAAACACATCGGTTCTTGCATTGATGCAATATTTTAATGTACCTGGAACCTTTCAGTTTGTACCAATAAATTGGTATAGTTTTACGTCCACAGAGAAAATTGAGGGAATGATGGAAATCACAGGACGGATGGACATGTTACCCAGCACTTACAGCCTTGGCTGCTATCAGTGAGTTACTCATGGTCATCTGAGTTGTAATGGTGGGATATTGTGGGTCATGTACCATTTTGTGTGGGTTCGTATTTTGGACGTTGTGTTCTGTCCATTCTGTATTCCTTTTGTGTACATTGTCCTGTTTACAGGTTTAATCACTCCTGACGGGCTTTTGTTCCTAAGTCTGGGGGAGGGGGCCTGGGATCCACCCAAACTCTCTGTTTACCTGTGAGATTGGTCAGTCTGTTTGAGAACTTGAAGAGAGAAGGAAGAAGATTGATCCTCTGGGCTGAAGCTGAAGCTTCTCAGAGAAACCTGGACATTTATTTATCGCTTACTGGACTATATTCGTGTTTCTGGACTATTTTTACTCTCTGTATGGTGGATTATGTTATGGACCATTTGATTTGCTTGGAATAAATGTTCTTTGCATTGCTCATCCATCTCTCGCTCTGTTGATTGTGTCATATTGGAAAAGGACCATGTGACATGAGAAATATTCTACCACGATGAATTCCCTGTCATGATGTGACTGTAGGATAGCAAGGGACAAAGGGCTCCTGTACTGTCCCTCATGCTTGGGGAGTCTATGTAATTCCTGTCCCCAGGATTACTCCTGATGGTGGATTTGCCCGGGTCTCATGCCTTGCTGTACTCCTAAATAAAGCTAATCTCTTCCCCCCCCTCTCCTCATGCACTGTCACAATGTGACTGTAGGATAGCAGGGGAAAAAGGGCTCCTGTACTGTCCCTCTTGCTTGGGGAGTCTAGGTTACTCCTGTCCCCAGGATTACCCCTGATGCCCAGGTCTCATGCCTTGCTGTTCTCCTAAATAAAGCTAATCTGTTCCCCTCGCTCCGCATGCACTGTCACGATGTGACTGTAGGATAGCAAGGGACAAAGGGCTCTTGTACTGTCCCTTATGCTTATGCAGTCTAGGCTATTCCTGTCCTCAGGATTACCCCTGATGGTGGAGATGCCCGGGTCTCGTGCCTTGCTGTAATCCTAAATAAAGCTAATCTGCTCCAACCCTTTGCCCTAGGGAAGGAAGAGGGTGGAGTGTAAGGGAAAATAATAGACAAGATAAAAAGGAATAACAGAAGCTCAGTCACAATGCACACTCTCAGGAATTAACACTAAGCAACTAAAGTGAAAAACAAATGAAGCAAGGCAGCAACACAAAGACGCAAAAAGGTTTACACCTAAAGCACTCCCAACAATATAAAACACAACCACCAGTAAATATACCTCTCCAGACTAGAATAGACAAGCTATAGCTGGCACGATAGGAATAGTCCATCCAGCATATATAGGAGGAGAGTGAATATGACTGGTTCTCCAACAGCATGTGACTAAGGAAACTAACAACCAGACCAGCAATAATTAACTCTCGCTAGCCTGCCTAGGAACTATAAGTCTGTGGGTTGACATACGAGTCTCCCTGTGCTGATCACATCAGGGAGGTTAGCAGGCAGAGTGCAAGAATCTGGAGGTTCCACAGACCTTGACAATGCCATGACAGTTGGCAATGTTTGCAAAAACCTCTTTGTGACATGTGCTTGTGCAAATCATCAATATCTGCTGCTTACAGCTCTTGTTTATTCACTGACTAATGAGGTCCCCAATGTGCTCGATGGGAGACAAGTCCAGAAAACTGCAGGGCATGGTAGCCTATTTTGGCCACACAAGCTGCTCACAGTAGCATGAGTAAAATGCACACTGGTGTTGCCAGTTTTGAAAACAGCTCTTGTGACACTTTGAAGACATAATCATACCACAGGTTCTACCACCAAGCCAATGTAATACCTGGAATAAACACTAAAGGGCTCCAGCTACCATACATTATATAACACCAAACCATAATCCCAAGAGTAGAACCAATGTGACATTTCCTTGTGAAGGCATCTTCATGGTGTTGCCTATGTGGTCTCCAGATTGAGAATGGGGACTGAAATTGAGCCATGGAGGTTGTAATGGAGATCCTTACTCTTCAACGATGAGTCTCACTTTTGTCTAGGAGGCAACGATAACAGCCAAGACTGTAGGTGCTGGGATGTATCCACATGGTGCTCATGCTCCATATTGACTAAATTGAGAAGTTTTGAAAATTTTGTTTCCATTTTTTCACTATTAGTAGATCAGTAACATGTCGATAGATCCTGTGATTTCTATAATTCTATGACCTTTCCTTTGCAGTGCGTACACCCCAGGTGTTGTCCTCCTTCATGTCTTTCTTCACTCAGCACTGACACTTTATGCAGTGAGTACACCCCTGCGTTGTCTTCCTCCATGTCTTTCTTCACTCAGTTCTGACACTTTATGCAGTGCATTTGTGGCGCCCCTGACCTGGTCAGGCACCACTGAGTACTGCACCCATGCTGGGGACAGTACAATACAGGTAATCCAGAAGGCTGACCGGGGTGTGGAACACAGGCGCATAGTGATCAGGTCTCACACATGTACCCATGAGAGGACCCCTGGGGATCCCAGGAGGGGGAAAAGCCTTCACCTTCACTGGAATAGTGGAGGGGGCCAAAAGCCTCCATCTCCTCTCAAGGGGTGTGGTAAGAGAGTCTGGTTGCTAGGTGGCGTAGGCAGGCACAAAGGGGAAAAGAGAAGGAGGAGTAAACAGTCTAGAGTCTGCAGCAGAGTGTGGAGGAGTGAGGAGCAGGAAAGTGAGGCTCTGACAGGAGTAGCAGTGAAGGTCCCAGATGTGAGCCAGTTCAGAGCAGAGTCCAGGGAGCTCCGAGGAGAGCTGACCCCTTCCCCTGGGCTGCTGTAGTCTGACAGCGTCCGCGCAGTGGCTACCGACGGGGGAGAACGGTCACCTAGGAGTGCTACCCGAAACCCATCTCCAGCTAAAGAGAGAGCACAGAGTGGGAAGTAAGGAGACTGCTAGGGAGTACCAGGCCCAAACGGGCGGCAGATCCCGAAGCGGAGATAGATCCAGCTTTCTTTTGCTAAACCTGCCGGTGTGGGGCTCTCAAAGCCCACGCCACAACACCACTAAAAGCCGCAGCCACGTAGCCACAGTTAGGGCCCATAGCTCACAGGAGGCAAGCAGCTGGAGTGAGCTGGTCCAGGCCACAAGCAAACGGCAAACGAAGGGGAGTGAGGCTTCAGCAACTTCCCTGGGTGACCCCCATAGGGACTAAAAGTCGGGGTTACCCCAAACCACCAAGGGCTAAGGAAGGCGAGTTGGTAGTCACCATCAGAAGTCAGCCTGAAGGATACCTGGTTCCCGCCTGGTTCATCCCAGCTACGCCCGGGTTACTCACCCTGCCACCTGAAGTGAGTAAAAACCCTGAAAGACATTCTGCCTGTGTGGAGTTATTCTGCGCCTTGTGGTTCTACGCACCTACACAGGGCCCTGGGGCTTGCCTCACTCTCAGGAGGCTATTCCAACTAACTGCACTCACCATCAGCCCCAGGCGTCCCTCAACCTGCAGTGGCGGTCCCTACTGGCCGCAATACTGAGAGTGGCGTCACGACAAGAAGAAGATCTCCTACCTGTGACCAGATCCAGCTGAGTGGAGTCCCTGAAGGTAATGCACCGACACAACACCTGTGGGGCTTCACATCTGGCGTCACGAACAGGATAAGGACTAGACCTGTTCAGACAGGTGACCATGTGCCTGGGCGGTCCGCTTGAAAAATTGGAAGCGCCGCCATATTGCCACCATGAAAAGCGCGCTGAAAAACAACAGCAGCCCGCGCTGGAAGAAGTTACCGCCCACGAAGAGGTGTGGCTACCCAGAGATCCCCTGCAGAGTTCTGACCTCGCTTGTGAAGAAAGCGGAAGCGTCCAGTGACGGCGGAGCAGAAGAGAAGCCAGCAGCTTGTTAGAGAAAATGGAGTCCAGACGCGGATACCCAGAACCAGGCACTGCTGCCTGGTGGTGCCGGGAGCTTGCTATTTTCTGCGACCAGCTGGAGGCCAGGATTATGCGACAGCTCAGAGAAGAACGCACGGAGCTTCTGGAGATGGCGGCGGCGGTTCGGACCTATGAGGAGGGAGCCGCGCGACGCATGCCAGACCGAGCGGCGACGACTCAGACCCCGATGGTGCCACCGATGGGTGAGTCCGGAGTTGCTCCGGCCAGCGCAAGTGCCCCGATCCCTGCAGCTACGCCCGCGGTCCCAGAGGAGGCGCCCGGCGCGGCGACGCTGAGCGAGGCCGCAGCCACGCTAGGTGCGGCCCGCCAAGTCCAGGCCGCCGCAGCGATGCCCCGCCCGGCTCGCAAGGGCCCGACTGCCACGGCGATACTCATCCGTGCTGCAGGTGTGACGCTGACCCAGGCTGCCACCCTGCTGAGCCCAGTCCGCCAAGACCCCACCGCAGCAGTGACGCTCGTCCGCGCCGCAAGTGAGATGCTGAACCAGGCCGCAGCCACGCCAGGTGCGGCCCATCAAGCCCCGATCACTGCAGCGACGCCCAGCCCAGCCTGCACAGAGCCCTCTGCAACAGCGACGCTGATCCAGGTCGCCGCCATGCCAGGCGCGGCCCGCCAAGACCAGGCCGCCGCCATGCCAGGCGCGGCCCGCCAAGACCAGGCCGCCGCCATGCCAGGCGCGGCCCGCCAAGACCAGGCCGCCGCAGCGATGCCCTGCCCGGCCCGCCAAGAAAAGACTACCTCACAATTTTCCCAGGCCTGCAAGGCCAGAGCAGATACCGCTCCCCAGCCTAAGGAAGTCCCTACTAGGAAATCCCTGATAGGTGAAGACTCCGCATACTGGCAGCTGAAGGCTGACCTGGAGGCCAAGTTCCCACAGGAGATGGTGGACCGATACATGCTCCCTCCGCACACCCCTAAGGCAACCCCTGCAGCCACCACGCCGAAGAGTCCACCGCCTGGGCCAGCTGAGGAACACTCATCCCCAGCGCTGCCACGACCAGAGTGCAGCGAAGAACTAAGGGGGAGAGGAGAGCAAGAAGATGAGGAGTTACCCCCGCAGCCCGCAGCAGTGCTAGTCTCAGAGCCGGAGATGCTGCCGTATTCCCGCTGGGATGAGGAAGACTTGACCCCTCCTGCTGAGGAAGACCTGCCTTACCGCCCCACCTGGGAACTTGTAAGTTGTACTGCGCAGAATTCAGCCCGCAAGACACGGCGCCGAGGCGGTAGTACAAAGTATCCTCCAACACCACAGTCTCCTGAACAACAAGACGAAGTCACCGCCAGAGACCTACAAGAAAAAAGGTTCCTGAGAAGAGCCAAAGCACAGGTCAGAGGACCCCTTTGTAGAGGAGTAGTGGAGGACTTCAGCCTCAAGTCAGGATATGGGTTCATCGTAGCACCTGGTATCAAAGAAGGCATTTTTGTCAATAGGAGAGACGTCAGAGCTAATCTGCCCAGAGGACATCCTGGAAGGAACCTGCGTACAGGAGACTCCGTACAGTTTACCCTGCATCAAGGCGAAAGAGGCTGGTATGCCCTAGATGTAGTGCCATGTCCCAAAGAAGAAAGGAAAGACAGCCATAAAGAAAGAAAAGACCAAAGACCTAATGAAGAGACAACTACAGATGAGGAAAAAGGTCAAGAAAGCAACAGGTGCCGCAGCCCTACAGGCCCAAGCCCTGGTGAGGAGGAATCCACATAAAGTACAGAAAGAAGCATAGAAGTTACCAGTTTGGAAAAAGTTTGTTTTGCAACGTTTTACAAGTTTAAGTATGTGCCCACATAAACTAATGTGAGAAATGAACCTTAAGGCTATGAACTGGCTATAGCCACAAACTCTCGCAGTGTAAATAGTTACACCAGAGGGCACCACCACCACCAGAGTCAGCCTGTTTAGGGGCTTGGCTCGTCTGCAACCAGGAGGAGCCCGTCCGTATATAGGGCCTTGGCTCGCCTGCGACCAGAGAGCATGCCTGTTTATGGGGCCTGGCTCTCCACCACAAAGAGGGTACCTGGTCAGCACCAACTGTGGAGGCCGCCTCTACATCCTGCCAGAAGTGGCTGAAGGCGCGGATCCACCAGGCCAGGTATACCCTGAAACCACCAGCCCATGTAAGCCGCCTCTACATCCTGCCAGAAGTGGCTGAAGCCGCGGCCAACGTGAAAGGGTTTTGGGTGGGTTAACGGACTTGTGGGTGGAGGGTGGTGATGTATGGTACCTGGTGCTTTTAAAATGTTTTACATGTTTTAATGTTTTATGCATTTTTAAAATGTTGTCTTGCAGCCCGAGGACGTGCTGGTGATAACTAAGGGGGAATGTGGCGCCCCTGACCTGGTCAGGCACCACTGAGTACTGCACCCATGCTGGGGACAGTACAATACAGGTAATCCAGAAGGCTGACCGGGGTGTGGAACTCAGGCGCATAGTGATCAGGTCTCACACATGTACCCATGAGAGGACCCCTGGGGATCCCAGGAGGGGGAAAAGCCTTCACCTTCACTGGAATAGTGGAGGGGGCCAAAAGCCTCCATCTCCTCTCAAGGGGTGTGGTAAGAGAGTCTGGTTGCTAGGTGGCGTAGGCAGGCACAAAGGGGAAAAGAGAAGGAGGAGTAAACAGTCTAGAGTCTGCAGCAGAGTGTGGAGGAGTGAGGAGCAGGAAAGTGAGGCTCTGACAGGAGTAGCAGTGAAGGTCCCAGATGTGAGCCAGTTCAGAGCAGAGTCCAGGGAGCTCCGAGGAGAGCTGACCCCTTCCCCTGGGCTGCTGTAGTCTGACAGCGTCCGCGCAGTGGCTACCGACGGGGGAGAACGGTCACCTAGGAGTGCTACCCGAAACCCATCTCCAGCTAAAGAGAGAGCACAGAGTGGGAAGTAAGGAGACTGCTAGGGAGTACCAGGCCCAAACGGGCGGCAGATCCCGAAGCGGAGATAGATCCAGCTTTCTTTTGCTAAACCTGCCGGTGTGGGGCTCTCAAAGCCCACGCCACAACACCACTAAAAGCCGCAGCCACGTAGCCACAGTTAGGGCCCATAGCTCACAGGAGGCAAGCAGCTGGAGTGAGCTGGTCCAGGCCACAAGCAAACGGCAAACGAAGGGGAGTGAGGCTTCAGCAACTTCCCTGGGTGACCCCCATAGGGACTAAAAGTCGGGGTTACCCCAAACCACCAAGGGCTAAGGAAGGCGAGTTGGTAGTCACCATCAGAAGTCAGCCTGAAGGATACCTGGTTCCCGCCTGGTTCATCCCAGCTACGCCCGGGTTACTCACCCTGCCACCTGAAGTGAGTAAAAACCCTGAAAGACATTCTGCCTGTGTGGAGTTATTCTGCGCCTTGTGGTTCTACGCACCTACACAGGGCCCTGGGGCTTGCCTCACTCTCAGGAGGCTATTCCAACTAACTGCACTCACCATCAGCCCCAGGCGTCCCTCAACCTGCAGTGGCGGTCCCTACTGGCCGCAATACTGAGAGTGGCGTCACGACAAGAAGAAGATCTCCTACCTGTGACCAGATCCAGCTGAGTGGAGTCCCTGAAGGTAATGCACCGACACAACACCTGTGGGGCTTCACACATTCACCCCAGGTGTTGTCCTCCTTCATGTCTTTCTTCACTCAGCACTGACACTTTATGCAGTGCGTACACCCCTGCGTTGTCTTCCTTCATTTCTTTCTTCACTCAGTTCTGACACTTTATGCAGTGCATTCACCCCAGGTGTTGTCCTCCTTCATGTCTTTCTTCACTCAGCACTGACACTTTATGCAGTGCGTACACCCCTGCGTTGTCTTCCTTCATGTCTTTCTTCACTCAGTTCTGACACTTTATGCAGTGCATTCACCCCAGGTGTTGTCCTCCTTCATGTCTTTCTTCACTCAGCACTGACACTTTATGCAGTGCGTACACCCCTGCGTTGTCTTCCTTCATGTCTTTCTTCACTCAGTTCTGACACTTTATGCAGTGCGTACACCCCAGGTGTTGTCCTCCTTCATGTCTTTCTTCACTCAGTTCTGACACTTTATGCAGTGCATTCACCCCAGGTGTTGTCCTCCTTCATGTCTTTCTTCACTCAGCACTGACACTTTATGCAGTGCGTACACCCCTGCGTTGTCTTCCTCCATGTCTTTCTTCACTCAGTTCTGACACTTTATGCAGTGCATTCACCCCAGGTGTTGTCCTCCTTCATGTCTTTCTTCACTCAGCACTGACACTTTATGCAATGCGTACACCCCTGCGTTGTCTTCCTTCATGTCTTTCTTCACTCAGTTCTGACACTTTATGCAGTGCGTACACCCCAGGTGTTGTCCTCTTCCATATCTTTCTTTACTCAGCACTGACACTTTATGCATTGAGTACACCTCAGGTGTTGTCCTCCTCGACATCTTTTTTCACTCAGCGTTAACACTTATGCAGTGAGTACACCCGAGGCATAATGCTCCTCCACGTCTTTCTTCACTCAGTTCTGACACTTTATACAGTTAATACACCCCAGACGTTGTCCTCCTCCAAGTCTTGCTTCACTCAGTTCTGACAAGTTATGCAGTGAGTACACCCCAGACGTTGTCCTCCTCCATGTCTTTCTTCACTCAGTTCTGACACTTTATACAGTTAGCATGTGACACGCCTGGACTGTCAGGTCATCACAGGGTATTGCACAATATGCCTTTCCGTGCAATATCCACCTTCTCCTCGGTTTTGGGTCCTTAACCACATGGTGTTGCCTACATCAGCTAATCAAATCCTAGATGCACCCTGCACCACACCCACCAAACACACCAGGGGACGGCCTGAGTGGAATAGGGTCGCCCACCTGGGGTGGGGGGGTTGGAGAAGAGGTCAGGGGTGTCAGAAGGAGAGAGTCGTCAGTCGAGCTTGAGGAGTGAAGTGAGAGGAGGTCAGGAGCAGGGCTCCTAGTAAGCTATCTAGGTGGCAGATGGTGGTCTGGGCCTAGAGGAGCTGGACCCCTGGTCGCAGGGGATCATGGCAAGGGGCATGGATCTGTCGAGGAGGACAGCCGGCGACCTTGCACCAACACCTGGCTGGGACCAAGGCACTACAGGGTATGTGGACCCTAGGTCAGGGAGTAGCTTCAGGCAACCTGACAATTTACCCGACGCAAATGGAGTCTTCAAGAGCCGTTCCTACCCGCTTCAAAATCGGGGTACTAGCGCAATGAGGGGGATAGGACTTTCCACTCAAACCGGTCCAGAAAATCCCAAGCGTGAACCCTGAGAGCAAACTCCCACACTTAGCCATAGTGGGGAGCTGGACCCGGCAGGTTTCATACCACCAGGACAACCGAAGAAGTAAACTCAGTGCCAGGAGGCAGGTCACGGATCACCAGGCAGCACCATTGGGGACGGAACCCGAACTAAGTTCCCCTCAGCGACAGCGGTATCCATAACTTTGGTTTATCCGTTGTTGGTGTCAGCTTAATGGACTGAGTGAGTACGCAAGTAACCCCCTTTGTATCCAACGGCACTCCCCCCTCACCATCACTGAGTCTCGGGGCATTCCCCCTACCCGTGGAGGGTCACAACACCTGGCTGCCCCATTCCATCACACCCAGGTACTCCTATCTGCAGCGGTGGTACTCCTAATTACCACATACCACAGGTGGCATCACAAACTCTAATACCTCCCCTGTAAATACCCCCCTTCATTTGAGTGGCCGCACGACCCCCTGGTCCGGAGACCCTCGAGCCACCGCGGATCTGGATCCGAGCAGCCTGGCTGCTGGCACGGAGGCGGCACAAGTACACCCTAGGCATTGTCCTCCTCCATGTCTTTCTTCACTCAGTTCTGACACGTCATACAGTGAGTACACCCCTGGAGTTGTCCTCCTCCATGTCTTTCTTTACTCAGCAGCACTGACACTTTATGCAGTGAGTACATCCCTGGCGTTGTCCTCCTCCACGTCTTTCTTCACTCAGCACTGACACTTTATACAATGAGTACACCCCAGGCGTTGTCCTCGTACACATCTTTCTTCACTCAGCACTGACACTTTATGCAGTGAGTACATCCCTGGCGTTGTCCCCCTCCACGTCTTTCTTCACTCAGTCCTGACACTTTATACAGTTAGTACACCCCAGGCGTTGTCCTCCTCCATGTCTTTCTTTACTCAGCACTGACACTTTTTACAGTGAGTACACTCCACCCCAGGCATTGTCCTCCTCCACGTCTTTCTTTACTCAGTCCTGACACTTTATACAGTTAGTACACCCCAGGCGTTGTCCTCCTCCATGTCTTTCTTCACTCAGCACTGACACTTTTTACAGTGAGTACACTCCATCCCAGGCATTGTCCTCCTCCACGTCTTTCTTCACTCAGTCCTGACACTTTATACAGTTAGTACACCCCAGGCGTTGTCCTCCTCCATGTCTTTCTTTACTCAGCACTGACACTTTTTACAGTGAGTACACTCCACCCCAGGCATTGTCCTCCTCCATGTCTTTCTTTACTCAGCACTGACACTTTATACAGTGAGTACACCCCACCCCAGGCATTGTCCTCCTCCACGTCTTTCTTTACTCAGTCCTGACACTTTATACAGTTAGTACACCCCAGGCGTTGTCCTCCTCCATGTCTTTCTTCACTCAGCACTGACACTTTTTACAGTGAGTACACTCCACCCCAGGCATTGTCCTCCTCCACGTCTTTCTTCACTCAGTCCTGACACTTTATACAGTTAGTACACCCCAGGCGTTGTCCTCCTCCATGTCTTTCTTTACTCAGCACTGACACTTTTTACAGTGAGTACACTCCACCCCAGGCATTGTCCTCCTCCATGTCTTTCTTTACTCAGCACTGACACTTTATACAGTGAGTACACCCCACCCCAGGCATTGTCCTCCTCCATGTCTTTCTTTACTCAGCACTGACACTTTACACAGTGAGTACACCCCACCCCAGGCATTGTCCTCCTCCATGTCTTTCTTTACTCAGCACTGACACTTTATACAGTGAGTACACCCCACCCCAGGCATTGTCCTCCTCCATGTCTTTCTTTACTCAGCACTGACACTTTATACAGTGAGTACACCCCAGGCGCTGTCCAAAGTTTGATCAGCAACTTCGATGATGGACGTACGGACAAGGTGCATCACCCAAGGTCTGCTCTCCACAGTACGGAGGGAAGGAATTATGTTCTGGGGTCTGGAGATGCCTTATGGCATAATAAAGCACATTCAATTCACATTGAATAGATTTGGTGCAAATCTCATTTATTGCCCAAAATTGAGCAAACTGCTGAACTCTAATTTTGGCCCAATGTCTTAATCACTTGTAATGCAGTGGCTAAATGATGGAAAAAGTTATAGGAAAAATAAAATTCCCATAATAACGATTAGCAGTATAACAGTGCCAAAAAGTGAGCAAATGTTCAACATGCCAGCAAAAAAGACCAGATCATGCCACGAGTTATGGTGAATTCGAGAGGTCTGAGACGTTCCTTTCACCCCATAGATCCAGGGACCAGACCATTTTTTCCTTTTTTTAGAAGGGGAGCTACACTCTTACTTTCCACTTTCCAGCATGGAGAACATGGAGTCACAAGGAACCACCTCGCTCTAGAGGCGAGAATATGGATATGACTGGTTCTGTCTCCATGATCTGTCCATCATCCTGCAAATGAAAATCCGGTGTCTTATAAGGTCAATTAAATTCAGGCACAGTGAATTAAACATTAGAAAAATCAGCTGGAAGAGCAGCAGAACATTGTGTCCTGGGTGGAACGCGTCACGTGGAGCCATATACTGCGCTGACTAAGCCAATTAACCTTTGTGAGTGTTTATAAGACTGAACATTAAAGTGATAACGTCTTACTCCATAGCAAGGTGTCAAATTCCAACAGATTACTCTACTGGAATAATAAAATAGATCTATTGGCTCAATTGAGTTGAGCTGTGTATGAAGGGAACATTTTCCTGCAAATTCTAAGGCCCTTTTTATATGCTTGCCTATAGGGCAGTATTATAGTAGTTTTATGTCACGCGGGTGGTACTGACAGACCAGGGGTACCTAATCTGGTCCTAAGACTGGGGTCCCTATGTTCACTTTCACCCCAGAGATACCCTTGAAGGTAGGGAGGTCCGGATTCCCGACCTGGCCCTGTCTCCTGTCCAAGCCATGATCTTACTCTACTGGAAACCCAGTACAAAACCCCACAGAAACGACAGGGACAAGAGAGAATGAAACCTCGTACACACTGAACTCAAACACAAAGAATAAAGAAAAGGGTAGGGAAAAACTCACAACAGGGGAATGTTCACACCATGCAACAAAGCTACTGTTGTTCACCATGAACTGAGATCAATGAGACGGGGATCGCTGAGGCTATCTTCGGCAGTTTGTTACTACACTCCCCAGTCTTAAATAGGAAGAGACCAGCTGTGGATGATAATTAGCAACCTGTCTTTTAGAAGACTTGCACACTGCTCCAAAAAAGAATTAACTCCTGCATAGCTGAGAGCAGTGAAACAACTCAGCCGATGCCCAGCCAAGCTGAGCACTTAAGAGAGACCAGGCTACATGTCAGACTCTGTATTGTGCACAGTGTCCGATGCTGTAGTAGTAATCCGTGTGTGCTGAACCGGACAGCGCATGGCATTATATTCTTGTACATAGGTGTCATGCTAGGTACAAGAAATTAGCAAGCAAGTGGCGAAAGGGAAGGGGAAGATGGTGACTAGAGATGAGCGAACCGGTCCCAGTTCGGCTCGAGGCCGGTTCGCCGAACGGGGGTCCCGTTCGAGTTCGGCTCGTCGAACGTTCGACGAACCGAACTCAAACGTATAGGCTAGAATGGGAGGCAATCACAAACACATAAAAATGCATTATAAATGTACACAAACAGTTAATAAACATTGCCATAACACTTACCGGTCCCCGCGATCCCTTCTGCACTCTGTCTCCTGCCGCTATTCCATCCGATGATCGCTTAATCCTCCCGGTGACCGGCACTGCCAGCAGAGATGCAGGACCTATCGTGACGTCAAAATAGCCATGTGACCAGTCACGTGGCTATTATCTCATTGGCTACAGACTGGTCACATGACTATGACACGTCATGTAGGACCTGCGAGTGCATCTCTCCGGTACACGGTGCACATATGTGTACCGGCGACATGCTCTAGCACACGGTCGACTCCCCGTTCCGTTAGGGACCGGCTGACACAGCCGGTCATTAACGGAGATCACCGTTGCCATAGCAACGGAGCTAACCGCGGCTCCGAGAGCACCGTTGCTATGGTAACGCGTCTGTCAGCGTTACCGCTGTTACCGCTGACAGCCAGCACTGATCACTCACGGAGTGAAGGCTGCACGCTGGTTCACGATTGTAGTGAGGATTGTAGTGAGGATGGAGGTTCCCCAGCCCCAAGTGATGAGCTGGGTAAACTCATCCTCACTACAATCGTCACTACTACTACACTAGTGAGGATTGTAGTGAGGATGGAGGTTCCCCAGCCCCAAGTGATGAGCTGGGTAAACTCATCCTCACTACAATAGTCACTACTACTACACTAGTGAGGATTGTAGTGAGGATGGAGGTTCCCCAGCCCCAAGTGATGAGCTGGGTAAACTCATCCTCACTACAATCGTCACTACTACTACACTAGTGAGGATTGTAGTGAGGATGGAGGTTCCCCAGCCCCAAGTGATGAGCTGGGTAAACTCATCCTCACTACAATCGTCACTACTACTACACTAGTGAGGATTGTAGTGAGGATGGAGGTTCCCCAGCCCCAAGTGATGAGCTGGGTAAACTCATCCTCACTACAATCGTCACTACTACTACACTAGAAAGAAAGAAGACAGAAGAGCCGGATCGTGGAGGGCTGACAGGGGGTAATAAAGATGGAGTCTCTAATGTGTCTGTGTATTTTTTTCTATTAAAGTATTTTTTCTCTGTGTGGTGTTTTTTTTAACCCTTTATTGGAGATTCTTAATGGCCGGGTCAAATGTGCCTGACATTAAGAATCTCTGGCTTAATACTGGCTAGTAAAACAAAGCCAGTATTAACTCATGATTACCCAACAAGCCACCCGGCTCCAGGGCTGTTGGAAGAGTTGGATACAGCGCCAGATGATGGCGCTTCTATGAGAGCGCCATTTTCTGGGACGGCTGCGGACTGAAATCCGCAGTAGAGGCGCCCAGAAACCTCGGGCTAACCTGTGCTGCGGATTCCAATCCCCAGCTGCCTAGTTGTACCCGGCTGGACACAAAAATGGGGCGAAGCCCACGTCATTTGTTTTTTAATTATTTCATGAAATAAGTGAAATAATTAAAAAAAACGGGCTTCCCTATATTTTTGGTTCCCAGCCGGGTACAAATAGGCAACTGGGGGTTGGAGGCAGCCCGTGGCTGCCTGCTGTACCTGGCTAGCATACAAAAATATGGCGAAACCCACGACATTTTTTTGGCGGGCAAAAAAATTCTGCATACAGTCCTGGATGGAGTATGCTGAGCCTTGTAGTTCTGCAGCTGCTGTCTGCTCTTCTCCATACAGATAGACAGCAGCTGCAGAACTACAAGGCTCAGCATACTCCATCCAGGACTGTATGCAGAAGTTTTTTGCCCCCTGAAAAAATGATGTGGGCTTCGCCATATTTTTCTATGCTAGCCAGGTACAGCAGGCAGGTATGGCTGCCCCCAACCCCCAGTTGCCTATTTGTACCCGGCTGGGAACCAAAAATAAAGGGAAGCCCTTTTTTTATTATTTCATGAATTTCATGAAATAATTAGAAAACAAATGACGTAGGCTTCGCCCCATTTTTGTGTCCAGCCAGGTACAACTGGGCAGCTGGGGATTGGAATCCGCAGCACAGGTTGGCCTGAGCTTTCTGGGCCCCACTGCTGCGAATTGCAGTCTGCAGCCGCCTCAGAAAATGGCATTTTCATAGAAGCGCCATATTCTAGCGCTGTATCCAACTCTTCCAGCACCTGCCTGCTATACCTGGCTAGCATACAAAAATATGGCGAAGCTCACGTCCTTTTTTTGTAGTTTTTTGGCAAAAAAAATAAAAAATGCTTCCCTGGATTTTCCATTGCCAGTGAAGGTAACACCAAGCAGTGGGGGTTAGCAGCCAGTAGCTGCTTGGATTACCCTTAGCTAGCAATACAAAAAATGCAGCGGGAGCCCATATATATTTTTTTTAATTATTTATTTAAATAACTAAAAATAAAATGGGCTTCCCTGTATTTTGATTGCTGGACATCACAGTGCTGTAAAAATAAATCTTTAAAAAAATGACGTAGCGCTCCGCGGTATTTTTGATTCTCAGCGCAGGTAAAGCAGACAGCTATGGGTTGCCACCCCCATCTGCCTGCCGTTACCTTGGTTGTCAATGAAAATACAGGGAAGCCCATTAATTTTTTCTATTTAAAAAATAGTTAAAAAAAAAAATGACGTTGGGTCCCCCCATTTTTGATAGCCAGCTAGGGTAAAGCAGACGGCTGTAGCCTGAAAACCACAGCTGGCAGCTTTACCGTGGTTGGGGATCCAATGTGGAGGTCCCCTCAGGCTCTTTTTTATAATTATTTTATAAATATTAATAATTACACAATAAAAGTAGGGTCCCCCCATATTGGATCACCAGCCAAGGTAAAGCGGACAGCTGTGGTCTGGTATTCTCAGGGTGGAAAGGTCCATAGTTATTGGGCCTTCACAGCCTAAAAATAGCAGGCCGCAGGCACCCCAGACGTGGCGCATCCACTAGATGCGCCAATCCTGGCGCTTCACCCCAGCTCATCCCGTGCCCTGGTGCAGTGGCAAACGGGGTAATAAATCGGGTTGATACTAGCTGTAAAGTCACCTGAGATCAAGCCCAGCAGTTTGTGATGTCATGGCGTCTATTAGATACCCAACATCATAAACTGTCAGTACTAACAAAAAAAAAAATCGACAAAAGAAATTTATTTGAAAAAACAGTCCCCAAAACATTTCCTCTTTCACCAATTTATTGTAAGAAAAAAAATAAAGGGGTCCCACGACGACTCTGGACCGTCTAGAATATGGGGGGGAGACACTCAGGGAACGTATCCCCCATTTTCTAGGAGTGCGGACCCTTCATGTGAGGAGTGTGGGTGCAATGAATCTGCACTCACTCTCCCCGGGTCCACAGCAGCAGAGTCCATGTCGTAATGGTTGCTACCAAAGCTGCAATGCCCTGCTCATGAGGTAAGGGCATGCCTAATCAGGAGAACTACTGTAGAGGAAGCTCTGCTCACTGGTATATAGGTGCTCAGAGGTAATAATAGATCAAATTAGTGAGTAACCTCGGCACTCTAAATCTCCCATACTAAGTCAGTAAGTCACAACGGATAGTAATGCAAAATCACTCTTTATTGGTCCGTATTAAGAAAAAAAAATTTTTCATAAGCATATATGTTTTTGTCCAAAACAAGTTACAAATGACGTTTCGGCCTGAGCCTTCGTCAGATTGGACTTATCTGCATGTAATCATGAAAAATGACAATAATCAGTATCACATAAGAGTGAGAGAACAATAACATAAACTCGAACAATGTAGAGGTACAATTGGGATGCAGCAAAAAAATTGCAACACAGCAAGAAATGAAACACATGATACAAATGTCATAATACAGTCAAGGACAATATAGTAATGACAAATATGGGGTCAGAGTAGACTTAGACAGCTCTGGTACGAAAGAGATGTCAATCATAAAGTAACATGTGCAGTAGGTGTAGAGCTACAGTATGCATGGCAGAGCTAATGGGTAGACCGACCATAGAAAAAGAACGGAGAAAAAGTGGAGAAAAAGTGGAGAATAAGTGGAGAAAAAGTGGAGAAAAAGTGGAGAAAAAGTGGAGAAAAAGTGGAGAAAAAGTGGAGATTAAGAGGAGAAAAAAGTGGAGAAAAAAGTGGAGAAAAAAGTGGAGAAAAAGTGGAGAAAAAGTGGAGCATAAGAGGAGAAAAAGTGGAGAAAAAGTGGAGAAAAAAGTGGAGAAAAAAGTGGAGAAAAAGTGGAGAAAAAGTGGAGAAAAAGTGGAGATTAAGAGGAGAAAAAGTGGAGAAAAAGTGGAGCATAAGAGGTGAAAAAGTGGAGAAAAAGTGGAGAAAAAGTGGAGAAAAAGTGGAGCATAAGAGGAGAAAAAGTGGAGAAAAAGTGGAGAAAAAGTGGAGAAAAAGTGGAGATTAAGAGGAGAAAAAGTGGAGAAAAAGTGGAGCATAAGAGTAGAAAAAGTGGAGAAAAAAGTGGAGAAAAAGTGAAGAAAAAGTGGAGAAAAAGTGGAGAAAAAGTGGAGAAAAAGTGGAGAAAAAAGTGGAGAAAAAGTGGAGAAAAAGTGGAGAAAAAGTGGAGAATAAGAGGAGAAAAAGTGGAGAAAAAAGTGGAGAAAAAGTGGAGAAAAAGTGGAGAAAAAAGTGGAGAAAAAGTGGAGAAAAAGTGGAGAAAAAGTGGAGAATAAGAGGAGAAAAAGTGGAGAAAAAAGTGGAGAAAAAGTGAAGAAAAAGTGGAGAAAAAGTGGAGAAAAAGTGGAGAAAAAGTGGAGAATAAGAGGAGAAAAAGTGGAGAAAAAAGTGGAGAAAAAGTGGAGAAAAAGTGGAGAAAAAAGTGGAGAAAAAGTGGAGAAAAAGTGGAGAAAAAGTGGAGAATAAGAGGAGAAAAAGTGGAGAAAAAAGTGGAGAAAAAGTGAAGAAAAAGTGGAGAAAAAGTGGAGAAAAAGTGGAGAATAAGTGGAGAAAAAGTGGAGAAAAAGTGGAGAAAAAGTGGAGAAAAAGTGGAGAAAAAGTGGAGATTAAGAGGAGAAAAAAGTGGAGAAAAAAGTGGAGAAAAAAGTGGAGAAAAAGTGGAGAAAAAGTGGAGCATAAGAGGAGAAAAAGTGGAGAAAAAGTGGAGAAAAAAGTGGAGAAAAAAGTGGAGAAAAAGTGGAGAAAAAGTGGAGAAAAAGTGGAGATTAAGAGGAGAAAAAGTGGAGAAAAAGTAAAGCATAAGAGGAGAAAAAGTGGAGAAAAAGTGGAGAAAAAGTGGAGAAAAAGTGGAGAAAAAGTGGAGCATAAGAGGAGAAAAAGTGGAGAAAAAGTGGAGAAAAAGTGGAGAAAAAGTGGAGATTAAGAGGAGAAAAAGTGGAGAAAAAGTGGAGCATAAGAGGAGAAAAAGTGGAGAAAAAAGTGGAGAAAAAGTGAAGAAAAAGTGGAGAAAAAGTGGAGAAAAAGTGGAGAAAAAGTGGAGAAAAAAGTGGAGAAAAAGTGGAGAAAAAGTGGAGAAAAAGTGGAGAATAAGAGGAGAAAAAGTGGAGAAAAAAGTGGAGAAAAAGTGGAGAAAAAGTGGAGAAAAAAGTGGAGAAAAAGTGGAGAAAAAGTGGAGAAAAAGTGGAGAATAAGAGGAGAAAAAGTGGAGAAAAAAGTGGAGAAAAAGTGAAGAAAAAGTGGAGAAAAAGTGGAGAAAAAGTGGAGAAAAAGTGGAGAAAAAGTGGAGAAAAAAGTGGAGAAAAAAGTGGAGAAAAAGTGGAGAAAAAGTGGAGAAAAAGTGGAGAATAAGAGGAGAATAAGAGGAGAAAAAGTGGAGAATAAGTGGAGAAAAAAAATGGAGAAAAAGTGGGGAAAAAAATGGAGAAAAAGTGGAGCACCCTTTGGTACCTTTCATGTGGCACTAAGGGGTGCTTATCTTTGTATTTAGCCAAAAAAATGAAAAAAAAATGACGTAGGGTTCCCCCTAGTTTTGTAGCCAGCTAGGGTAAAGCAGACGGCTGCAGCCTGCAGACCACAGCTGGCAACCTCACCTTGGCTGGTAATCCAAAACTGAGGGCACCCCACGCTGTTATTTTAAATTAAATAAATAATTAAAAAAAAAAACACGTAGGGGTCCCCCAAAATTGGATCACCAGCCAAGGTAAAGCAGACAGCTGGGGCCTGATATTCTCAGACTAGGGAGGTCCATGGTTATTGGAATCTCCCCAGCCTAAAAATAGCAGGCCGCAGCCGCCCCAGAAGTGGCGCATCCATTAGATGCGCCAATCCTGGTGCTTCGCCCCAGCTCATCCCGCGCCCTGGTGCGGTGGCAAACGGGGTAATATATGGGGTTAATACCAGATGTGTAATGTCACCTGGCATCAAGCCCTGGGGTTGGTGAGGTCAGGCGTCTATCAGATACCCGACATCACCAACCCAGTCAGTAATAAAAAAAAAATAGACGACAAACACATTTTTATTTGAAAAAATACTCCCCAAAACATTCCCTCTTTAACCAATTTATTAGAATGAAAAACAAATCCAGGTCTGGTGTAATCCAAGGGGTTGCCATGACGATCCACACTGTCCCAGTCAATGAAGAGCAGGATGTTCCCCATTGGCTGGGAGAGCAGTGCAGTGACCTGAGCTAACATCAATGGGTCAGCCCAGGTCACTGCAGGGCATGACAAGTGCTGCTGTCAGCGAGGTACATTACCTGCGCTGATCTCCTGCACACTGACAGCACCTGTCACTGAGTTCAATCACCGGCGCCTTCCCCTCAAGTATCGCGAGAGGTCCGTGACGTCACCGCTAGTCAGTCTCGGGTCGGAAGCGAGAGGTGATGTGACAAGCGGCGGCCATGGAGGACAGTGACAGCTCTGAGGTCGGGATGGCGGGACTTCATCACCGCAGGTAAGCCGAGCGGGGGGGGGGGGTTTGTGTTTGTGTGTGTGTGTGTGTGTGTGTGTGTATGTATGTGTACATGCCGCGGGCAGGAGGGGGCGGAGCGAGCTGAGCGGGAAAGTGTGGGCTTCCTGCACGTAACTAAGATAAACACCGGGTTACTAACCAAAGCGTTTTGCTTGGATACCCGATGTTTATCTTGGTTACCAGCTTCTGGCAGGCTGCCAGCGATGGCTCCTGCACACTGTAGCTGTAAAAAGCCCTGCTTTTTGCTGCTAGAACCGTTCTCGAACGTATCTAGAACTATCGAGCTTTTGCAAAAAGCTCGAGTTCTAGTTCGATCTCGAACAGCCCCAAAAATCACTCGAGCCTAGAACTGGAGAACCTCGAACCACGAACCGCTCTCAACTCTAATGGTGACCCTTGACCAAAACTACAGCTGGTCCCTGGGGTCTCCTATCACCCTAGATAGATTCCATATCTATGTGCCGATGAGCTCTTCGTCATCCCCACTAAACACTAAAGGAAGACACAAGGAGGACACACAAGGGAAAAAGCATGAACTACTTATCCACAGATGACACAGGCAGGAGTTCAACAAGCCTCAGCAACAATACCACAGATGAGAGTGTTAAGGAGAAATTTCATAGTTTTCGGGAAATCTTCTTAACAGTGAATGTCTGCTGTAATCTCTCATGGAAGGTTGCTGAGAGCCAGCGGAGAAATTCACACCACACAATATATCTGGTATGAATTCCTTCTCAGAGAAGGTGCACATGCTCTGATATGGGAAAGCTGGGTGCTGAGGGAAAGATGTAAAGCAGAGCATGGGAAAGCTGGATGCTGAGGACAAGATAGCTATCAGAACATAGGAAAGCTGGGTGCTGATAGAGGGATTTCAGATCATGGGAAATCTGGATGTTAAGAGTAAGAGCGAAGTGTCAGTGTCATTGTCCCGTACCCCAAGTGTCGGTGTACGTGGAGGGGGGGCCCAGGTCCGAACTTTGCACCGGGGCCCATCAAACTCTACTTACGCCACTGCATAGGAGCAGTATTATAGTGGTTAAATTCTTGTACATAGGAGCAGTATTATAGTAATTATAGTCTTGTACATAGGGGCAGTATTATAGTAGTTATATTCTTGTACATAGGGGGCAGTATTATAGTAGTTATATTATTGTACATAGGAGCAGTATTATAGTAGTTATATTCTTGTACATAGGGAGCAGTATTATAGTAGTTATATTCTTATACATAGGGGCAGTATTATAGTAGTTATATTATTGTACATAGGGGCAGTATTATAGTAGTTATATTCTTGTACATAGGGGCAGTATTATAGTAGTTATATTCTTGTACATAGGGGCAGTATTACAGTAGTTATATTCTTGTACATAGGGGCAGTATTATAGTAGTTATATTCTTGTACATAGGGGCAGTATTATAGTAGTTATATTATTGTACATAGGGGCAGTATTATAGTAGTTATATTCTTGTACATAGGGGCAGTATTATAGTAGTTATATTATTGTACATAGGGGCAGTATTATAGTAGTTATATTCTTGTACATAGGGGCAGTATTATAGTAGTTATATTCTTGTACATAGGGGCAGTATTACAGTAGTTATATTCTTGTACATAGGGGCAGTATTATAGTAGTTATATTCTTGTACATAGGGGCAGTATTATAGTGGTTACATAGTTACATAGTTACTTAGGTTGAAAAAAGACCTAGGTCCATCTAGTTCACCTTCCTCCACCAGTTCTACATTTAGTCACTAAGTCATTTATAACCAACAATGTTGTGTAGTGAGGAAATCATCCAGCCCTGATATAGAAGCTGTTATAGTATCTGCCATTACTACCTCTTGTGGTCGGTATTCCACAGTCTGACTGCTCTAACTGTAAAGAACCCTTTCCTATTTAGCTGCCGGAATCGCTTTTCTTCCACTCGCAGTGAGTGCCCCCTGGTCCTTAGTACTGTCTGTGGAAGGAATAAGTCATGTGCCCGTCCTTTATATCGACCACACATGTATTTATACATATAAATGAGATCTCCTCTGAGACGTCTTTTTTCTAAGCTAAACAGATCTAACTTTTTCAACCTGTCATCATACGGGCGGCCTCCATTCCTCATCATACGGGCGGCCTCCATTCCTCATCATACGGGCGGCCTCCATTCCTCATCATACGGGCGGCCTCCATTCCTTGTAATAGTCTAGTCGCCCGCCTTTGAACTGACTCTAACTTCTGAATGTCCTTTTTAAAATGTGGAGTCCAAAACTGGATCCCATATTCCAGATGTGGCCTTACAAGTGATTTATAGAGGGTGTGAGGTAGCGTGGTCGGCTGCGCAGCAGAAGACACGGGATCCAGGCATATAGGTTCACAGCACACGGTTTTAATCTTCAAAACCAAAGTCCATAACACAATACATGTGCCTCTCCAGCAGAAAACTCAGGGAGTTCTGTTCACTCCCTCACACCCGGCACACCTGCCCTTGTTCCTGATTCTATTTAACCCTTCCTTCAGTCTGTAGGGAAACAGCATTAACCCTATAGTGGATTTACTTTCTATCATGGAGTGAGCACAACCTGGGCGAGACATACCGGCCGTCATAGATAACCCCGGTCACAGTCTCACATACCCCCCCCCTCAGTTCAAGCGTGCGGGGTTGAACTCCAGCCATCAAACACGGGCCGCGGGACAAGGCATCGGCGTTGCCCTGCAACCTACCGGCCCGGTGTTCAACCGTAAACCGGAAGTTCTGCAGAGAAAGGAACCACCGGGTAACCCGGGCATTCCGTTCCTTGGCGGACCTCATCCAGACCAATGGAGAGTGATCCGTCACCAAGCGAAACTGCCGTCCCAGCAGGTAATAGCGTAGGGACTCCAAGGCCCACTTGATCGCCAGGCACTCCTTCTCCACTACGCTATAATTCCGCTCGGGAGGGGTGAGCTTCCTACTCAAGAAGGTGACGGGGTGTTCCTCCCCCTGAACCACCTGAGACAGTACTGCCCCCAGGCCGACCTCCGAGGCGTCAGTCTGTACAATGAACTCCTTCCGGAAATCAGGGTTGACCAGAACGGGCTGTCCGCACAGGACCTCCTTCAGGGCCCGGAAGGAGTCCTCGGCCTGCGGAGTCCAGCGCACCATGACGGACTTCTTGCCTTTGAGAAGGTCCGTCAAGGGGGCTGATAGTCCTGCAAAATCTTTTACAAACCTCCTGTAGTACCCCACGATACCCAGGAAGGCCCTAACCTGCTTCATGGTCAGGGGTCTAGGCCACTTCTGGATCGCCTCAACCTTGTTAATTTGGGGCTTAATCACTCCTTGGCCTATCACGTAGCCCAAGTAGCGGGCTTCCGTGAGTCCCAATGCACATTTCTTGGGATTGGCTGTCAATCCGGCTGTTCGAAGTGCGTCCACCACCGCTTGTACCTGTTCCAAGTGGGTCTGCCAATCGGAGCTGTAAACAATGATGTCATCCAGGTACGCTGATGCATACGCCTGGTGGGGTTCCAGCACTAAGTCCATCAACCTCTGGAACGTGGCCGGAGCGCCATGTAACCCAAAAGGCAAGACAACATAGTGGAAGAGACCCTCCGGCGTAACAAAAGCGGTTTTCTCCTTGGCGGACTCAGTCAGTGGCACCTGCCAGTACCCCTTGGTCAGGTCGAGCGTGGTAAAATACCGTGCCTGTCCCAGCCTATCAATCAGCTCATCCACTCTGGGCATGGGGTAGAGATCGAACTTGGATATTTCATTCAATCTCCTAAAGTCATTGCAGAACCTTAAGGAGCCATCGGGTTTTGGTATTAGGACGATCGGACTAGCCCATTCACTCCGGGATTTTTCGATGACCCCCAGGCGTAACATTGTCTTTACTTCCTCCGATATGGCTTGTCGTCGAGCCTCCGGTACCCGGTATGACTTCAGGCGTACCTTCAGGTGGGGCTCGGTGACAATATCATGTCGTATCAGACTGGTCCTACCGGGCAGCTCGGAGAAGACATCGGGGTTCTGCTGAACCAACCGTCTGGCCTCTCGCCTCTGTGTCTTGGTGAGGGCTTCTCCAATCCTTACTTCCGGTTCGTCCTCTCCGGAGGTCGCTGGAGCCGGAGGTGAAGGACCCGAAGAGGAGGGAGATGGGGAAAAAACAGCCATCAGGCTTTCCCGTTCCTGCCAGGGTTTTAATAGGTTGACATGGTATATTTGTTCAGGTTTCCGCCTACCGGGCTGCAATACTTTATAGTTAACCACCCCGACTCTTTCCTTTATCTCGTAGGGGCCTTGCCACTGAGCCAGGAATTTACTCTCCGCCGTGGGGATTAATACCAACACCCGATCCCCGGGTTTAAAGGTCCGCACGGTGGCTTGTCTATTGTAGCGGCCGCTTTGCGCGGCCTGAGCCTCCTGTAAATGCTCCTTCACAATTGGCATGACCGCACTTATGCGGTTCTGCATACCCAAAATGTGTTCAATCACACTTTTATGGGGGGTGGGCTCTTGCTCCCCATGTTTCCTTTGCCAGGTCCAACAATCCCCGGGGGATGTCGCCCGTATAACAACTCAAAAGGCGAAAACCCCGTGGATGCCTGTGGCACCTCACGGATGGCAAACATCAAATAGGGAAGCATCATATCCCAGTCTTTCCCGTCTTTTGAAATCACCCTTTTTAGCATGGTTTTCAGGGTTTTTATTGAAACGCTCCACTAAACCGTCCGTTTGAGGATGGTACACAGACGTACGCAACTGCTTGATCTGGAGTAGCCGGCATAGCTCTTTGGTCACTTTAGACATGAATGGGGTCCCCTGATCCGTAAGGATCTCCTTGGGCAACCCCACCCGGCAGAACACAGCAAACAACTCCCGAGCTATAAGCTTTGCTGCAGTATGTCTGAGAGGTATCGCCTCGGGATACCGGGTGGCATAGTCAACGATCACTAGGATGTGTTGGTGCCCTCGAGCGGACTTTACGAGGGGCCCCACCAGATCCATCCCTATCCGTTCAAAAGGGACTTCTATAATGGGTAACGGTACCAACGGACTGCGAAAATGGGTCAGGGGTGCGGTAAGCTGACACTCCGGGCAGGTTTCGCAGAACCGTTTTACCTCCCCAAAGACTCCGGGCCAATAGAACCTTTGCAATATTCGCTCCTGCGTTTTCTTGACCCCCAGGTGGCCACTCATCAGGTGTTTATGAGCCAAGTCGAGGACCCGCCGACGATGCGGCTGGGGCACCACCAACTGCTCACCCCCACGCCCCGTATTTCATCTACCTGGTAGAGTAAATCCTGCTTAAGAGCGAAATGGGGGTACCTTACCTGGGCACCGGGCAGCTGTGCCACCCCGTCAATTACTGTCACCCGACTCCGGGCATGTATTAATGTAGGGTCCTGGAGTTGGGGCAGTCCCCAAACGTATCCGGGGGACGCCTCCAACTCCGGGATGGGTTCGACCGTCTCAGCCTCTCCTGCCAATACCTCTAGGGGCGACCTATCGGGTTCACATTCTGTCCCTATCATGGGGACCCCTACGGCAGGTGTCCCGGATTCAGGATTGTAGGGCTCAGGTCCCGGACTGACCAATATCTGAGGAGACTTAGGGGGTCCCTTCCATAAAGTCCAAAAATAGGGCAGATCCCTTCCTAGGATCACGTCATAAGGAAGAGTGTTAAGAAGTCCCACCTCATGTTGCACCTGACCGCAAGGTGCTGTGATGGTGACAATCCCCGTGGGATAGTCTCGGCGGTCCCCATGTATGCAAACCACCCCCACGGTACGTCCTGTGGCCTTTACTTTAGCCCTCAAGGTGGATCGCACAAGGGTCACTAAGCTTCCGGATCCAACAATCCTGTAACCGGACATCCATTCACCTGTATTTGGCACAAGTGGGGCTCCGTCTCTGGGGAGACCAGGTCAGCGGTACACACCACCTGAGCATACATTGAACCCCGCCGGGTAACCCCACAATCCATGGGCTCCGTGGTGAGTGGACACTGGGCTTCCATATGTCCCACCCGCTGGCACCGCCAACATCTAATGGGGACGGAAACACCTTTGACGGGTTGTCGTTTAGGGTACAGAACCTTCCGGACCTCAGGATTGGCGGCCGCGGCCTCAGGCGGGACGGTAGGGGACTCCTGCACCGTTGTCGGCGGGTGGGTCCTTGGCCCTAGGCTTGGAGGGGCCGGACCGACGGGCGGTACGCAAAGTCTCAGTGTCCTGTATCAAGTCCTGCGTAGCCACATGCCGCTCTACCAGGGACACTAACTGGTCCAGGGTACTCGGGTCACCCTGTCCTACCCACCGTTGAACGGTGACGGGTAAAGTGCGCACAAAACGATCCACTACTACCCTTTCCACCATCTGCGCCGGGCTCAGAGTGTCAGGCTGCAACCATTTTTTTACAAGATGCAACAAGTCATAGGCCTGGGAGCGTACGGGTTTGGCTTCCTCATAGAACCACTGATTTACCCGCTGAGCCCGTACATAAGTATTCACCCCCAACCGTGCCAGTATTTCGGCTTTTAGGGTCACATAGTCAATGGCGTCCTCGGTACAGAGGTCCAGGTACGCTTTTTGTGGTTCCCCGTCAGATAGGGTGACAATACCTCAGCCCACTGGGGGGTCGGCAGCTTTTCCCGCTCGGCCACCCGCTCAAACACCGCCAGGAACGCTTCCACATCGTCCCCCGGGGTCATCTTTTGCAACGCTTGTCTCACCGCTTTCCGGACGCTGCCGTCATCACCCGGTCCCGGGGTTGTTGCTGCCGGTCCGGCACGGATCGACTTGGCCAGGAGAACCATCTGTTCTTGGTGCCTTTTTTCCTGCAATTGCAAGGCTTGCTGCTGACGTGCATTGGCCCTGCTCCATCTGTTCTTGGTGCATTTTGACCTGCACTTGCAAGGATTGCTGCTGACGTGCATTGGCCTGATCCAACTGTTCTTGGAGTTTTTTTTCCTGCACTTGCAAGGATTGGAGCAGGTGTGCATTGGTCTGTTGCTGCTGTGCATTAGCCTGTTGTTGCTGTGCATTAGCCTGAGCCAAATGCTTTAGTATGTCCTCCATGGCGTCGCCGGGTTTGGGCTGTAGTATAGCCGCTCGAATCCAGGACATGCGCAGCTGGGTCACCAGGGATGGATGCTACACTCACCGGCTGTGATGCCCGCATTCTCCACCATATGTGAGTAGCGTGGTCGGCTGCGCAGCAGAAGACACGGGATCCAGGCATATAGGTTCACAGCACACGGTTTAATCTTCAAAACCAAAGTCCATAACACAATACATGTGCCTCTCCAGCAGAAAACTCAGGGAGTTCTGTTCACTCCCTCACACCCGGCACACCTGCCCTTGTTCCTGATTCTATTTAACCCTTCCTTCAGTCTGTAGGGAAACAGCATTAACCCTATAGTGGATTTACTTTCTATCATGGAGTGAGCACAACCTGGGCGAGACATACCGGCCCGTCATAGATAACACCGGTCACAGTCTCACATAGGGTAACAATACGTTGGGATCACGGGATCTAATCTCTCTTTTTATACACTCTAGAATCTTGTTTGCTTTAGCAGCTGCTGCCTGACATTGAGTGCTGCTGCTCAGCTTATTTGTAATGAGAATACCCAAGTCCTTCTCCTGTTCTGTAGTCCCCGAGTTTACTTCCATTTAATGTATACGCAGCTATAGGATTACTCCGTCCTAGGTGCATTACTTTACATTTATCAACATTAAATCTCATTTGCCAAGTATCTGCCCATTCTGACATCTTATCCAGATCTTTTTGTAATATTGTACTATCAAGGTCAGTTTTTAATATCCTACATAGTTTGGTGTCATCAGCAAAGACTGACACTGTACTATCAATCCCATCCACAAGGTCATTAATAAAGAGATTAAAAAGAATCGGTCCTAGCACAGATCCCTGCGGCCCCCACTGCTGACAATGGCCCATTTGGAGAATGTACCATTTATGACTACTCTTTGTTTCCTATCTTTTAGCCAATTCCTTACCCAGTTGCATATTGTGTCCCCTAGTCCTTGCTTCTGGAGCTTTAGTATAAGGCTATTATGTGGTACAGTATCAAATGCCAAATATCTGACATCAGCTGCATTACCAATATCCAGGTTTGCACTTACCCCCTCATAGAACCCCAACAGGTTGGTTAGACACGACTTATCTTTCATGAATCCATGCTGTCTGTCAGTTATTATATTATTTTCTGCAACATATTTTTGCATGTCATCCCTTAAAATGCCCTCAAAAACTTTGCATACTACTGATGTCAGGCTTACTGGACGGTAGTTGCCTGGATCTACCCCTCTTACCTTTCTTAAATATCGGTACCACATCAGCAATCCTCCAATCCTGAGGCACCAACCCTGTTACAAGCGAGTCTAAAAAGATGAGATACAGCGGTCTGTCAATTACGGAGCTCAATTCCACTCAATATTCGTAAATGAATGCCATCTGGCCCTGGGGATTTGTCAATGTTTAATTTACTCAGACGTAGGCGTACTTCTTGTGTTAAATTAATTATATCGGGTGGTGAACTTTGATTTTTCACTTGTTGAATGATGCCTGGTACAGTCAGTTCCTTGGTGAACACAGATGAGAAATGCCTATTTAATATCTCAGTCTTTTGTTTGTCCTCTATAACTAACTTGTTATTATATTTTAAGGGGCCGATACTATCCTTTGTTTTCCTTTTGGCATTAATGTATTTATAAAAGATTTTGGGATTTATTTTATTGTCATTGGCGATTTTTGTTTCAGTAGCTAGTTTTGCTTGTTTGATTTCTTTTTTGCATTTCCTATTGATATCTTTATACTCCTGCAATGCTATTTCTGTATTCTCAGCCTAGTTATATTCTTGTACATAGGAGCAGTATTATAGTAGTTATATTCTTGTACATAGGAGCAGTATTATAGTAGTTATATTCTTGTACATAGGGGCAGAATCATAGTAGTTATATTCTTGTACATAGGGGGAAGTATTATAGTAGTTATATTCTTGTACATAGGGGCAGTATTATAGTAGTTATATTCTTGTACATAGGGGCAGTATTATAGTAGTTATATTCTTGTACATAGGGGGAAGTATTATAGTAGTTATATTCTTGTACATAGGGGGCAGTATTATAGTAGTTATATTCTTGTACATAGGAGCAGTAATATAGTAGTTATATTCTTGTACATAGGGGCCAGTATTATAGTAGTTATATTCTTGTACATAGGGGCAGTATTATAGTAGTTATATTCTTGTACATAGGGGCAGTATTATAGTAGTTATATTCTTGTACATAGGGGGAAGTATTATAGTAGTTATATTCTTGTACATAGGGGGCAGTATTATAGTAGTTATATTCTTGTACATAGGGGCAGTATTATAGTAGTTATATTCTTGTACATAGGGGCAGTATTATAGTAGTTATATTCTTGTACATAGGGGCAGTATTATAGTAGTTATATTCTTGTACATAGGGGGAAGTATTATAGTAGTTATATTCTTGTACATAGGGGCAGTATAATAGTAGTTATATTCTTGTACATAGGGGCAGTATTATAGTAGTTATATTCTTGTACATAGGGGCAGTATTATAGTAGTTATATTCTTGTAAATAGGGAGCAGTATGATAGTAGTTATATTCTTGTAGATAGGGGGCAGTATTATAGTAGTTATATTCCTTGTACATAGGGGCAGTATTATAGTAGTTATATTCTTGTACATAGGGGCAGTATTATAGTAGTTATATTCTTGTACATAGGGGGAAGTATTATAGTAGTTATATTCTTGTACATAGGGGGCAGTATTATAGTAGTTATATTCTTGTACATAGGAGCAGTATTATAGTAGTTATATTCTTGTACATAGGGGCCAGTATTATAGTAGTTATATTCTTGTACATAGGGGCAGTATTATAGTAGTTATATTCTTGTACATAGGGGCAGTATTATAGTAGTTATATTCTTGTACATAGGGGGAAGTATTATAGTAGTTATATTCTTGTACATAGGGGGCAGTATTATAGTAGTTATATTCTTGTACATAGGGGCAGTATTATAGTAGTTATATTCTTGTACATAGGGGCAGTATTATAGTAGTTATATTCTTGTACATAGGGGCAGTATTATAGTAGTTATATTCTTGTAAATAGGGGGCAGTATTATAGTAGTTATATTCTTGTACATAGGGGCAGTATTATAGTAGTTATATTCTTGTACATAGGGGCAGTATTATAGTAGTTATATTCTTGTACATAGGGGTAGTATTATAATAGTTATATTATTGTACATAGGGGCAGTATTATAGTAGTTATATACTTGTATATAGGGGCAGTATTATAGTAGTTATATTCTTGTACATAGGAGCAGTATTATAGTAGTTATATTCTTGTACATAGGGGCAGTATTATAGTAGTTATATTCTTGTACATAGGGGCAGTATTATAGTAGTTATATTCTTGTACATAGGGGGAAGTATTATAGTAGTTATATTCTTGTACATAGGGGCAGTATTATAGTAGTTATATTCTTGTACATAGGGGGCATTATTATAGTAGTTATATTCTTGTACATAGGGGCAGTATTATAGTAGTTATATTCTTGTACAATTGGGGAAGTATTATAGTAGTTATATTCTTGTACATAGGGGCAGTATAATAGTAGTTATATTCTTGTACATAGGGGCAGTATTATAGTAGTTATATTCTTGTACATAGGGGCAGTATTATAGTAGTTATATTCTTGTAAATAGGGGGCAGTATGATAGTAGTTATATTCTTGTAGATAGGGGGCAGTATTATAGTAGTTATATTCCTGTACATAGGGGCAGTATTATAGTAGTTATATTCTTGTACATAGGGGCAGTATTATAGTAGTTATATTCTTGTAAATAGGGGGCATTATTATAGTAGTTATATTCTTGTACATAGGGGCAGTATTATAGTAGTTATATTCCTGTACATAGGGGCAGTATTATAGTAGTTATATTCTTGTACATAGGGGCAGTATTATAGTAGTTATATTCTTGTAAATAGGGGGCAGTATTATAGTAGTTATATTCTTGTACATAGGGGGCAGTATTATAGTAGTTATATTCTTGTACATAGGGGCAGTATTATAGTAGTTATAGTCTTGTACATAGGGGCAGTATTATAGTGGTTATATTCTTGTACATAGGGGCAGTATTATAGTAGTTATATTCTTGTACATAGGGGTAGTATTATAATAGTTATATTCTTGTAAATAGGGGGCATTATTATAGTAGTTATATTCTTGTACATAGGGGCAGTATTATAGTAGTTATATTCCTGTACATAGGGGCAGTATTATAGTAGTTATATTCTTGTACATAGGGGCAGTATTATAGTAGTTATATTCTTGTAAATAGGGGGCAGTATTATAGTAGTTATATTCTTGTACATAGGGGGCAGTATTATAGTAGTTATATTCTTGTACATAGGGGCAGTATTATAGTAGTTATAGTCTTGTACATAGGGGCAGTATTATAGTGGTTATATTCTTGTACATAGGGGCAGTATTATAGTAGTTATATTCTTGTACATAGGGGTAGTATTATAATAGTTATATTCTTGTACATAGGGGCAGTATTATAGTAGTTATATACTTGTATATAGAGGCAGTATTATAGTAGTTATATACTTGTACATAGGAGCAGTATTATAGTAGTTATATTCTTGTACATAGGGGCAGTATTATAGTAGTTATATTCTTGTACATAGGGGCAGTATTATAGTAGTTATATTCTTGTACATAGGAGCAGTATTATAGTAGTTATATTCTTGTACATAGGTGCAGTATTATAGTAGTTATATTCTTGTACATAGGTGCAGTATTATAGTAGTTATATTCTTGTAGTACATAGGAGCAGTATTATAGTAGTTATATTCTTGTACATAGGGGGCAGTATTATAGTAGTTATATTCTTGTACATAGGGGTAGTATTATAATAGTTATATTCTGGTACATAGGGGCAGTATTATAGTAGTTATATACTTGTATATAGAGGCAGTATTATAGTAGTTATATTCTTGTACATAGGAGCAGTATTATAGTAGTTATATTCTTGTACATAGGGGGAAGTATTATAGTAGTTATATTCTTGTACATAGGGGGCAGTATTATAGTAGTTATATTCTTGTACATAGGGGCAGTATTATAGTAGTTATATTCTTGTACATAGGGGCAGTATTATAGTAGTTATATTCTTGTACATAGGGGCAGTATTATAGTAGTTATATTCTTGTACATAGGGGCAATATTATAGTAGTTATATTCTTGTACATAGGGGTAGTATTATAATAGTTATATTATTGTACATAGGGGCAGTATTATAGTAGTTATATACTTGTATATAGGGGCAGTATTATAGTAGTTATATTCTTGTAAATAGGGGGCAGTATTATAGTAGTTATATTCTTGTACATAGGGGCAGTATTATAGTAGTTATATTCTTGTACATAGGGGCAATATTATAGTAGTTATATTCTTGTACATAGGGGTAGTATTATAATAGTTATATTATTGTACATAGGGGCAGTATTATAGTAGTTATATACTTGTATATAGGGGCAGTATTATAGTAGTTATATTCTTGTACATAGGAGCAGTATTATAGTAGTTATATTCTTGTACATAGGGGCAGTATTATAGTAGTTATATTCTTGTACATAGGTGCAGTATTATAGTAGTTATATTCTTGTACATAGGGGCAGTATTATAGTAGTTATATTCTTGTACATAGGGGGCAGTATTATAGTAGTTATATTCTTGTACATAGGGGCAGTATTATAGTAGTTATATTCTTGTACATAGGGGCAGTATTATAGTAGTTATATTCTTGTACATAGGGGGAAGTATTATAGTAGTTATATTCTTGTACATAGGGGCAGTATTATAGTAGTTATATTCTTGTACATAGGGGGCATTATTATAGTAGTTATATTCTTGTACATAGGGGCAGTATTATAGTAGTTATATTCTTGTACATAGGGGGAAGTATTATAGTAGTTATATTCTTGTACATAGGGGCAGTATAATAGTAGTTATATTCTTGTACATAGGGGCAGTATTATAGTAGTTATATTCTTGTACATAGGGGCAGTATTATAGTAGTTATATTCTTGTAAATAGGGGGCAGTATTATAGTAGTTATATTCTTGTAGATAGGGGGCAGTATTATAGTAGTTATATTCCTGTACATAGGGGCAGTATTATAGTAGTTATATTCTTGTACATAGGGGCAGTATTATAGTAGTTATATTCTTGTAAATAGGGGGCAGTATTATAGTAGTTATATTCTTGTACATAGGGGGCAGTATTATAGTAGTTATATTCTTGTACATAGGGGTAGTATTATAATAGTTATATTCTTGTACATAGGGGCAGTATTATAGTAGTTATATACTTGTATATAGAGGCAGTATTATAGTAGTTATATTCTTGTACATAGGAGCAGTATTATAGTAGTTATATTCTTGTACATAGGGGCAGTATTATAGTAGTTATATTCTTGTACATAGGTGCAGTATTATAGTAGTTATATTCTTGTACATAGGTGCAGTATTATAGTAGTTATATTCTTGTAGTACATAGGAGCAGTATTATAGTAGTTATATTCTTGTACATAGGGGTAGTATTATAATAGTTATATTCTGGTACATAGGGGCAGTATTATAGTAGTTATATACTTGTATATAGAGGCAGTATTATAGTAGTTATATTCTTGTACATAGGAGCAGTATTATAGTAGTTATATTCTTGTACATAGGGGCAGTATTATAGTAGTTATATTCTTGTACATAGGAGCAGTATTATAGTAGTTATATTCTTGTACATAGGTGCAGTATTATAGTAGTTATATTCTTGTACATAGGTGCAGTATTATAGTAGTTATATTCTTGTACATAGGGGCAGTATTATAGTAGTTATATTCTTGTACATAGGGGCAGTATTATAGTAGTTATATTCTTGTACATAGGGGGAAGTATTATAGTAGTTATATTCTTGTACATAGGGGCAGTATTATAGTAGTTATATTCTTGTACATAGGGGGCATTATTATAGTAGTTATATTCTTGTACATAGGGGCAGTATTATAGTAGTTATATTCTTGTACATAGGGGGAAGTATTATAGTAGTTATATTCTTGTACATAGGGGCAGTATAATAGTAGTTATATTCTTGTACATAGGGGCAGTATTATAGTAGTTATATTCTTGTACATAGGGGCAGTATTATAGTAGTTATATTCTTGTAAATAGGGGGCAGTATGATAGTAGTTATATTCTTGTAGATAGGGGGCAGTATTATAGTAGTTATATTCCTGTACATAGGGGCAGTATTATAGTAGTTATATTATTGTACATAGGGGCAGTATTATAGTAGTTATATTCTTGTAAATAGGGGGCATTATTATAGTAGTTATATTCTTGTACATAGGGGCAGTATTATAGTAGTTATATTCCTGTACATAGGGGCAGTATTATAGTAGTTATATTCTTGTACATAGGGGCAGTATTATAGTAGTTATATTCTTGTAAATAGGGGGCAGTATTATAGTAGTTATATTCTTGTACATAGGGGGCAGTATTATAGTAGTTATATTCTTGTACATAGGGGCAGTATTATAGTAGTTATAGTCTTGTACATAGGGGCAGTATTATAGTGGTTATATTCTTGTACATAGGGGCAGTATTATAGTAGTTATATTCTTGTACATAGGGGTAGTATTATAATAGTTGTATTCTTGTAAATAGGGGGCATTATTATAGTAGTTATATTCTTGTACATAGGGGCAGTATTATAGTAGTTATATTCCTGTACATAGGGGCAGTATTATAGTAGTTATATTCTTGTACATAGGGGCAGTATTATAGTAGTTATATTCTTGTAAATAGGGGGCAGTATTATAGTAGTTATATTCTTGTACATAGGGGGCAGTATTATAGTAGTTATATTCTTGTACATAGGGGCAGTATTATAGTAGTTATAGTCTTGTACATAGGGGCAGTATTATAGTGGTTATATTCTTGTACATAGGGGCAGTATTATAGTAGTTATATTCTTGTACATAGGGGTAGTATTATAATAGTTATATTCTTGTACATAGGGGCAGTATTATAGTAGTTATATACTTGTATATAGAGGCAGTATTATAGTAGTTATATTCTTGTACATAGGAGCAGTATTATAGTAGTTATATTCTTGTACATAGGGGCAGTATTATAGTAGTTATATTCTTGTACATAGGGGCAGTATTATAGTAGTTATATTCTTGTACATAGGAGCAGTATTATAGTAGTTATATTCTTGTACATAGGTGCAGTATTATAGTAGTTATATTCTTGTACATAGGTGCAGTATTATAGTAGTTATATTCTTGTAGTACATAGGAGCAGTATTATAGTAGTTATATTCTTGTACATAGGGGGCAGTATTATAGTAGTTATATTCTTGTACATAGGGGTAGTATTATAATAGTTATATTCTGGTACATAGGGGCAGTATTATAGTAGTTATATACTTGTATATAGAGGCAGTATTATAGTAGTTATATTCTTGTACATAGGAGCAGTATTATAGTAGTTATATTCTTGTACATAGGGGGAAGTATTATAGTAGTTATATTCTTGTACATAGGGGGCAGTATTATAGTAGTTATATTCTTGTACATAGGGGCAGTATTATAGTAGTTATATTCTTGTACATAGGGGCAGTATTATAGTAGTTTTATTCTTGTACATAGGGGCAGTATTATAGTAGTTATATTCTTGTACATAGGGGCAATATTATAGTAGTTATATTCTTGTACATAGGGGTAGTATTATAATAGTTATATTATTGTACATAGGGGCAGTATTATAGTAGTTATATACTTGTATATAGGGGCAGTATTATAGTAGTTATATTCTTGTAAATAGGGGGCAGTATTATAGTAGTTATATTCTTGTACATAGGGGCAGTATTATAGTAGTTATATTCTTGTACATAGGGGCAATATTATAGTAGTTATATTCTTGTACATAGGGGTAGTATTATAATAGTTATATTATTGTACATAGGGGCAGTATTATAGTAGTTATATACTTGTATATAGGGGCAGTATTATAGTAGTTATATTCTTGTACATAGGAGCAGTATTATAGTAGTTATATTCTTGTACATAGGGGCAGTATTATAGTAGTTATATTCTTGTACATAGGGGGCAGTATTATAGTAGTTATATTCTTGTACATAGGGGCAGTATTATAGTAGTTATATTCTTGTACATAGGGGCAGTATTATAGTAGTTATATTCTTGTACATAGGGGGAAGTATTATAGTAGTTATATTCTTGTACATAGGGGCAGTATTATAGTAGTTATATTCTTGTACATAGGGGGCATTATTATAGTAGTTATATTCTTGTACATAGGGGCAGTATTATAGTAGTTATATTCTTGTACATAGGGGGAAGTATTATAGTAGTTATATTCTTGTACATAGGGGCAGTATAATAGTAGTTATATTCTTGTACATAGGGGCAGTATTATAGTAGTTATATTCTTGTACATAGGGGCAGTATTATAGTAGTTATATTCTTGTAAATAGGGGGCAGTATTATAGTAGTTATATTCTTGTAGATAGGGGGCAGTATTATAGTAGTTATATTCCTGTACATAGGGGCAGTATTATAGTAGTTATATTCTTGTACATAGGGGCAGTATTATAGTAGTTATATTCTTGTAAATAGGGGGCAGTATTATAGTAGTTATATTCTTGTACATAGGGGGCAGTATTATAGTAGTTATATTCTTGTACATAGGGGCAGTATTATAGTAGTTATAGTCTTGTACATAGGGGCAGTATTATAGTGGTTATATTCTTGTACATAGGGGCAGTATTATAGTAGTTATATTCTTGTACATAGGGGTAGTATTATAATAGTTATATTCTTGTACATAGGGGCAGTATTATAGTAGTTATATACTTGTATATAGAGGCAGTATTATAGTAGTTATATTCTTGTACATAGGAGCAGTATTATAGTAGTTATATTCTTGTACATAGGGGCAGTATTATAGTAGTTATATTCTTGTACATAGGGGCAGTATTATAGTAGTTATATTCTTGTACATAGGAGCAGTATTATAGTCGTTATATTCTTGTACATAGGTGCAGTATTATAGTAGTTATATTCTTGTACATAGGTGCAGTATTATAGTAGTTATATTCTTGTAGTACATAGGAGCAGTATTATAGTAGTTATATTCTTGTACATAGGGGTAGTATTATAATAGTTATATTCTGGTACATAGGGGCAGTATTATAGTAGTTATATACTTGTATATAGAGGCAGTATTATAGTAGTTATATTCTTGTACATAGGAGCAGTATTATAGTAGTTATATTCTTGTGCATAGGGGCAGTATTATAGTAGTTATATTCTTGTACATAGGAGGCAGTATTATAGTAGTTATATTCTTGTACATAGGTGCAGTATTATAGTAGTTATATTCTTGTACATAGGAGCAGTATTATAGTAGTTATATTCTTGTACATAGGAGCAGTATTATAGTAGTTATATTCTTGTACATAGGGGCAGTATTATAGTAGATATATTCTTGTACATAGGGGCAGTATTATAGTAGTTATATTCTTGTACATAGGGGCAGTATTATAGTAGTTATATTCTTGTACATAGGTGCAGTATTATAGTAGTTATATTCTTGTACATAGGAGCAGTATTATAGTAGTTATATTCTTGTACATAGGAGCAGTATTATAGTAGTTATATTCTTGTACATAGAAGGCTGTATTATAGTAGTTATATTCTTGTATATAGGGGCAGTATTATAGTAGTTATATTCTTGTACATAGGGGGCAGTATTATAGTAGTTATATTATTGTACATAGGGGGCTGTATTATAGTAGTTATATTATTGTACATAGGGGGCAGTATTATAGTAGTTATATTATTGTACATAGGGGGCAGTATTATAGTAGTTATATTCTTGTATATAGGGGCAGTATTATAGTAGTTATATTCTTGTACATAGGGGGCAGTATTATAGTAGTTATATTCTTGTATATAGGGGCAGTATTATAGTAGTTATATTCTTGTACATAGGGGGCAGTATTATAGTAGTTATATTCTTGTATATAGGGGCAGTATTATAGTAGTTATATTCTTGTGCATAGGGGCAGTATTATAGTAGTTATATTCTTGTACATAGGAGGCAGTATTATAGTAGTTATATTCTTGTACATAGGTGCAGTATTATAGTAGTTATATTCTTGTACATAGGAGCAGTATTATAGTAGTTATATTCTTGTACATAGGAGCAGTATTATAGTAGTTATATTCTTGTACATAGGGGCAGTATTATAGTAGATATATTCTTGTACATAGGGGCAGTATTATAGTAGTTATATTCTTGTACATAGGGGCAGTATTATAGTAGTTATATTCTTGTACATAGGTGCAGTATTATAGTAGTTATATTCTTGTACATAGGAGCAGTATTATAGTAGTTATATTCTTGTACATAGGAGCAGTATTATAGTAGTTATATTCTTGTACATAGAAGGCTGTATTATAGTAGTTATATTCTTGTAATAGGGGCAGTATTATAGTAGTTATATTCTTGTACATAGGGGGCAGTATTATAGTAGTTATATTATTGTACATAGGGGGCTGTATTATAGTAGTTATATTATTGTACATAGGGGGCAGTATTATAGTAGTTATATTCTTGTACATAGGGGGCAGTATTATAGTAGTTATATTCTTGTACATAGGGGCAGTATTATAGTAGTTATATTCTTGTACATAGGGGCAGTATTATAGTAGTTATATTCTTGTACATAGGGGCAGTATTATAGTAGTTATATTCTTGTACATAGGTGCAGTATTATAGTAGTTATATTCTTGTACATAGGAGCAGTATTATAGTAGTTATATTCTTGTACATAGGAGCAGTATTATAGTAGTTATATTCTTGTACATAGAAGGCTGTATTATAGTAGTTATATTCTTGTATATAGGGGCAGTATTATAGTAGTTATATTCTTGTACATAGGGGGCAGTATTATAGTAGTTATATTATTGTACATAGGGGGCTGTATTATAGTAGTTATATTATTGTACATAGGGGGCAGTATTATAGTAGTTATATTCTTGTACATAGGGGGCAGTATTATAGTAGTTATATTCTTGTACATAGGGGCAGTATTATAGTAGTTATATTCTTGTACATAGGGGCAGTATTATAGTAGTTATATTCTTGTACATAGGGGCAGTATTATAGTAGTTATATTCTTGTAAATAGGGGGCAGTATTATAGTAGTTATATTCTTGTACATAGGGGCAGTATTATAGTAGTTATATTCTTGTACATAGGGGCAGTATTATAGTAGTTATATTCTTGTACATAGGGGTAGTATTATAATAGTTATATTATTGTACATAGGGGCAGTATTATAGTAGTTATATACTTGTATATAGGGGCAGTATTATAGTAGTTATATTCTTGTACATAGGAGCAGTATTATAGTAGTTATATTCTTGTACATAGGGGCAGTATTATAGTAGTTATATTCTTGTACATAGGGGCAGTATTATAGTAGTTATATTCTTGTAAATAGGGGGCAGTATGATAGTAGTTATATTCTTGTAGATAGGGGGCAGTATTATAGTAGTTATATTCCTGTACATAGGGGCAGTATTATAGTAGTTATATTCTTGTACATAGGGGCAGTATTATAGTAGTTATATTCTTGTAAATAGGGGGCATTATTATAGTAGTTATATTCTTGTACATAGGGGCAGTATTATAGTAGTTATATTCCTGTACATAGGGGCAGTATTATAGTAGTTATATTCTTGTACATAGGGGCAGTATTATAGTAGTTATATTCTTGTAAATAGGGGGCAGTATTATAGTAGTTATATTCTTGTACATAGGGGGCAGTATTATAGTAGTTATATTCTTGTACATAGGGGCAGTATTATAGTAGTTATAGTCTTGTACATAGGGGCAGTATTATAGTGGTTATATTCTTGTACATAGGGGCAGTATTATAGTAGTTATATTCTTGTACATAGGGGTAGTATTATAATAGTTATATTCTTGTAAATAGGGGGCATTATTATAGTAGTTATATTCTTGTACATAGGGGCAGTATTATAGTAGTTATATTCCTGTACATAGGGGCAGTATTATAGTAGTTATATTCTTGTACATAGGGGCAGTATTATAGTAGTTATATTCTTGTAAATAGGGGGCAGTATTATAGTAGTTATATTCTTGTACATAGGGGGCAGTATTATAGTAGTTATATTCTTGTACATAGGGGCAGTATTATAGTAGTTATAGTCTTGTACATAGGGGCAGTATTATAGTGGTTATATTCTTGTACATAGGGGCAGTATTATAGTAGTTATATTCTTGTACATAGGGGTAGTATTATAATAGTTATATTCTTGTACATAGGGGCAGTATTATAGTAGTTATATACTTGTATATAGAGGCAGTATTATAGTAGTTATATACTTGTACATAGGGAGCAGTATTATAGTAGTTATATTCTTGTACATAGGGGCAGTATTATAGTAGTTATATTCTTGTACATAGGGGCAGTATTATAGTAGTTATATTCTTGTACATAGGAGCAGTATTATAGTAGTTATATTCTTGTACATAGGTGCAGTATTATAGTAGTTATATTCTTGTACATAGGTGCAGTATTATAGTAGTTATATTCTTGTAGTACATAGGAGCAGTATTATAGTAGTTATATTCTTGTACATAGGGGGCAGTATTATAGTAGTTATATTCTTGTACATAGGGGTAGTATTATAATAGTTATATTCTGGTACATAGGGGCAGTATTATAGTAGTTATATACTTGTATATAGAGGCAGTATTATAGTAGTTATATTCTTGTACATAGGAGCAGTATTATAGTAGTTATATTCTTGTACATAGGGGGAAGTATTATAGTAGTTATATTCTTGTACATAGGGGGCAGTATTATAGTAGTTATATTCTTGTACATAGGGGCAGTATTATAGTAGTTATATTCTTGTACATAGGGGCAGTATTATAGTAGTTATATTCTTGTACATAGGGGCAGTATTATAGTAGTTATATTCTTGTACATAGGGGCAATATTATAGTAGTTATATTCTTGTACATAGGGGTAGTATTATAATAGTTATATTATTGTACATAGGGGCAGTATTATAGTAGTTATATACTTGTATATAGGGGCAGTATTATAGTAGTTATATTCTTGTAAATAGGGGGCAGTATTATAGTAGTTATATTCTTGTACATAGGGGCAGTATTATAGTAGTTATATTCTTGTACATAGGGGCAATATTATAGTAGTTATATTCTTGTACATAGGGGTAGTATTATAATAGTTATATTATTGTACATAGGGGCAGTATTATAGTAGTTATATACTTGTATATAGGGGCAGTATTATAGTAGTTATATTCTTGTACATAGGAGCAGTATTATAGTAGTTATATTCTTGTACATAGGGGCAGTATTATAGTAGTTATATTCTTGTACATAGGTGCAGTATTATAGTAGTTATATTCTTGTACATAGGGGCAGTATTATAGTAGTTATATTCTTGTACATAGGGGGCAGTATTATAGTAGTTATATTCTTGTACATAGGGGCAGTATTATAGTAGTTATATTCTTGTACATAGGGGCAGTATTATAGTAGTTATATTCTTGTACATAGGGGGAAGTATTATAGTAGTTATATTCTTGTACATAGGGGCAGTATTATAGTAGTTATATTCTTGTACATAGGGGGCATTATTATAGTAGTTATATTCTTGTACATAGGGGCAGTATTATAGTAGTTATATTCTTGTACATAGGGGGAAGTATTATAGTAGTTATATTCTTGTACATAGGGGCAGTATAATAGTAGTTATATTCTTGTACATAGGGGCAGTATTATAGTAGTTATATTCTTGTACATAGGGGCAGTATTATAGTAGTTATATTCTTGTAAATAGGGGGCAGTATTATAGTAGTTATATTCTTGTAGATAGGGGGCAGTATTATAGTAGTTATATTCCTGTACATAGGGGCAGTATTATAGTAGTTATATTCTTGTACATAGGGGCAGTATTATAGTAGTTATATTCTTGTAAATAGGGGGCAGTATTATAGTAGTTATATTCTTGTACATAGGGGGCAGTATTATAGTAGTTATATTCTTGTACATAGGGGTAGTATTATAATAGTTATATTCTTGTACATAGGGGCAGTATTATAGTAGTTATATACTTGTATATAGAGGCAGTATTATAGTAGTTATATTCTTGTACATAGGAGCAGTATTATAGTAGTTATATTCTTGTACATAGGGGCAGTATTATAGTAGTTATATTCTTGTACATAGTGCAGTATTATAGTAGTTATATTCTTGTACATAGGTGCAGTATTATAGTAGTTATATTCTTGTAGTACATAGGAGCAGTATTATAGTAGTTATATTCTTGTACATAGGGGTAGTATTATAATAGTTATATTCTGGTACATAGGGGCAGTATTATAGTAGTTATATACTTGTATATAGAGGCAGTATTATAGTAGTTATATTCTTGTACATAGGAGCAGTATTATAGTAGTTATATTCTTGTACATAGGGGCAGTATTATAGTAGTTATATTCTTGTACATAGGAGCAGTATTATAGTAGTTATATTCTTGTACATAGGGGGCAGTATTATAGTAGTTATATTCTTGTACATAGGTGCAGTATTATAGTAGTTATATTCTTGTACATAGGTGCAGTATTATAGTAGTTATATTCTTGTACATAGGGGCAGTATTATAGTAGTTATATTCTTGTACATAGGGGCAGTATTATAGTAGTTATATTCTTGTACATAGGGGGAAGTATTATAGTAGTTATATTCTTGTACATAGGGGCAGTATTATAGTAGTTATATTCTTGTACATAGGGGGCATTATTATAGTAGTTATATTCTTGTACATAGGGGCAGTATTATAGTAGTTATATTCTTGTACATAGGGGAAGTATTATAGTAGTTATATTCTTGTACATAGGGGCAGTATAATAGTAGTTATATTCTTGTACATAGGGGCAGTATTATAGTAGTTATATTCTTGTACATAGGGGCAGTATTATAGTAGTTATATTCTTGTAAATAGGGGGCAGTATTATAGTAGTTATATTCTTGTAGATAGGGGGCAGTATTATAGTAGTTATATTCCTGTACATAGGGGCAGTATTATAGTAGTTATATTCTTGTACATAGGGGCAGTATTATAGTAGTTATATTCTTGTAAATAGGGGGCAGTATTATAGTAGTTATATTCTTGTACATAGGGGGCAGTATTATAGTAGTTATATTCTTGTACATAGGGGCAGTATTATAGTAGTTATAGTCTTGTACATAGGGGCAGTATTATAGTGGTTATATTCTTGTACATAGGGGCAGTATTATAGTAGTTATATTCTTGTACATAGGGGTAGTATTATAATAGTTATATTCTTGTACATAGGGGCAGTATTATAGTAGTTATATACTTGTATATAGAGGCAGTATTATAGTAGTTATATTCTTGTACATAGGAGCAGTATTATAGTAGTTATATTCTTGTACATAGGGGCAGTATTATAGTAGTTATATCTTGTACATAGGGGCAGTATTATAGTAGTTATATTCTTGTACATAGGAGCAGTATTATAGTCGTTATATCTTGTACATAGGGTGCAGTATTATAGTAGTTATATTCTTGTACATAGGTGCAGTATTATAGTAGTTATATTCTTGTAGTACATAGGAGCAGTATTATAGTAGTTATATTCTTGTACATAGGGGTAGTATTATAATAGTTATATTCTGGTACATAGGGGCAGTATTATAGTAGTTATATTCTTGTACATAGGAGCAGTATTATAGTAGTTATATTCTTGTACATAGGGGCAGTATTATAGTAGTTATATTCTTTGTACATAGAGCAGTATTATAGTAGTTATATTCTTGTACATAGGTGCAGTATTATAGTAGTTATATTCTTGTACATAGGTGCAGTATTATAGTAGTTATATTCTTGTACATAGGAGCAGTATTATAGTAGTTATATTCTTGTACATAGGGGGCAGTATTATAGTAGTTATATTATTGTACATAGGGGGCTGTATTATAGTAGTTATATTATTGTACATAGGGGGCAGTATTATAGTAGTTGATATTATTGTACATAGGGGAGCAGTATTTATAGTAGTTATATTCTTGTATATAGGGGCAGTATTATAGTAGTTATATTCTTGTACATAGGGGGCAGTATTATAGTAGTTATATTCTTGTATATAGGGGCAGTATTATAGTAGTTATATTCTTGTGCATAGGGGGCAGTATTATAGTAGTTATATTCTTGTACATAGGAGGCAGTATTATAGTAGTTATATTCTTGTACATAGGTGCAGTATATAGTAGTTATATTCTTGTACATAGGAGCAGTATTATAGTAGTTATATTCTTGTACATAGGAGCAGTATTATAGTAGTTATATTCTTGTACATAGGGGCAGTATTATAGTAGATATATTCTTGTACATAGGGGCAGTATTATAGTAGTTATATTCTTGTACATAGGGGCAGTATTATAGTAGTTATATTCTTGTACATAGGTGCAGTATTATAGTAGTTATATTCTTGTACATAGGAGCAGTATTATAGTAGTTATATTCTTGTACATAGGAGCAGTATTATAGTAGTTATATTCTTGTACATAGAAGGCTGTATTATAGTAGTTATATTCTTGTATATAGGGGCAGTATTATAGTAGTTATATTCTTGTACATAGGGGGGCAGGTATTATAGTAGTTATATTATTGTACATAGGGGGCTGTATTATAGTAGTTATATTATTGTACATAGGGGGCAGTATTATAGTAGTTATATTATTGTACATAGGGGGCAGTATTATAGTAGTTATATTCTTGTATATAGGGGCAGTATTATAGTAGTTATATTCTTGTACATAGGGGGCAGTATTATAGTAGTTATATTCTTGTATATAGGGGCAGTATTATAGTAGTTATATTCTTGTACATAGGGGGCAGTATTATAGTAGTTATATTCTTGTATATAGGGGCAGTATTATAGTAGTTATATTCTTGTGCATAGGGGCAGTATTATAGTAGTTATATTCTTGTACATAGGAGGCAGTATTATAGTAGTTATATTCTTGTACATAGGTGCAGTATTATAGTAGTTATATTCTTGTACATAGGAGCAGTATTATAGTAGTTATATTCTTGTACATAGGAGCAAGTATTATAGTAGTTATATTCTTGTACATAGGGGCAGTATTATAGTAGATATATTCTTGTACATAGGGGGCAGTATTATAGTAGTTATATTCTTGTACATAGGGGCAGTATTATAGTAGTTATATTCTTGTACATAGGTGCAGTATTATAGTAGTTATATTCTTGTACATAGGAGCAGTATTATAGTAGTTATATTCTTGTACATAGGAGCAGTATTATAGTAGTTATATTCTTGTACATAGAAGGCTGTATTATAGTAGTTATATTCTTGTATATAGGGGGCAGTATTATAGTAGTTATATTCTTGTACATAGGGGGCAGTATTATAGTAGTTATATTATTGTACATAGGGGGCTGTATTATAGTAGTTATATTATTGTACATAGGGGCAGTATTATAGTAGTTATATTCTTGTACATAGGGGGCAGTATTATAGTAGTTATATTCTTGTACATAGGGGCAGTATTATAGTAGTTATATTCTTGTACATAGGGGCAGTATTATAGTAGTTATATTCTTGTACATAGGGGCAGTATTATAGTAGTTATATTCTTGTAAATAGGGGGCAGTATTATAGTAGTTATATTCTTGTACATAGGGGCAGTATTATAGTAGTTATATTCTTGTACATAGGGGCAGTATTATAGTAGTTATATTCTTGTACATAGGGGTAGTATTATAATAGTTATATTATTGTACATAGGGCAGTATTATAGTAGTTATATACTTGTATATAGGGGCAGTATTATAGTAGTTATATTCTTGTACATAGGAGCAGTATTATAGTAGTTATATTCTTGTACATAGGGGGCAGTATTATAGTAGTTATATTCTTGTACATAGGGGCAGTATTATAGTAGTTATATTCTCATGTACATAGGGGAAGTATTATAGTAGTTATATTCTTGTACATAGGGGCAGTATTATAGTAGTTATATTCTTGTACATAGGGGGCATTATTATAGTAGTTATATTCTTGTACATAGGGGCAGTATTATAGTAGTTATATTCTTGTACAATTGGGGAAGTATTATAGTAGTTATATTCTTGTACATAGGGGCAGTATAATAGTAGTTATATTCTTGTACATAGGGGCAGTATTATAGTAGTTATATTCTTGTACATAGGGGCAGTATTATAGTAGTTATATTCTTGTAAATAGGGGGCAGTATGATAGTAGTTATATTCTTGTAGATAGGGGGCAGTATTATAGTAGTTATATTCCTGTACATAGGGGCAGTATTATAGTAGTTATATTCTTGTACATAGGGGCACTATTATAGTAGTTATATTC